>NW_008359625.1:2817713-2830801 GCF_000622305.1 Nannospalax galili | reverse complement strand
CCTGCTGATGTCTATTTACAAGGGTCTCATTTAGAAAAATATCAAATGTTACAGACAAATGTACAAAAAAAGCAGTATAGAAGGTGTCAAGACATTATATGGTTTAATATGTTGATGTGGAGTATGCATGATTTAGTGATATAAAATGGTATATTAGGTAAAAAGGTTATATAATAGTATATAACCAAAGTATGTTTTATTTTTATAGAAACAATTACTTACAGGGGTCTAGAAAAGTATAAAACTATTTGCTCAGTACAAAGTTGATAGTGATTTTTACTGATTGGTGATTTTTATTTCCTTCTTTTTTCTATTTTTCCCCAGAGTTCCTTAAGTCATCACTTTGTATTCATAGATTAACAGTGACTTATAAATCAAAGAGAACTTAACTGAAAACTTGGAAATCCGCAAAACTACTTTTCGATGATTGGCGAGCTTAACCCTTCCTCTCAACTTCCGCCTGTTGGTTCCCAGAGTTTAGTCTAACAGAATCCTAAACTAGAAACATGAATATATGCTATTTTTTCATTCAGTGTTTCTTCTCTCCCCTTTTCTGAAAAGAATCTGGGATCCAAATCTCACGGCTCACAGACTCTCCCCGCATTCTCAGGGAGACTATGAATTTTTGTTTCCTGAGATGTAGCCCTATCGTGCTTTCATTGACCATCACACATTGATATAATCCCAATTATAATAGATAATAGAGCTGAAAGCATCTTGTCAACTCTGAAACATACAGCATGGATGGGCTCTATCCAGTGAATCGGCTTTGGCTCGTTCTATTTCCATCATAATATATGTATAGCGTCTCACTCCAAGTATTGCTTTTTCTTTCTTTTTTATTGTTTCCCATAGGGAAAGACACCCCAGGACCGAGCACAGCAGGCTGGGGACCCAGATTTGGCTGCTTACTTAGAAAGCCGACAGAACTATAAGATCATTGGCCATGAGGACCTGGAAACTGCTGTTTGACCCTGGTGAACGGGCAGAGAGAACGTGAGCAAGCATATGACCCATGCCCTCCCGGCCACTGGGCAGCTCCCCTGGAAGAAGCTGACAGCATCCATAGCTGCCTCTCTCCTGCAAGAATCTATCTGAGACCACACTACCAGGTTCTAAGGGCTACCAGGATGTACAACAGGACATGAGAGCCCATTGAGAAGGAGGCAGGCTACCTGGAGATTTGTGGAGTTCCACAAAATTTGATCCTTTTTGCTTTGAGCAAGTAGCATGAACTTCTGTGTTCACCTGTCTAATTTATGTTAACGATTCAAAGGATATTCATATAAATGGCACTGCTCCGTCCTCCCCATACTCATTCCTCTTTCCCCTATACCACACAATTCTACTGTAATCATCCATCAATTTAGAAATATGGTATCTCTTCTCTTTACATTCAGTCTTTATACCACAAGGTTGTCTGAAGGTCTTTTAAGCCCTCCTGAATGTCTTGCAGAAATATAAGTGTAAAACCACTTCCATTTTCAAGACTAAATATACCAAGACTACTTAGTGGCTTTGCATGCCCCCTCCAACCCTTCCTGTTTCATTATATAGGATGGGAAAGTGCCACATGGATAATGTCAACTTGAGTGCTCTGTCTCTGAGGTATGGTGAGGTGGCATGGGAGCTGTTTGTGCTTGGAGGTCCTTTAGAGAGGTTACCCGGGGTCAACCCAGGCAGTCTTGAAGGACTGTTTCAGCTTGGGCTGTTTGTACAGCTCCATACTGCCTATGAGTAGCCATCTTTGCCTTCTGCTGCAGTAGAGATGAGCCAAGGATTCAATAGAGGCCCAAAACTAGTGTGCAGAACCATGTGACAAAGTGCTGGTTAAATGGGAGGGTGGAAACCGTCTGGGAACTGTGGTTATGGGCAATGGAGCACTCTAACAACATTTACTTCTAAGTTTTGTAGAGTGATATTAGAAAGCCACCTAATTGACTTGAAAAAAAAAAAAAAACAAACAGCAAAGCAAAAGTAGCAACATTAGTCAAAATAATAAACTTGACCAGGAAAACAGTCTTGGGGGCTTTGTCTTGAGATATAGCTGCTAAAAGGATTCCATTTTTGGCTTTTCTTCTAAGAATTTGGTTTTCATGACTTCAAGGAAGGTTTGACCCAAGGACAAAGCCTCTGTCAGACCGCCAGGATGCCTGGCCCTTTCTGATGTGCTTCACCTGTTACTTGTCAGGTCCTGAGGCCATGCCTGACAACCTCATTTTCCACGTACAGGGTCGTCTAGTGTTTGCTTTCCCTCCTTTGTTTCCCTCTCACAGACTTCTTGGTACAAACCACTGTGACAGAAATGTCCACCTGCTACTGGAATTACCACTTCTAATCATGCCGTGGATCAGGTGGGGTCTGATAATTCAGTGAGGAGGAAAAAAAGTCTAACTTTCCAAAAATCTACTTGACTTAAGTCTAAGTCACAAATAAAAGTGGGGTATCTGAAGGCTTTTCTTCCAACTTCCTTCCATTTTGCTCTTGAACAGAGCAAAATGCTTGCTTTGTGTTTTTTTGCATGTGACTATGAATGGTCATTTCTCTCTCTTTAATCTAACAGTCCAGTGGGGACAAGTTGTTTATCCAAATCACATATCATTATTTTCAAAGGACACATATGGTATACCATATTAAGTCCAAATAGCCTTTCAGTGGGTAAAGTTTCATTACCACAGACTTTCCATAACCATTTCAAGATCAAACTGTTGCCATCATTTCCAGCTGTGGGAAAATGGGTTGGCTACGAGTAATGTATTTCCAGGCATCTGTCTCAGAAATGGAGCTCTCTCTTGGATATTACAGTGAAGGAAAAAGGGGTCTGGAGTAGATTGTTTCCAGGAGCTGGAAAAATAAATACTCTCCAAAAGAATTTAATCTCTGGGTTTCTGTAGTTTTTCAGTTGTTGGGGCTGTCAAGGAAATATTGTGATTAAAAAAATATAGTCCTTAGACCAGACGGGAACCTGGCTTTGAATGATGCCTTCCAGCCCCTGGGTTGAGCCAAACGTTTGACCAAGAAGTTGGTTACCCAGCTGACCACTGCTGAGATACGGGACTATATTTTCATCAACCACCATCTCACATTTCTCTGAGAATGCTTTAAAACAGTCCAGAGAAAATGTAGGGTACAGGTGGCTATGGGCCAATCCAAATAGCTCCAACTAAAGATATAAAGAAGACTGTGGCATTAAAGTAGATGAAATACTGATTACTTTAAGAGTCCTGATGTATCTGGGAATTTTTTTGCTCCAGAGAAAAGAAAGAACAAAAGTAACATTAGATCCTTATTTTTTGATGGGGAGGAATATACGATCTATTTCTGAAAAAAATAAATGACTCTAGGACTTGGGTTCCCCCCCAGAAAATCAAAAACATGAGCTGAACACATACATTTAATGATTTCAACGTGAAACATACCTCCTGTAGGATATTTTTAAATATTTTTTATGCTGTGTGTGATAATCCTCAGCTAAAGCCATGTATGGTCCAGGAATATGGTATCCCATTTAGCTGGCCATCAGGATGTACAGAAACAATTGTTGGGGTCCTGGTTCCGCAAACTTCATCAGACCAAAAAATATGTATGTGTACGCACAGAAGTGCCGCTTTCACACAGCCTGTGTTCAGCTCCTGTGCTGTGGTACTATTTCCTTGGGAATTTCACCTTAAGTTAGGATGACAGAAGGATGAAAAATGAAGTGTTATTGAAAGATAGCATTCTATAACTGCAACGGTAGACTTTTTTGCAAACCTATATTACAAAGTTGTGAAACAGCACCATTCTGGCTTTACCACATTCAAGGAGCCACTAAGAGCAGGAGAGGATTAGACAGTCAAGAAGGAAAGAAACTGCAGAACTGAGAATGTTGCCTTGAGATTTCTGGTTACCTTCATAGAGGTGATGACTGAAATCCAGCCAGAGTTTTGTAGCAGAATTCAGCTGCAATGAAATTAGTAACAACTGGAGAAAGGCCTTGTGCACCCTGCTGTTTCCTGCCTTCCCTGTAGCTGCCCAGGCAGGTTTGTCTGGTTGTAAGATGCTCAACAGGACATTTATTTGCATGGGGACCTAGTAAAGACCCCTGTGCCAAACAGATTTCTGAGATCTGTTTGCTAGATCCTTATGATATTCATGTCTTAGAAAGCAAAGGGGAAGCAGTTTATTACATGTCAATTTTATGAACACATTGTTTTCATTATGAAAGTAGCGCCTGCCTTTTTAATTCCACAGGCAGTATCACATGCAACACCAAGGCATGTTCTGTGCTGGTGTCCTGTCTCCATAACACTGTCAACACTAATAAACACAGCTGCTTGTATGTTATGTCCTAAGTGTCCTGCTCATTCATACACACATATCTGTAATATATATATGCACATATCTATCCATCCATACATATGTAGAAATGTTTTTATTTGTATACATACATGGGCATATATGCCACATACAACACATTTTAAAAGCATGCTCATCATCTTTATATGTGTTTAACACTAACAGACAGTGATTGAAAAGGTAACATAATTCTCATTTAATTTTTGCTTCCACCGTTCCTGAGTGTGGTTCTGTCCCTGCCTCTCTATGGTCTCATACGGCAGAGTCACAAAGTCCATGACTAAGAATTCCCCTAATTGTTTGTAAGTTGCCATCCATGCTTCATGAAACCAACCTTAGCCCTGAGACTTGTCCATGCTGTTTTTGGATCTCAAGTAGATAAAAGAGAGTTCTTTCTTCTATGATCCTACTACTACTTTAAAATTGAGTTTAAAAAGCCAACACTCAGTCAGCTTCCTAATGATATTTAATGAGAATAAGTTACTGTCAGGAAGGGGTAGTTACTTGGTTATGGTCTGGGGTCTGAGCAGCTTGTTTTCCAGTAGGGGCAACTAATTAAATCACCCAGAACAGCATGATATTTTATTCAGTTGTGCACTTTAAAAATAAAAATAGATCTTTGTTAAAATGGCTCATCATAACTATCAAATAAGACTGCTAATTGCTCTACTTAACTGAATTATGTTCATGTTAGGAAAAGAAAGTAGAAGAACATGTATTAAATTAGCTCTCTGATTATGCTATAATAATTATTTAGTATAAACTCGCTTCTGCCTACATCTCAAAAACACTGCCTTTGAATTTCTCAGAGCTTCTCAGCTCTGACCTCCACATTCAGCTGATCAAAAGTCTCCTTCTCTATCTTCTAGTCATCAGTAGTCTCCTGATTCCCCAGGATTCTGGCCATGGCAACCATCATGCCATTACTGTCCATCATTTTGTCACACAGCTGCCCAGATGTTATGACCAAAATATATCCAGATGAAATTTTTCTCTGGGTCAAGTGTCCATGTTGCACAAGTACATGTCCACTGACCTTGGTCATCTTAAGGAATTTTGACAGTCTTGATTCTGAGAAGTAAGCTATGAGGTTTAGCATATAATTTCTGTTCCAGTCACTCAAGAGAACACAATCATGGCCATTCCTCCCATATTAAATGATGTGAGCAACATGTACCTTTCACATCACCCTGAGGACTAGATTAAACATGAGTTACACCCTTGAGGGCCATCTGTGGATTTTAGGCTGTTGAGGTAGTTTAAGGAGAAACCTAAAAACAGAAATAAGCTAGGAAGTAGCACACTGGACATTTCTGGGATATTGAGATTCATTATACTGGTCCCAAAGAGGAAAAAGAGAAAGTAATTCTAAGATTATTTAAAAAAAATGTTTTACAGTAGAAACTCAACTACTGGATAATGTCTTCATGATGAATAGACTCCGGGCCCTAGTTAACTGTAAGTTCAGTCATGCCCATACAATCATATGTTCATGATCAGTCACACCTACATGTATTTGAACACTTCTTTCAAAATATTTATCATTTTTTCTGATGCAGACATTATATTGAGGACATAGCTATCTATGAATGCAATAGATAAAATTGATTTTAAGGAATTAGCAAACAAGGAGCAAAAAACAGACTCGAATAAATGTCAGTTCTGTGCATGGGATACTCAGGGTACCCCAGCACACCCTGAAAGTTCAACAGAGGCTTTATTGTGTTTGTTGCTCACTGGATAGCATGCTTTAGTTCTATAAAAGCAAAAGTTAAATAGGAAAGAAATACTTTTATTTTTGCATTTTCTTTTTCTTAAAATTGTGGTAATGTTCTTTAAAAAGTTTTTGAAACTAAGGTTTTAAGATGAAACTTAAACTTAAGATGAGACACTAATAAAGCAAAGGTTAAAATTCATCCCAGCCCTCAAGAGCAAACCCAGGGATAATAGGCAGAATTTTCAGTGGGTTTTTATTAAATACAAAGAAGATGAAGTATGAATTGCCAAGTCACACAGTGGGTATCCTTACACAGTTCTAAGATTTCAGCTCCTGGGAACATTTAAACAGAGGTTGCTTGACTACTTTTAGGAGTGTCATGATTAGGGATATGTGATTGAAGGGGGTGACATTAGATTTTATATTTTAAAAAGTTCTTTGCAAATCATTTGTTGGATGGCAGTATTTCATCTTAAGAATTCATGAGAACCTTGGTTTCTTAATTAAAACATCACTTTATAAATGAGAAACTTTGAAATCTTGAAGGGAGTGGCCTTTCGTTCTCCTTTAAAACATTCTAAAACTAACTAAGTATGATTTCAAGAGCTCAAGATAAAAAAGAAAATACATAAAGAACTATAAATTCAAAATGCTTCTAGAGACATTTTGGGATACTGATAAATATTTTTAGACATTCTCAAATAAAGCCCTATTAGAACTCTTACTGTTCTTCCAATATAAAAAGTACTGTGACTTTTTATTCTTAGGGTTAACTGTAATCTAACCACAGAAGAAAATTCTGCCTAAGGGATATTTAGGAGTTAAGTAAATGTACATGAACGTGATCATGGAAAATTGCTTGGTTTCTGGTACCAGCATGGTAATTGGTAGGCAGGAAATAGCCACAGAAGAAAGTAAGTGGTGATCTGGGGTTTCTCTCTACTTCAGAAGTTTCAGCACCTGGAGATCAGTGGAGTCTGAATTGGTAGCCTTTGGAAGCAGCAACAGTTAGAACTTTTGTTTCTTATCCCTTTATTGAAACAGACATATGACTCAACATGAAATGATTAAAAAAACAATTAAAATCTATACTATTAACAATTTCCACATTTTTTAAAAAGTTAGTGCTTTGATATTTTGATGCATTTTTGATACTTTTGAGCTTTGATAGTAATACAACCCCTTGAAGGGGATAATGCAGGTAATGAATTCTAAATGAATAAACCAAGTCTTGACATAGTGAACTCAACCTGCAGATTCACACAGTGATAGGATCTCTACCAGATGAGGGATCTTTAGACTGACAGAGAAGCAGAGCCTACATAGAGGCTTTCTAGGTAAATGAAATCCCACCGTTGCCATCAGTGATGTTTTGCACCAGTTGTTCAGATTTCTATAATAAAAAGGTTTCTCTATGGGGAAAAAAAAATTTACCTAAAATTCCACAGCCAGAGTTAATTAGCAGTGAGGAAGAGCCTAAAATCAGAACCTTGGAATTTCTGCTACCAAGGGGCATGTCAATTTAGACATATTTCAAGCCCAAAAATGTCATGTCAAAACTTTGGAGAGTATAATGGATTCCATGAGAAGAAATTAACACTGAGAATTTAATGATACCTCTATTTTATTTGTGATCATTTTTTTAAATACAAGTACTATTTCCCTCCCTGGAGGCTGATATTTTTTCAGAGTGCTACACCAAAAAATGTTGAGGCTGGCCCCCTATTCAAGGTCTGATTGATATGCTTATGAATAGGTATAGCAACAAAGTTTATCCTTCATAATCACGTACACAGAAATTCAGACACGTATGGGAAATCATGCTGTACTTGAAGTAGAAAAAATAGGCAGTATTCTCCCAGGATCATCTATTGGCAGATTGGTGTAAATGGATATTTGATCTGGAGAGAAGACAAGGTTAGGCTAGACTTAAGATCGTCTGAAGGAGATTGATCGTGTGGTACTGTTAGAATCCAGCTCTAAAGGATAAACACCTTGTACACTAAACCAAAGACAGCACAGAACAAAAACAGGTGTGAAAAGGTGATAGCTTTGTTATGTAAAGCTTTATGTTTCCAAACACTTCATCTATCAAAATCAGCAGGGCTTCCTTGAAAAAGAGAGTTCTTTATCACTGTTAATGTTTCTTCTAGTATTAAGATTGAGCAACAAACTCAGAGGTAATATAAGAGAAAATCCTTAACTGTGAAGGAACTTGGGGGCGAAAGACCTATATAATGTTTCCCACAATTAGTTTCCTATTGTTTTAGGCTGGAATAAATCTCGGTGAGAGATGATCTGCCCCCAGATTCCTGCCTAAAGGATGGCAGTCTTTTACAAAAAAATGAAAAATATGCCATTCATTACAAATATAGCCCAAATCATTTAGAAGCAGAGATTTCATGATGACAAAAGATTGCTCACATACACACATGCACTGTGAGAGTACACACACACACACACACACACACACACACACACATACACACACATATAGATATAGACAGACACATACACATACACTAAGAGCCAATTTTCCAAATCTGAATAAGATGCATATTTCCACTAAAGCAAAACCTCACAAATTTCAGATCTAAAATGAAAACAATGGGTCTAATATTTCTTTTTTGTTCTTTCTCTATTTGCTATCCATTTGTTTAGGGTTTAAAGTTGGGATTGGGGCTTAGAGAACAGACTGAAGATCTTGTTTTCTGGTAATAAAGAGTCAGGGAAGCTTTTCTTTATCTTTTTGTGATTAAGACTTATGCCTATGTCAATAGGCTAGTGCTTCCATTATGCTTCTATTTGCAGGGATTACAGTGCTAACCGACCATTTTTCTTTTCATCTGCTGTGGTAAGGTCTGTGTTCCAGATTTCTAGTTGTCTAGGGGTGGAGGGGGTGGGGAGAGTCAGTATTCAGATAATTCAAGAGATTGATCATATCCCTTTTCTCTCCTGCCCCAGTCCTTGCCCTTGGCTTGGGAAGGAAAAAGAAGAGCAGAGTTACAAGAAAAGACAAAAAATGTATTTTTTAAAGTCTCAGGTGTAGCACAGTAAGACAACTCGCATTGGTGTGAGTTCTCATGGCCTCTCACAAATAACAGATGATCAGCAAAAACTGATTCCTTCCCATGAAAATCAAACGTAGAAGACATATCTTTAAATCATGACTTCAAGGAGTATACCTTGGAAATTCCATTTATGCAGCATAATACAATTAGAATGTATGTGAGTGTATGTGGAACTTGGGGGGAAAACAGGATCAGCTAATGGATGGACTTTCTGGTAGACTTCCTAAAGGGTGGGGAACATTTTTTGAGAATCTCCTTCACTGCTCACATAAGGTTACACCTGCCCACAGACTTGTGGGGGAATATGCTAATACTTGAGAAAAATGAGGACAATTTGAGTTTTCTTCACAAATCTAAATATTTTTTTCTTAAAAATTCAGAGTAAGACTGTATGGGGGTGGTTTAAATCAAGCCTTTTCATTTTAAAATGATAGACATGCATTGTTTACAGGTGATTCCTATTTTTAAAAAGTAAAGCAACTTCAAAACACAGAAATGACAGCCCTACATCGATTTACTCTTTTTGTTTGAAATTTATAAGTAGGTCTCACAAATATATTGTTGAGATTTATAGCTTTGAAGACATATTCTGGTCTTGATACTTACTGCACCTTGCATAATGAATCCAAGTGGTTCTTAAGCTTTTGGGTTTTATAACATTTTCATTTGCTCCTCCCACCCCACCCCCCATCACTGGCAACATTTGGATGGAGTCACTAACCGCTAACTACATTCATGCATAATTTTCAGGGCATCTAATATCTTGTTGCTTGCTAATATCCTGGTTGTGAGTTGGTAAAGTGGAACTCTTGCTATTCTGGGGAGCAAAACGGAATTTATCAAAACAAAATACTCAAATGAAGTGGAATATTCTGAAAAAAGATATATTTGAACAGACAGGGTCCAAATTCACTCACACTTATTAGCTTAGCTGTTTATTTTTTTAATACCCAATGATTAAGTGAACAACCACAATGTTCTATGGACCACAGTTGATTCGAAAGTCTGGAAAGAGATTCCTGTGAAGCACTAGGTACCAGAGGCCAATCTCAGTTCCATCCCAATGAACAGTATTTGATGTAACTTGATTTTCTGAGGGAATATGATCCTCAGGTATCCAGAGGACCACTGGCTGTGGGCAGGTCACTCACAAAGGTCACAAGCTTATGAAGCATTGCAGTTAGGTTATAAAGGGCTCATTCATGCTTTCTGATTCTGTCCCATTACACCCCAGAGCCATGCTACTGCCCAGCTGCCCACTGGCAGGTGAAATTCCCCCAAATAGCAGCAGCTGTGGCAGTAGAAAGAGGAAATTTTATTTCCAGTTAAAGTAGGATCCAGGTAATATGAAGTGGAGGGAGGGTGGGTGGGAAGGGTGGGTTGGGTAAAGGGAGGAATGGAGTTCTTTTGTAATAAAGTCATAAAGTATTTTTCCCTAATTTTCTTGCATTTCCTATTTATATAAAGAATCTTGATCACTGTGTTGCTCTACAGAGATTTTCAATGGAATTAATTTGGGAGACTGAACTAATCTCTGAAAAAGAAATTGACTAGTTACAGTTACTTTTTGGACACTTTTTTCTGTATTGTGAATTGTGTGGAAATGTACAGAATAAAAATGAAATATGACGAATTTGTTTCCTCTCTTTCTGTTCAATGGTGCAGTTCGTCAAAGTATCTGATTTTTACAATCAGATGGCAAGCAAAGACTTGACAGATAGTATTTGAAAAGGGTCCTAAATAAAGCAGAAATGTTTTAGAAAACCAAAACTTATGCTTGCACAATGAACTAATGAAATCATATTTGCCTTCCATTTTCAATAAAAAATTATACACAAAAGAATCATTGTTAAAATATTGAACCTCAGGTGAAGAAGATATGAGTTTCTGAAAGATGGGAGTCAAATGACATAGTTCTATGATCACCCCCATCTCCTTTACAGATTGCAAATTGGTTCCAGTTGGGTATTCAGGCAGGGCCAACTCAGCCACAGCCTGCCAGACCTCTTGGTTAAGAAGACACAATTGAATATCAACTAGAATTAGAATATCAAGGAGCTCGGACACAGGAGTTTCAGAAAAAAAAGAGATCAAGACAGAGAACTCCACAGACCTGCAGTGGCTCCCTTGTAAGTGTTCACTAGATGGCTGGAGTATTTGTGTGTGAGAGAAAGTATCTGGACTTAAGAAATCTAAGAGGATTAAAAGATATCACGATCAAGTCTTCATAAAAGACATGGGGTAGGGCCCATTCCCCCCAGCCTCAATGGAAAAATCTAGAATCCACAAGGAAGTGAATCCTGTCCTCAACTGAGTTGACTCATAAAAGATAAAATATCATAGAGTTTACTATTGCCAGAATACTGGTTAAAAATCATAAAAATAACAAAAAATGAAAAATTGGTTTTGAGTAATTGAGCTTTATTGCCATGATAAAATATAAAATTCACATGTGACAGCCAATGCATAGTTATGCCTGTAGCAGGAAGGCGTAACATGAAAGAGGAGAAAAAATCAAAGCCTATTGAACTACTGAAGAATGGGTAAAATTAGAATTAATAGAAAAATGATATAAAAATTGTGTGTGTGTGTGTGTGTGTGGTGTATGAATGTGTGTGTATGTGAGAGAGATGTATGAAATGTGTGAAAGTGTGTGTGTGGGGTGTATGAACATGGGGGAATGTGGTGTGTGTGATGTAGGACTATTGTGTGTGGGGGGGATGTGTGTGTGGCATATGAACCTGTGGGGCACAGATGGTGCCAGAGGAGGATGCTGAGGGTTCTGCTCCATCGTGCTTTGCCTGCTCCTTGAGGGATCACACTCGATCTGGAGCTAGGCTGATGGCTACTAAGCCCAGAGAGCCTCCTGCACCTGCACCTTACAATGTTCAGGTTACAGGCACTGCCACAATCAGCTTTTTATGTGGATGAAGGGGGTTTGTACTCAGGACCTTGTGCATGTGCAGCAAATGCTTTTACCTGCTGAGCCATCTTCTTCGTTCCTAGTTCCTAAATAGTTTTTATAACTGCATTCCAGATGTGTTCAAAGAGTTCAAACAGAACACATAGAAAATTAAAAAGTCCAAGGCTCTAGAGATGACAATAACAATATATGACATCGAAAAAACAGCTAATTGTTAAAGAGCAGATTATATAGACACTGCTAAAGGGAAGCTCAATCAACTTGCAGGTAAAGCCATGGAAAGTATCTGAAAAGACATTGAATGAAAGATCTGAATTTTAAAATGTTCTCATTGTTTGAACATTTCTATGGTCTCTGGTACTGTGAAAGTCCTACTAAACTTAATGTGTTTTACTCTTTAAAGAAGAATTTTATCTATTTGTATAATAGAGTGGAAACATTTTGAAGTATAGTTAAAATAATTTCGAAATTTCTGAGAATTTCTAGGAATACAGATTTATTGTCCTTGATTCTCAAAAAATAACATGCAAGGAATTTAAAAACTCTAAGAAATTTTCTTTTTTTCACTCTATGCTGTAATTTTATGGTTGCTGAATAAATGCACACACACACACACACACACACACACACACACACATATATATATATATATATATATTTGGTCTTTTTAAGACAGGGTCTCTCTGTAGCCCCAGCTGGCTTGGAACTCACTATGCAGACCAGGCTGGCCTTGAACTCACAGAGATGTGCCTGCCTCTGTTTTCTGAGTGCTGGGACTAAAGGTGTGCACCACCACGCCTGGCTGTTTAAGGTTTTTTTTTTTTTTTAATTTTTAATAGCTACGTGATTAGAAGAAGCATTTCATTACAGCTTTAACATATTCAGTAACACACTCCAGAGCAAGAATACATCTCTTTCACAAGTGGGTGAAGTTTCTAGGTTCACAGTTGAGGTAATAGTTATACAATATTGAACTCAGTATAAGCCCTGTAAGACATAAAATTGAATGAGTTTTTAACCTTTAAAAAAGATCTCCATT
>NW_008359625.1:2815908-2817616 GCF_000622305.1 Nannospalax galili | reverse complement strand
TTTTTGCTACTAACACTGAGATGTTGGCACATGCGTCTCTAATCTATATGTGTCTATTACTAGTCATAATCGGTTGCACTTGGATGCTTGGCGCCTGTGTATGTCTATAAAGTCATCGGGTAGCTTTTAATGGTAATGTTTATCACCTCTACTAATTAACATGACATAAATTTCCATGCTTCCTCCTCAAACATACATTTTTAAAAATGTGTTGATTTGTGTGTGTGTGTTTGTTTGTGTGTGTGTGTGTGTGTGTGTGTATCACACAGAACATCCCAAACCATCTTATTCAACTATACACCCACTTCCCAGGTGCCACCCTCCCATAGCCTCCCTCCCTCCACTAGAGCTCTTATACTCTGATATCCCTGCTACTGTCTGCTGTGCTGTCGGCACCCCCAGTCATTCCCCACTACTTGTCCATCTGGTGAGTCTAGTCAGCCTATCTAGAGGGTTTGTTTTAGGAGGGTCAGCTGTTCCTCATCTAGCATCAATCAGTTGTTAATATTCCTTTAGATAAGATCGGGGTCTGCTGTTCATTTTCCCAGTTCTATGCTGGGTTACTATCTGGGAGTCCCTTTGTCCACCCTGGCCAACAACTCAAAAGAAGGCATCTCCTATCTGGCATTGTTGCTTGTTATGTAGCCTTTAGCTATGCATATGGACTCTTAAAAATTATATTGGCCCCTTTAATCTTTGGTTATACTTTCGTTTTGGGTGTTTAAGTCCATACAGTTGGCTGAGATAAATTTATTTTTACTCTTAAGGTGGTTTGAGGATCTGTTCCTCGGGGGTCACATGGGCTTGGGAGGAGCCCCTTGGCTCCTTTCTTTTACAGGTTCAGCCTATGTGAAGATAAGTCAAAGGTCCTGCTCGACCATGATTGGCTTTGCTTGGAAGCATGGAAGAAATGATTCCTCTGTGTTGACCCTCCTCTTTGTAGGCTGGACACTGGTTCAAGTCCATCTGGCCAAGGTCTCCTCAGCCTCCTTGATCAAGAGGACAGGTGACCCACCACAATTACAGGACATTTTGAGAGATGCTCATAGTCCCCTAGAACTAGTCGTCTTAGGAGGGCAAGGAGCAAAAACTGTCCTTTATGTCCCTCTGACCAAATTAGTATAGGCCTCAAAGTATGTCTGTTAAACATCAAAGAAGGTTAGTTCCACCAGTCTAGTGCTTTTAATTACTGTGTCATGTAGGTAAATCTTGGGCAAAGACCAATTGTTCTCAGATAAAACTTACCTACACATATATTTCTTGATCTTCTGTGTATAATTTGTCAGTAGCTTGTTGGAGTAATATGGTTCCCTCTGGTTTTTAAAACTAGCTAGGTATTATTTATCTCTCACATTGTCTCACCCCTCCATCATGGTTTTCCCACTTAAGGTGCCTTCATTTACCCCCTTTCTCCCATAATAATACCCTTCTCCTATGGTCCTACTTCTCTTGAGTTCCTTCTTTCCCTTTATTCCCTAGGTTCCTTGTATACCCCTCCCTTACCCCTCCCTTAAACTAACCCAATGTTTATCCATATCTCCCTTATTAAGGCCTGTTTCCTACTGTTCTTCTCTTTCAGGTTCTTTCTTTTCCTTTACCTCCCTGTTTCCTTTCCATTATCCTGCTTCCTATAGTTATGTCTGGATACATACTCACTTATCAGGATTCAGTGCTTGGATCCACATACGAGGGAAAACATACATCGATT
>NW_008359625.1:2813923-2815757 GCF_000622305.1 Nannospalax galili | reverse complement strand
AACACTTAAGTTGCTTCCATCTCTTAGCTATTGTGAAAAGAGCAGCAACAAACATGGATGTACAAGTGTTTCTGCAACAGGATGAGTTCTTTGGGTATATGCCAAGGAGTGGTATAACTAGGTCAAATGGTAGGTTCTTTAGTAGTTTTTTAAGAATTCTGCACACTGCTTTCCATAGGGGTTGAACAAGTTTGCAGCCCCACCAGCAATGGATGAGCATTCCCCTTTCCCCACATCCTCTCCAACATTTAGTATCATTTGTTCTCTTGATCTTAGCCAGTCTGACTGGGGTGAGGTGAAATCTTAAAGTGGTTTTAATTTGTATTCTCTAATTATTAGTGATGTTGAACATCTTTTAAGATGTTTCATAGGCATCTTTATTTCTTCTTTTGAGAACTCTCTGTTCAGCTCCTTAGCCCATCTTTTGATTGGGTTACTTCTTGTCTTGATTCTCTGTTTATCGAGATCATTGTATATTCTTGGTATTAAACCTCTGTTGCTGATGAAAACTGTCTCCCATTCTGTGGATTTTCTCTTCACATCCCTGGTTGCCTCCTTTGATGTGCAGAAGCTTTTTAGTTTAATGAGGTCCCATTTGTTGATTCTTGACCTTGTTTCCTAAGCAACTGATGTCCGGTTTGGAAAATCCTTTCCTACACCTATAACTTGTAGGTTTTTGCCAATGTTTTCTTCTAAGAGTTTCAGAGTTCCACGATTTACATTGAGGTCTTTGATCCATTTGGAATTGTCTTTTGTGCAAGGTGAAAGATAGGGGTTTATTTTCATTCTTCTACAGGTGGAGATCCAGTTTTGCCAGCACCATTTGCTGAACATGCTGCCTTGAAATTGCATGTATGCATATTTGGTTCTTCAGTTTTGTTCCATTGATCTATGGGTCTATTGTTGTGCCAGTAACATGTTGTTTTTATGACTATAGCCCTGTAATACAGTTTAAAGTCTGGTATAGTAATGTCCCAGCATTGCTCTTAGTGCTCAGGGTTGCTTTGGCTATCCGTGATCTTTTGTGCTTCCATATGAATCTTAGGACTGTTGTTTTTCCAATTCTTTGAAAAATGCCATGGGGATTTTGATTGGCATTGTATTGAATCTATAAATGGCTTTTGGTTGGAAGTTCATTTTCACAATATTAAATCTTCCAATCCATGAGCATGGGAGGTCCTTCCACCTTCTGATGTCTTCCTCAATCTCTTTCTTTAAAAATTTAAAGTTTTCATTGTAAAAATCTTTAATGTCTTTGGTCAGGTTTATTCCAAGATATTTTTTTTGCAGCTATTGTGAAGGGGAGTGTTTCCATGTACTCTTTCTCTGATTGCTTGTTATTGGTATATAGAAAGGCTACAGACTTTTGTTGTTTAATTTTGTAACCTTCCACTTTACTGAACGTGTTAATAATTACTAATAGTTTTCTGGTGGAATTTTTGGCATCTCTTAGATATAATATCATATCATCTTCAAAAAGGGATCATTTGAACTCTTCTTTTCCAATTATCACTCCTTTCATTTCCTGCTCTTTTCTTATTGCTCTTGCAAGAAATTCAAGCACTATCTTAAAGAGAAGTGGAGATAGTGGACAGCCTTGTCTGGTTCCTGATTTCAATGGGAACGCTTCCAGTTTTTCTCCATTTAGAATGATGTTGGCTGTGGGTTTGTTATATATGGCTTTAATTATGTTGAGATATGCTCCCTCCAGTCCAATTAATTTCCTCTAGGACTGTTAATGTGAATGCATATTTTATATTGTCAAAGGCCTTTTCCACATCTATTTAGATGAACAAGTTATTTTTGTTTTTGAATCTATATGAATTATAAATTT
>NW_008359625.1:2764900-2812459 GCF_000622305.1 Nannospalax galili | reverse complement strand
TGTTCCTTTGATCAGAATGAAATAGCCCTCTTTGTCTTTTCTGGTTAGTTTTAGTTTAAAGTCTATTTTGTCAGGTATTAGGATTGCTACGCCTGCTTTTTCCTTAGTGCCATTTGCTTGGTATTTTTTTTTCTTTCTTAGTACCATTCGCTTGGTATATTTTTTTCCCATCCTTTCACCTTAAGATAGTGCCTGTCTTTGAAAGTGAGATGAGTTTATTGCAGACAACAAAAAGATGAGATTTTTTTTTAATCCATTCACCTAATCTGTGTCTTTTGACTTGGGAGCTCAGTCTGTTAATATTAAAGTTATTAATTAAAAATGTGTATTGAATCCCATCATTTTTATTTCTGTTCACATTCTTGATATATCTATACTTTTCCACAGTTATGCCTTCATTGAATTTCTTTCCACAAACCCTTGGGTATAGTCATTCTTTTCTTCAGCTCTTTGTATTGCTCCCAGAACTCTCTGAAGGACTGGTTTTGTGGATATGAATTCATTCAGCCTATTTATGTCATGGAAGATTTTTCTTTCCCCTTCAACTATAATAGACATTTTGGCTGGATATAGTAATCTGGGTTGGCATCTGTGGTCATTTAAAACTGGGAATACTTTAGGCTCTTCTGGATTTCATAGTTTGCACTGAAAAGTAAGCTGTAATCCTAATGGGTTTTCCTTTATATGTAACTTGTTTCTCTTTTGCTGCTTTCAGTATTGTCTCTTTGTTTTGTATTTTTAGTGTTTTTACTATGATGTGCCATGGAGAGTTTCTTTCTGGTCCTGTCTGTTTGGAGTTCTATATGCTTATTGTATTTATATGGGCATGTCTTTCTTTAATTTTGGGAAATTTTCTTCCATGAGTCTGTTGAATATCTGGTCCATGCCATTGTCTTGGGATTCTTCTCCTTCCTGTATGCCTATGATTTGTAAGTTTGGTCTTTTTATTGTGTCACAGAATTCCTGCATATTCCATTCTTGAGATTTATTAAGTTTATCATAATCTTTGATTGAGTTGTCTAGTTTGTCCACTCTATTTCCGGTCTTGATCCTCTGTTTTCCATTTCATTCATCCTATTGGTGAGCCTTTCTCTGTCGTTTCTAATTGGCTTACTGAGTGTTTCACTTCCTTCTTCATTTCAGCCTGAGTATTCTTCAATATTTCTAACTTTTCTGAATTCATTCAGAAATTTATCCCTATCCTCCTTCAGTTCTTTGATTTCTTTTTGTATGTGTGTGTTCTTTAAATTCACTGAATTATTTTATCATGTTTATAATTATTCTTTTGAGTTCCAGGTACTACATTATCTCTAGGTAGTTCTCATTGTACTCCTCTAGAGGACTATTGGTATTTGGTGGGGATATGTTATGTTGGTTTTTCATATTATTTTTTTCTGTGATTTTGAGATGTGAATTTCTTTGGTAGTTTCTGATTCTTGTGTGATACTCAAGCATTCAAGTTTAGGTCTGCTTCTTTTTGTAAACTTTATGTGTCTTTGTGGTTTATTTTTGGGCATGAAATGCTGGTCCCTCTAAGCTTCTGGTTCTCTCTTTTGACTTTATATTGGAGTGGCCAGATTGCTTTTGTCTTCAGGAGTTCCCAAAGAGGCCCAAGTCAGATGAGGATCAGATGTTCTCAGGCTTTCTCCTAAGGTCTGGATCCCTCCAGGAAAGATTTTGGTCTCGTGAATTTGGAGGTTGGACTGATCTGGGAGCCGGGCCCAGGAAAGATGCTGGTCTAGGGCAGCTGGTGGCTGTGCCACCCAGAGATGCAAAGGAAGATGGGGGCGGGAAGTGGCCCCAAGGGCTCCTGGGGACTCCACTGAGGAGCTGGGTTAGTCTGGATGCAAAGGATCAGGAAGAGGAAAGATCAGCTCAGTAGTCCAGGAAGGAGGCTGGAGGGTCGTGCAGGCCCAGGGAAGTAGAGGGAGGTAAGGGTGGAACCAGGCCCAGAGTGCTCCTGGGGACTGGAGAAGGAACTAGGTTGGTCTGGATGCAGAGGATCAGGAAACAGTGGTGGTTTCCTCAGTGTCTGGGGCGCCAAGACAAGGAATGGGACAGGACCCAGACTAGGAGAAGAGATGGGCGGGGGAGATGGGATGGTGAATGAAGCTTGGGAAGTCAAGGCCTGGAGGGTGTGATCAACTTACCCAGGAGAGTGGCCTGCAGGTCAGAGAGAGGCTTGTGGGTCCTGCAGACCCCAGGGAAGCAGAGAGCTGTTTAAGTATTTTTAAAAGGAAAACATATGAATGAAATGTGGAGAAAAAAAAATCTTAAAGATGAATATTTTAAATGTGGGACAAGTTATTGTAAGATCTAGCTTTGTTTCTGTTGCTATAATAAAATACCCTGACAAACAGCAACTTAAAGGAGAAAAAGGTTTATTTTATCTCACCATTTCTGGTTACAGTCCATCGTGTAGAGAAGTCAAGGTGGCAAGAATTTGATAAACCTGGGAAAATCTCCAATTAAGAGCAGGGAAGATGAATTCCTGCAAGCCTAGTTCTCAGCTTGATTTCTGCACTTGTACGCAGTTCAGGACTCCCTGCCCAGATAATGGTGAAACTCAAGATCAAGAAACATGACAAAACTAAACAAAAATACCTAATTATCAAATTTACCAAGAGACAAGTGCAAAGAGAAAACATTAAAAGGAGTCAGTAAAAAAAGACACAGAGAAATAATGATGAGAGATTCTTCTTTAAAGCTTAGAAAAATCTGTCAAATTATCATTCTTCAAAAGCAAAAATATCTCGAAAAATAAATATGTAAAAGTTTAAGGTGGTTAACATCAGCAGAGCTACCTGTATTATTAGAAACACATCAAAGTCTTTCATACAGGGGAAACTGTCATCATAAGAGACTATGTACCTACAAAGAAGAAAGACGCAATGATTGTGTAAGTACTTGGGCAAATACATCAGACTATCTTTTTATATTTAAATGATAATTAACTATTTAAATAATAAATGCATTCTGGAATTTATAAGTAAAATATATGCTAACAATATCCAGAAAGCATGGACGGGATAAATGGAAGTATGTAAAATGTGTAGACTGTAGAGGAGGTGACAATAATATATGATGGTGCACTGTAATAACTGACAAATGTACGGCATGGCTCTGCAGGTAGGAAGACAGAATATGACCACACAGAGATTATAAGAAACAAAGCACAAGAAGCTGGAGAAATGACTCAGTGGTTAAGAGTGCTGGCTACTTTTGCAGAGGACCTGGATTCAATTCCCAGCACCCACAGGTAGCTAACATCATCTGTAACTCCAGTTCCTGGGGATTCAATGCCATTTTCTGACCTCCGAGGACCTTGCATGACACAGGTGCACTTACACACATGCAGGCAATGCACCCATACACACAAAAATAAAAAAATAAAATAAAATATTAAAAAAGCACAAAAACAGAGCCTCTAAAATCATCAAAAACCAGTGCTGCAAAGTGTAGTCTAGCAAATAGCAGGCTAGGAAGCTCCAAGTTTGGCACTTCTATTGAATCAACAATGAAGGTAGAGAAAATTGACCACAATCAACTCTTCCGGACCTCTAAACCCTGATTAGAAACTTATGTCACCAGGAGGATGTGGGTGCTGTGTGAAGGGAGATGCTCCTAAATCTAGCAATTATAAGAACCTATTCCATCACAGGCTGTCTTCAGAGACCATACACAACGTATGCTCAGTGACTTACAATATAATATAGAAAGATTTTGAAAAATTCATTTGGAAAACTAATGATACTGATGACTACAGCCCACAATGACCAAGAAAAATAATCCCCCAAATGTAGGATTATACAGTTCCCAGAATGGTTATTTTATACTAGTTGAAATGTCCAGTCCTCAACAGCAACAAAATTGCAAAACATCAAAAAGCAAGAAAATATAACTTGTTCATTAGAAAGAAAACCACTTGACAGAAACTATCTGTGAAGTCCAGATATTAAAATTTCCTACTGAAAGATTTTTAACTTAATTTTCTTAAGTAAGTTCAGCAATTTAAAGAACTAAAGTAAATATGAGGAATGCTGTATAAGAAACAAAGAGTGTCAAGATGGGAAAGAATTTTAAAATGGAAATTCTAGGGCAGAAAAGGATAATGGGCAAAATGAAAAATTCACTAGAGGGTAGATTGACAGGAGCAGACGGAAGAGAAAAAAACCAGGAAAGGTAATGATTAAATAAGTGACTCTTCCCGGTCTTAGGAGCAGAAAGAAATAAAAAATGAAGACAACTGAGGAGTGGGGTGGGACCCGTGAAACAGCGTCATCACTCCACAGCCTACGTTACTGCAGCTTCACAAGGAGAAAAGAATGAAGAGAGAGAGAGCAGGCAGAGTACCTGGAGATAAGATGGCCTAAAGCTCCCCCAATTTGATCAAAGATATGACTATTCCCACCCAGGTAGCCAGTGGCCCTCAAGCATAATGACTTCTATAAATACATAGTATAGTCCAATTGAGAAAAAAAGAAAGAGAGAAAGAAAAGGAGAAGAAGAATGAAAATCCCAGAAACAACAAAAAAACATAGCTTGTCACACACAGGGATCCTCAATGGGATTAAAGGCCGATTTCCTATTAGAAATTGTGGTGGTGAAAAAATTAAAAAGGAACAGAAGGAGAAACTATGGAGGTGTGAATGCAACGTGGTGGCACCAAAATGAACATAGGAGGGAAACAATCTGCTGACTAATATGTCTATCCCTGGAGAACTGATAAATTTAGAAACTGCCATGTGTTAAAAAGCTTTGAGAATTGGTTACTAGTATTCATGCTCTACAAGAAATTCTAAAGACTGTAATAAAAGGATATTAGATTAGACAATAACTGAAAGTCATAAGAAGAGATAATATTAATCACAGTAACTGTATATACACATAGGTTCATATTTACATATAAAAGCTAATGTCATTATACTTGAGATTTATTATCAGTTTTCTTCTATATAATTAAAAAGAAAATGCACAGAAAAAATTATTTTAAAGCTGGGCATGAAGGCACACACCTTTATCCCAGCACTCAGGAGGCAGAGAGGCAGATTTCTGAGTTCAAGGCCAGTCTGGTCTATGTGGTAAGATCCAAGCCAGCTGGGGCTACAGGGAGACCCTGTCTCAAAAAGACCAAAAAGAGAAAAAAGAAAAAAAATAATTTAAATCTCCGTTAATGTGAAAGAATGTAATATAAGACAATAATAATATGGAGGTAAAGGGCATAGATGCTATAAGCAGAATACATGTACAATATTGACATGTTTCCACAAGATGGAAAGGGAGAAACTACTCAAGTGAGCCTGCTGTAACTTTCAGATGTTAATTATATTTTAAAAACTTAAGTAAATAACTAAAATATATTAAGAAAAGGCAAAATCATGAATCGAAATTATATACAACCAAAAAAGTCAACTAAACATTGTTTACTGATAGAAGTGGAAGAATTGAGGGAAAATACTGGACTGTTATGTAGTGAACAAATATCTAATCGCAAGAAATAATTCCTTTCTTACCAGCGATTGCTTTAAATGTTGATGGATTATACTATTTATTTCAACAGAATAGATCAGTTAAACGGATTTAAGTTTTTGTTCTGATGTTAGGACTGAGGCGATGACTCAGTCAGTAAAGTGCTTGCTGTACAAGCATGAGGACCTGGGCTCAGATTCCTAGTACCACATAAAAGATGGGTGTGGTGGCACTTGTCTGTAACCCATGCACTAGAGGAGGAGTCGAGGTGGGAGCAGACAGATCCCTGAAGCTTGCTGGCTAGCTAATCTAGTCAATTGGTGAGCTTTAGTTTCAATGAGAGACCTTATTTCAAAACAGAAGGCAAGTGATAGATGAAGACACACAACACCAGCCTCTGTCCTCCATGTGCATAAGCACCCATATAGGCACATGCACCTACATGCACACACACACACACACACACACACACACACACACACACTATCCTAAAAAATTGTTCATATTTGTTAAGATACCTTAGATATAAAGAGATTAAAAGTAAATGGATGGAAAAAGGAAAAAGAGCTTCCCGTGTAGATAGTAAGTAAAACAAAGCTAGGATTCTAACGTTATCAGACAAACACTTTTAAATCAAAAGAAGTTACAAAAGATACAGAATGGCTGGAAATATGTTTCAGAAGGTATAGGAGCTTGCCACTGAGCCTGAAAACCCGAGTTAGATTCTGAGAACCCACAAGGTGGAAGAGAAACAACTTCTGTAAGTTCTTCTCTGACCCCACATGTTCACTATGGCACCTGCATGCCTACATGCACACACACACACACACACATATAAATAAACAATAAAGAAGACATTTCATATTAACAAAGTTTCTAGCCATCAAAAGGATATATACACCTAACAACAGAGACTCAAAATATGTTAAGTGAAATTGGCAATTAAAAGCAAAAATATGTTACTCTATAAAATTAATTGTGTAGTTTATATTCCACTGTCAAATCAAGTTGATTGTGAGACAAAATATCAATGATAAAGAATAAAGAACTTGAATAACACTAACTGGACCTAAGAGACCTATAAATGCTAGCAGCAGTATAAATACCTTTCCAGGTATTTACATGACATTCTCAAAATACATACATACATACATACATACATACATACATACATAATATAAATAAAGCTAAGTGGAGCAATGGTGAGTTGGGGATCATATGAAGTCTGTTCTAGTTTGCTTCTCCATTGCTGTGACAAAACACACTGATCACTTCCAACTTGGAGAGGAAAGGGTTTATTCAGCTTACATCTCCCAGGTCACAGTTCATCAGGGAGCCCAAGGTAGGAACTCAGGGCAGGACCCTGGAGGCAGGAGCTGGAGCACAGGCCATGGAGGAACGCTGCTTACTGGCTTGCTCCCCCTGCCCCTGCTCAGCCTGCTTTCTTATGCAACACAGGCCCACCTACCCAGGGGTGGCACCACCCAGGGTGGGCTGGGCCCTCCCACATCACTCAACGATCAAGAAGGTGTCCCATGGACATGGCCACAGGCCAGTCCAATGAAGGCAATTCCCCAATTGAGGCTCCCTCAACCCAGGTGTGTCAAGTTGACACTAAAGTTATCTAGCACAAAGTCCAAATTGAGAGACAGAAGTGTTAAAACATCAGAAAAAATTGAGATAGGCTTTTGCTGAATGACAGTAAATGCACTGACATTACCAATTATAAAGGGTCCTTGGTTTATGAAAAAGCAGTGTCTTTTATTGATCCTGTTGTAAACTAAGATTGTTTGGTAGCAATCTTGAAATACGTTGCTTGTTCTACTAAAAACAAGCCATAAAGTTCAAATAAGAAAAAAAAATTACCTCATCTCAGCCAAAATCCAATTCAGATGTGACAAGAACTCTTGACTGTCATGTTTTAAACTTAATGAAACACCAGAGATATGACTTTCTGCTTCTCAGATATACAGAGAAGCTTGATGTCTGCATATTCATTTAAAAAACTCATTTATTAAAAGCTTAATTCTGTGGTCAAAAGACACATTGGTCCTTAAAAGTGGCTAAAGAAAATATAGGTGTCTCCTTTAGGACTGAACACTCTACAGTCCCCTATTCTCTTGTGTGATTGAGAAATGCACCAGTCTCTAGATATAGCAGTAAGTCATTAGTGGTTGGTTTAAAATCATGTCCATTTAGTGAAGTAATAGTAGTAAGCTCTCTTCTACAGGCTGTGACCTGTCAAGCCACAGGTTCTTAGCTCCAATAACAGTGCCAAGTATGCGCTCTACCTTGTGAAGTAGTCCATAAATGTAATCATAAAGTGGTTGGTTATGCCAATAAGATTAGTGCTACTGTTACACCTATAGGCATATCTTTCCAGTCAACTTCTTAGTGCAGCTCACAGGGTTCAAAACTGGGTAAGACTGATGATTACTTTTCTCTTCTGATAGCACGCATAGCATCTTCCAGAACTTGTGACAGTATGCACAAGACCTGGGCAAACCCAAGCCAGACAAAATCCTATTTTGGAAGGGGGAAGTAGGCAAGAAGCCACAGCCCTAGCTGAGGAACTATTGGTTATTGATAGCTATTGGGAGAGGGAGAGTCAATTTTCTTTAAGGAAGTGACCATCCTTAGGTATATTGACCATGTTGCAGGGGATTGGCCCACATTCAAGAGCACTTGGGGAACTGAAATTTGAGTAGATAAGCCTTAAAAAATAATAGAGGCAAGACATGGTGGTACAGGCTTTTAATCCCAGCACTTGGGAGGCAGAAGCAAGTAGATCTCTGTGAGATGGAGGCCAATGTGTCTACATAGCAAGTTCCAGTACAGCTGTGGTTACAGGAAGACCCTGTCTCAAAAAAAAATACCCTGCTTAGCTAGTTAGAACCTGCCCACTTGCTCGCCATCTTTCTGTCCCAAGGCATACATCTACCCTACTTAGCTAGTGAGAACCCACCCACTTGGGTAGGCCCCTTTCCTTTTCTGGAGAGCTCCTGAGTAGCCTGTCCAATAAAAGTGTTCTACAATGAGAAATACCCAGAGAAACCCCAGGACACAGAACTTAAAAGAACCATCATACACATGATCAAAAATTCAAGGACATTAAAGAAAGACACAAACAAATCAAAGAACTCAAAGAGAACAGAAATAAACTTCTGTCTGTAGCCCAAGATGATACAAATATATGGCTGAATGAATGACAAAGAAAATTCAGGATTTGAAAAGCAAATTCACAAAAAAGATACTGAAGAAAACACGAGCTGAAATGAAGATGGAACTGAAAAAATTTGTAAGCCAATTTCACCTTCAAGGATAGACACCACTTTAGGGTGGAATGATGAAAAAATTATTCCAAGCAAATGGCACTAAGAACAAGCAGGTACTGCTATTCTAATATCTGACAAAATATACTTCAAGCTAAAATCAATCAGAAGAGATAAAGATGGTCACTTCATTCTGATCAGATGAACAAATGACCAAAAAGGCATTACAATCATGAACATATATGTACCAAACTCTGGTTTACCAAATTTCATAAAAAGAATATCACTGGACTTCAAGACACAGATAACCCCAAATTACTAATAGTAGGTGACTTCTTCAGTTCCCAACTTTATCCAAAAGGCAGGTCATTTTGGATAAAGAATAAACAGAGAAACATCTGAATTAAATAACATACATCAAAGGGACCTAAAAGACATCTACAGTATATACCACCTAATCACCAAAGAATACACAACCTACTCAGGAGCCCATGGAAGATCCTCTAAAATACAGCACACACTGGGGCACAAAACAAACCACAACAAACACAAAATAATTAAAATAATTCGATGTAGTCTATTGGACCACAATATGATAAAGTGTAAAATCAACAACAAAAGAAGCAGTAGTAACTACATGAACTCATGGAAATTAAACAGCACAGTCATCAATAGTGAATAGGTAAAAGAAGAAATCAAGAAAGAAAGAAATGTATTCCTGAAACTAAATGAAAATGAAAACACAACTCAACAAAACTTCTGGGACACATTTAAAAAAAGTCCTAAGAGGCAAGTTAATAGCTCAAAGCACCTATATTAAATACATATGTATATATATATATATGTGTGTGTGTGTGTGTATATATATGTATACATATATATGAAAAAAGCACAAATAGATGACTTAATGGTACAACTCAAGAACTTGAAACAGACCAAACCAAACCCCAGCAGATGAGAAACAATAATTAAAATCAAAGCAGAAATCAGTGAACTAGAAATGAAGAATATAAAAATCAATGAATCTAAGAGCTGGTTCTTTGAAAAGATAAACAAGACAGGCAGACCCCTGGCCCAGCTAACTAAACTTTTTTAAAAAAAAGGAGCAAGACCCAATCAACAAAATCAGAGACAAAAGGGGAAACATCACAAAACACAACAAAGAGATCCAGATTATTATAAGGGAGTACCTTAAAAAACAGACTCTATTAAATTAGAAAATTTAGAAGTAAAGGATGAATTTCTAAATTCAGTGAAACCACCAAAGTTAAACCAAGAAGACTTCAACAACTTAAACAGATTCATAACAAATACAGAAACCAAAGCAGTAATATAAAGCCTCCTGAAAAGAAGCCTAGGTCCAGATGAATTTCACAACAGAATTTTATCAGACCTTCAAAGAAGATCTACAACCAATATTGTTTAAATTATTCATAAAAAATAGAATCAGAGGGAGAACTCCCAAACTCCTTCTTTTAGGACTAAAGTCATAGTCCCATATCTTTAATGACTATAGATGCAAAAATCTTAACAAAATACTTGAAAATTGTATACAGACACACATCAAAAAGATAATCCACCATGATCAAATAAGCTTTGGTCCAAATATGTAGTAATGATTCAACATACATAAGGTGAATAAATGTAATAAATCATAAAAATGGAGTTAAAGACAGAAACCATCTGATTATCTTAATAGACATAGAAAAGGCCTTCAACAAAATACAACATGACTTTATGACAAAAGTCCTAGAGGAAATTGGACTGGAGGGAACATACCTCAACATAATTAAGGCTATACAATAAACCCACAGCTGATATTATTCTAAATGGAGAAAAAAATTAAAGCATTCCCATTAAAATCTGCAACCAGACAAGGCTGTCCATCATCAGCACCACTCCTTTTCAAAATAGTGCTTGAAACTATCTATAGCAAGCGCACAAATACAAGAGAAGGAAATTAAGGGTACTAATTGGGAAATCAAACTGTTCCTATTTGCAGATGATATGATACTATGCACAAGAGGTCCTAAAAGTTCCACCAGAAAACTTCAAGGAATGGTCAATACTTTCAGCAAAGTGGCAGGCTCAAAAATCAACTATAAATTCGCTAGCCTTTCTATATATCAATAACAAATAGTCATAGAAAGAGATCACAGAAACAGTACATTCACAATAGCCTCAGCAAAAACAAGGAAGCAAACAAAAAACAGGAATAAACCTAACTAAAGACATTAAAGAGTTTTACAAATAAAAAGTTAAATCTTTGAAGAAAGATATTGAGGCTGCCACAAGGAGATGGAAAGACTTCCTATGCTCGTGAGTTGGTAGAATTAATATTGTGAATATGACCATCCCATAAAAAGCAATTTATAGATTTAATGCAATCCCAATCAAAATCTCCATGATATACTTCACACAAATAGAAAAACAAAATTCTAAAATTCACAGGGAAGCGCAAAAGACCACAGATAGCCAAAGCAATCCTGGGCACAGCAAGGAATGCTGGAGGTATTACCATATCAGATTTCAAATTATACTACAGAGTTCTCGTAATAAAAACAGTAGTGTTTGCACAAAACCAGACAAAAAAATAAATGGAACAAAATAGAAAACCCAAGCATGAGTGCATGCCATTTCACCTGATATTCGACAAAGCTGCCAAGAACACATGCTGGAGGAAAGAGCATCTTCAATAAATACTGGGAAAACAGGATATTCCAGTGTAGAAGAATGAAATTAGATCCATATCTATCACCCTGCATGAAAGGCATCTCCAAATGAATCAAAGACCTCAAAATGAAACCAGAGATGCTGAAACTATGGGAAGAACACATAGGTAATGGGGCTGGAGAAATGGCTTAGCAGTGAAGAACACTGAATGTTCTTGCAGAAGACCCGGGTTCTAATCCCAGCACCCTCATGACAGCTAACAACTGTCTGTAACTCCAGTTCCAGGGGATCCGACAGCCTCTTCTGTCCTCCACAGGCATTGCACAACATGGGTGCACTTACACACATGCAGGCAATACATACATACACATAAAAATATAAAAATAATAAATAAAATATGAAAAAAAGAAAACACAGGTAATAATACCCTATAAGACATAGGTGCAGGGAAGGACTTCCTAAATTGTATTTCAGTCACTCAGGAATTTAGGTCAACAGTTGACAAATGGGATCTAATTAAACTAAAAAGCTTCTGTACAGCAAAGGAAACAACCAACGTAGTAAAGAGGAAGCCCACAGAATAGGAGAAAATCTTCACCAGCTATACATCTGACAGGAGATTAATATCCAGAATATATAAAAAACTGAAAAAACAAAGAATCAACAGAACAAATGACTCAGTTAAAAATGGGCTATGGATGTAAACAGCTCTCAACAGAAAAAATAAAAATGGCTGAGGAACACATAAAAAGTGTTCAAGTATCTTTAGTAGTTAGGGAAATGCGAATCAAACAACTTTAAGATTTCTCCTTACTCCAATCAGAATGGCTAAGATCAAGAGAACAAATGACACCACATGCTGGTGCGGTAGTGAGGGACGGAGAACCCTTCACAACTGTGGGATTGCAAACTGGTACAACTGCTATGGAAATCAGTGTTAAGAACTCTTAAAAACTAAAAATTAATGTACCGTGTGATTCAGTGTATACCACTCTGTGCATATAGTCAAAGGACTCAATATCCTTCCACAGAGATATTTACTCAGCCATGTTTTTTTTTTTTTTTTTTTTTTTTTTCGCTGCTGTTTTCACAGTAGCTAGGAAATGGAAACAACCTAAACGTCCCTTAACTGATGAATGGGTAATGAAAGTGTGGTACACTTCCACAAGGAGTTCTCAACAGTAATGAAAAATGAAATAATGAAATTTTCAGGTAAATGGATGGAACTAGAAACTGTTACACTAAGTAAAATAAAACAGGCTCAGAAAAACAAGTGACATATATTCTCTCTTGTTTCTGTATTCCAGCTCTTAATTCTTACATCCTGATGTAACTGCAGGAGCCAGGGAAACAGAAAGAATCCACGAGGGTAAAGGGAAAGAAGGAACTCGAGGATGAGCATAGCAGGAGACAGGTGTTATCAAGGGGGAAATGAGGAAAATGGAGGCTACTGTATCTGGGGAGGGAAAAGGAAGGGCTTTACAGGGTAGAGAGAGGAGAGATAAATAATGGTTGGGTGGTGTTAAAAAGCAGAGGGAGTTGTATTAGTTCAAAAGCATACTGAAAATTACATATACAATATATAAATATGAGTGCATGTGTATAGTTGAAGGCTATATAACAAAAAACACAGGGCCAGGCAAGGGAAATCTCCCTTCGAGTGGTTTTCAGTGTAGTCTAAGAGACTCCCAAAATAATATAGACCATTGCCACAGCCCTTGATTTCCTCCCAGAACTTTAAAGTAAGACTCTATTGCTTTGAACATAAGATGTGGAGAAACTGAACTGGAACTAATCTGAAATCCTCCTCCCTGATGACTAGCTCCCAAAGTATCAGAAGATACTATGCAAACTGCCAAGGGAGAAAATAAATCAATGTTTCAATTCAGTTGTAAAGAATATAAACTACAACAATGGCTGTCCTAGCAAATAATCTCTACTTGTGCAATAGTGGAGCTTTATCTTGTGAGTAATCAACAACTGTCTAATTGGACTTAAGTCTCACTCAATGGGAGGTAGCTCTTGTGTGGTACTGTAAACATAGCCAAATACACATGGCTGGAGATGTCGAAGATCCTAGAGAAAAACCCACTTTTGCCTCATCCCGAGAACAACATAATTTCTCACTGTATTCTAAATACGTATCTTCATATTTATAGTAAAGTGTATCTCTCGCCATTCACCAAAGAAGCTTCTTTCACAACAGATAGAGACTGTTACAAAAGTTCTACAACTGGCCAAACACAGTGCCCAACTCTTAAGTGACACAACTACAATGCAAACTCTATACCTAAGGCTCAGGGAACTTAGGGGGACAGGACAACTGGCCAAATTGCAAAGAATAAGACTGCAGAGTGCTTGTCCTTGAAAAGGACACCTATACCAAACCTCTGCCACCTAAGGTTCAGGGACCATTGCAGAAGAGGGGGCAGAAAGATGGTAAGAGCCAGAGGTGGTGGATGACCATAAGAAAACAGTGTTCCAAACAGATGGAAAGCTATTCATGTGAACTTGCAGCACTGACAACAGCATGCACAAGACTCATGCAAGCTAAATCCAGACAAAATCCCAGCATAAAAGTGGGGAAGTGGGAAGGAGCCCCAACCTTAGCTGAGAAACTACTGGCAACTGATAACTGCTGGGAGAGGGGGAATCAGTTTTCTTTAAGGGCATGATGTAGGTGGGTTAACCAGGCTCTATGACTGGACACATTCTAAAAGACATCTGGGGAAACAAACTTGACTCAGTAGGCCTTAATACATACGATAAAGTACATAAAATCTAGGGGGCTATAAGAGAGTCTGCAGATGGAGGGATGGAGGGGTCTTAATAGGATCAAAATATATTCTATGAAATTGCAAAAACTCATACAAGAAAACAAAAGAAAACAAAATACAGAGAACCTAAATTGATAAGGATGGGAGGTGGGGGTGGATCTGAGAGGAGATGGGGAAGGGAGTCTGAATATGATCAAAATACATTATATGAAATTCTCAAAGAATCAGCACGAATGTTATTAGAGATGACACCCGGTGAGAAGAAGAAAGTTTCTCTTTTAATGGACCTTCCTACAGTCATTGATTTTCTTGGATCATTGTTAAATCCACGCATGGTGAGCTTTCCCTTTCCTTCCATATGGTGAGAGTTTGGAATCATCAGTGCAGCATTACCCCCCAGGAATCTTACAGAAATTCCACCTCAGGTGTCTTTCATCACTCTGATACAGAAACAGGTTGGTATTTTAAACATGCAATAAATTACTCCTTCCAAAGCACAAGCCCAGCCTCCAAACTGCAGGTACTGAAGAGGAGGGGCTGGGGAAAACACTGTGTTTTGCTGTCACTTCAAGAAGTATATTTCTGCTCTGGGAGCCCTGGGCAGGGGTTGTGGTGGGCAGGTGTCCAGGAGGAGGCTATGAGCACCCCAGCACCCCACCATTTGCATTTCTACATTGGAGTTATGTGCAATGCAAAGTGAAAGCTCCTCAGCTGCACTCAAGGCTTCTAGATCTTTCCATGGGCCCCAGCAGCTCAACAGCTGTTCAAAGGCTGAAGAATTTCCATCTCTTTTTCTTCCCCTAATTTTTATTGAGTTTTTGTGCATTTCGTATAATAGATCTTATTCGAATTTAGATCCCCTCCCCATTCCCTATACCTCTTATCCCCCCCACCAGATTTCAGGATTCTGTCATATATGTTAAGTCCTTTCTGGTCAAGTATTTGTACCCAGATGTCCCTCAGTGCAAGTTCATCCACTGGAGTCTGGTCAGCCTATCTAGAGTCTCTCCACTAAAGAAGATCTACTCTCCCTCACCCCATAGTGATCATTTGCCAATAGTTCCTTGGCTAGAGTTGGGGCCTGCTGCCCATTTTCCCTGTTCTATGCTGGGTTTTTGTCTGATTGGGTCAGCATGGATCTTCTGCATGCTGTCACCATTGTTGCAGGTTCAAGAGCAGTTTCCCAGAGGTCTGAAAGCCTCCATTTCCTTATGTTCATGCACCAACCTTGGCTCTTACAAACCCCCCACTTCCTCAATGGTCCCTGAGTCATGGGTGGAAGAGTATAGGAATCCTATCCAGGAACGCCCACTCTACAGTCTCTTATTTGCTGAAACTTAGCCAGTTGTGGCCTTCTGTGTGCACCATACTCTGCTGTATGAGGAAGCTTCACTGGTGAGAGTTGAGGGATGTATCAGTATTTTTTTAAATGTCAGGTTCATATGAGAATTTAGACCTTGAATGAAGAAATCATCTAGAAACTTCTGTTCAGCAGGATGGGAGTAAACCACTCAGGCATTTCTAGGGTGAAGGGTTCTCATAGTGGAGTGCTGGGACTGGTAACATCTGCAACTTATTAGAAACATTGAGTCTCTAGTTCTCTATTAGACACATCATCTTAGACAGTCGGGAAGTAGGGCCCAGAAATCTGTGTTTTAATGTCTTCTAGGAGATTCTCACACACATTGAAGTTGAGAGCCACTTTCCAAGACTAAGGAAAGTAGGCAAAATGTTTCAGTAGACCATGGAAAAATACTAGTCTGGAGTCTGCCAGAGAACTAACACCATAATCAATATCACTGAAGACATAGACTCCATCAGGTTCAGAAAAAAGAAACCTGGAGGGGTTTCATGATCCACGCCTCCAACCTACATGTATACGTATTTAAAAATGACACCTAAGATTTACATATGAAAGAAAACATATGGTATTTGTCTTTTTGAGTCTGGTTTATTTTGCTTAACAATAATTTCTATCTGGAATTTCATAAAAGCCCTGCAATGTCAATGAAAAACAACGTTTCTATTCCTTGGGTCAAATACTTTCTCTTTTCTCCCCCCCCCCCATTTTTGGTTTTTCCAAATTATTTACATTTTAATTTGCTTTAATTTTTAAGATTTATTTTATTTTTATGTGTGTGGGGATGTGGTGGGGGGGATTCCACAGATGCCCATGAGGGCCAGAAGTGGGCTTGTATCTCCTAGAGTTAGAATTACATTACAGGCAGTGATTGTGAGCCACCTACATGGGTCCTGGGAATCTAACTTGGGTCCTTGGGAAAAACAGCAAGTGCTCTTGACTATTGAGCCAACTCTCCAGCCCCTTAATTTGCTTTATATCTGGACTTTGATTTTCTTTGTTTGTTTTTTGAGACACAAGTCTTCCTGTAGCCCCTGCTCACCTGAAACTCAGTATGGAGACCAGGCTGATTTTGATCTCACAGAGATCCACTTGCTTCTGCCTCCTCAGTGCTATGATTAAAGGTGTGTGTCCCCACACCCAGCTCTTTGATATAATTTTAAAATATTTTTATTGAATTTTTGTGTATTTCATAGACATCTTAATCATCTTTATACCCTCTTCCCCATCATCACTGTCCACACACACTGGGTCTCATGCATTCTGTCATTTATGTTAAGGTCTATAAAGTCAAGTTAGTGTTCCCTGACATTCCTCAGTGCAAGTTCATCCACTGGGGTCTAGTCAGCCTATCTAGAGTCACTCCCTTAAAGAAGATCTGCCCTTCCTCACCCAGTAATAATCAGCTGCCCTAGTTCGTCAGTAAAGATTGGAGCCTATTGCCCATTTTCCCAGTTCTCTGCTAGGTTCTTGTCTGCTTGAGTTTGCACGGGTCTTGTGCATGCTGTCACCATTGTTCTATGTTCATAGGAGCAAGGTCCCATAATCATGCTTGGAATTCATTCTACCTTTTCCCCATTTCATTTGATATTTTCCCCTACTGTTGATAATTGTTTCAAATTTTACAAGAATGATGAGCATCTTTCAATTTAAGATTTTTGTCTTTTTTTTTTTTTTATCAGTTCTTAACTCTCAAAGTTTTCTTAGATTTTTTTAACTCGATAGTCTGACCACAAATGACTTCTTAAAACTAAGCTGTAGTGAAATAAATTGTCTCTCTGCTCATTTGTCTGAGAATGTCTGCTCTGTCCTTTCCTTAAAATTTATCTGTCTTTGAAAGTCTGGATTCAACATCATTAATTGTTGAGAAATCCAGAGAACTGGAGTGAGGAAAAAAAGGACTTGCGTGCTTAGTGAAAAGTAGTAGCTAATTTCTAAATATAACAGCCCTATACTAGGGAGCATAACTCAAGTTGAACAATTTCACTTTTACTGAGAAGAAACCTGTAATATAAAGAGATAAAAATTTCTATCTACCCAAAGCACAAGGAGTCACTTGCTGCTTGCTTTACAATGCAATGTGTTTTGACTTTGGATTTCCCTGAAGGCATTACAGGAGGAAACCAGGAGGTATCTGTGGCAGAGCAAAATGCTCTAAGGCAGAGCAGACCTAAAAACCAGCTTCAGTGCATTCTCTTTCCTTTTCACATCTACAAAGGAAGACTATAGGAGTGTGAGACGAAGTCTCAGGGACCCTACTCTAACGGGCATCCTTAAATAGAAGACTCAGTATAAAGATGGCAAGAGCTTCAAAATGCTTGGACTGAAGGCCCTTACTTTGGAAATATGCACTAAAACCATCCTTTAATGATACAGTTTAAGTTATATTTGTTATACAGTGGTCATAATTGGCTAACTTTTTAAAAATCTTAAGTAACTTTTAGATAAGATGTCTGTGGAATTAAGCCTAGCTTTTTGTGGGCTGAAAACTCCTTGAAGATTTTTTTTTTATGTGTACTCATTTTCAGGGCCAAATGTTGCTAGGTTATTGATGCTACAGGCTATCAGTTCAAAGGCATGAAGATAATTTGCTCCAGCATACACAGATGGAAAGGACCGGAACTTACACAGAGCACAGATGCTTAATGACCATTATGTCTTACAACTACATTAAGGATATGATAATGATACGAGGAAGGATGTTTCTCCTTCAAGGATCAATCTAATTAGGTAGTGGTGTTTCTTATCTGCTTGGCATTTTCTGAGTCAATATGGACAGCTCTGGGGTTGGCCCTTATGTTGCTGATTATAAATTGAGTGAACTTGGCCATGTACCACTTTCCTTTCTGAGCCTCAGTTTCCTCATTTGGAAATAGTAACACCAATCAAATGGAGTTGTTGTGCTCATTAAATGATATGGGGAAAAATAGAATACAGCTTTACACTATCCCTTATGTAGGGTAACTTGAATTAAATTCTTCCATATGAATATATATTTATATATAATATTATAAAATTGTGTTGCCATATGGTTTTTTCAAACATCTTTAGTGTTGGTTCTCTCTCCCTTGACCTCCTCTCTGCCCTATCCTCCCATCCCTCTCTCCACTTAAACCTTCTTCCCTATTTTCTCCTTTTCCTCTTTATATCATCTTTGTCCTACTACCATGGGTTGCCAAAATCAAAAGCCTGGCTCCCTCTATGGGATACCACCCCTCATGTTGTTGATCAGAAGTGTTCTGGAGACCACCCAAACAATACAGGCTATTGTCATTGCTCTTAGCTGCCAATCAGAACTTGATGGTAAGATACCATTGCTGAAAACACCACACTACACACTTTGGTCACTGGACATGGAGAAATCAGTTGGTACTGACCAGGAAGCTTCCTCCATGATAACTAGCTTTCATAGTACCAGAGGGCATTATTCAGGCTGCTGGAGTCAGGGGCAGGGGGTGGGGAGTTGTCCACAGTCTTACCCAGCTCTGAACTCTGTGTACTATAAATAATGATGAGCACGGCCCACAGGTGAAACTGTGGCATGAATATTATGGAGGTAACCAATTGCTTTTTAGAAATTAGATTTAAGGTCCACTCTGTAGGAGGAAACACATGCCTGGTACTGTGAATCTGGCCAAGAATCCATAATTGGGGAGCTCATAGACCCCAGGTGTGGACCTACTAACTGGTATTTTGCTAAAGGGACGTTGTATCAAATAGCCCTCTAAATTCCTATCTCTATACCCATAGATAAGCGAAGCTCTCAGATCTCATCAGAGAAGTTTCTTTGAGCAGCGGATTACGGTTAAGGCAAAAAATCAAAACTGTGCAGACAATGTCTGCTTTAATTGGATTATCTGCCTGTGATAAACACCATAATCAAAAGTAACTTGGGGAGGAAGGGGTTTATTTAACCTTATGGGTTACAGTCCATCATCAAGGGTGGAACTTGGAAACATGTTTTCCAGATGTAACAGGGCACAAATGAACTCACAGTGGCTGTAGTTGTCTGCATAGGACTTGCAGAAGCTTAAGTCAAGCAACAATCTAGCATGGAGTGGGGAGGGCCTCATGAGCACCTACCTCTGGCTAAAGAGCTATTGGCAGTTGATAGCTTCAGGGAGAGCCAGTTTTCTTTAAACGTATGGCCTCCAATAGGTCAACCATACTCCAGTCAATGGCCCCACGCCCATGAGTACATGGGCTGCATAAATCCCACTTCATAAGTTAAAAAAAAAATAGAACACAAAGTTGAGAGGGAGTGGAGAGGTAGGGAGTGTGTGTTTTGAGGAGTGAGGGGTAGGAGTGGGAAATAGTATGATCAAAACACATCCTATGCATGTGTGAAATTCCCAAAGAATTAATAAAATGTTATATTTTTAAAAGACTACAGCTTTGCATATCCTAAGCACTCAATGAGCTGAAGCTATAAAATACGTTGGGAATGATTACATTGGTGAAATGCTTATAGCTCCAGCATTGCGTTTTTGAATCATGAGGCAAAGAACAGGAGAAGAGGGGCCTGATTGTTTTTATCTTAGAGTTTACCCATTCCTCTGTGTTTTGACATTAACGCCCTCAACTAGTTTGTCTCAATACTTTTGTTCTGTCTTGTAAAAGCACTTCTTCAAATGTATAGATACGCTGGCAGTGATAATTAAGGTGTCATTCTGAAGACACTGGAAGAAAATGTGGAATAAATAAATATCCCCCAAAATTTGAAATGCCAATGGGAAAAAAATACCTTCTTCTAAATCTTGTTTCCTGTGACATCAGCCTGTGGGTACTGCTAATGTGAAGAGAAAACACTATATTGATGTCCTTTAGAAATGCACAGACATTAGCAATTTAGTTTTATTTAACTGTTTGGGTATCTTATTTTAAGTTTGTCTTTTATAAAACTGTTACCAGATTTCCAAAGTCAGATGGCATCAAGCCACACCAAGGTCACCTCCCTCTCAGCACAGAGACGTCTGACTGCACTTGCTGTGGTAACACTTTGTACGTGCGCCAGCCATCCTACCCAGCTCTGTTTAGTTATGTCCTATTTCTTGAAGCCTATCTCCAGAGTGTCGTACATTTTAATCTCAGGTCTGAACTAACATTTGGCCTGGCTCCTCTAGATTCAGTACTTTTACAGAAAGAAAAAAAAGAAGAAAGCTTCTTTAACTCAAACCAAAGGTTTGCAGTAAGGACTGTAATGTAGACATACGAATTAAGCCTTTAGACGTCAGTGCTGATGAGTATGAAACACAGTTTAGGAACTGTTTTCAATTATCTATATTGAAAAATCGATGGCAGCAGTTTGTCCTGGCTCAGTGAGCTCCTGGCTCACTATGGGGAGAGGTTTCAGGCACTTTCTCTGCCAGTGACACACTTGTTCCTCTGACAGAGGCAATCAGAATTGAGAGCCTCACTCCTTTAGCATCAGTTTTGGTAAAACTGCACACTTAATCATCAAATGCAAAGTGATTGTTTAAGTTGCCTGCAGAATACTGATACTGAACGAATGAAATTCTCTAACCCTGACCCAAGCTCAATTCATATTTTCCATTATGTTTTCCTCCCTTCCTTCCTTCCTTCCTTCCTTCCTTCCTTCCTTCCTTCCTTCCTTCCTTCCTCCCTCCCTCCCTCCCTTCCTTCCTTCCTTTCTTCCTGTCTCTCTTTCTTCCTTTTTCCTTATCCCTCCCTTCCTTTCTTCCTCTCTCTCTCTCGTTCTTCCTTTCTTTTTATTTCTTTCCTTTTTTTGAGACAAAATCTCCTTGTAGCCCCTGTTGGCCTGGAACTTGCTGTGTAGACCGTCTGGCCTCATTGTCACAGAGATTCATCTGACTTTCTTCTCAAACGCTTGGATTAAAAGCATGTGTTGCCATGCCTGGTTCCCTGTTTCTCTTGTCTAAAGATAAGTAGGGAGTAACCATTAAATGAAAAAAATGCTAGATAACTGTGTGGGTCACAGTAGAATGATGTGTTAGTCATTTGGTTGCATAGGTCCACGCAAGAAAAATGGATTTCTAAGAGATTTGTTTATTCTCTTATATTTTTTAAAAAAAGTGTTAAACAGATACTTCAGGAGTTTGATCAGAGTACTCAGTGATGTGAGTTATTAGAACCAAAAATCTCACGTGAGCATCTCTGGTTGATGGTAATTTTATATCTTTGCTATCTCTGCTGCATAAATCATCCTGGAAAGATGTCAACAATGTCTATCCACCTGAAACGGGCACCAGTGGCACAGCAGCTTAGCTTGGTGAACAATGAGTCTGTTGGGGCTACTTGTAGGATGAGGCATTACTTAGAGGATCTTGGTTATCTTAGTTTCTTTTCCTATTGCTGTGATAAAACACTCTGAAAACTTAAGAGTTTGCTCTGGCTAAAAGTTCAAAGGTACAAAAAGTCCACTGTTAGGATGCCAAGGCAGCAGGAGCCTGACACATCTGGTTATATTGTGTCCACAATCAGGAAGCAGGGAGTGATGAATCCATGCTGATGCTCAGCTCTCTTTCTCCATTTGTGTAGTCTAGGGTCACAGGCAGAGGGATGCTGCTCATGGTAAGCTGGTCCTATCATCCCAATTACTGTAATCAACATCATTCCTACAGGCATGTCCAGGGGCCAGTTTTCCAAGTGAGTCTATCAAGTTGACAGAAAACACCAAGCATCACGGTGGGTGATTCAAAAGCAGCTAGTTGCATCACCTAAAAGTCTCATTCTGGCATAGGTATCAACCTCACAAAACTACAACAATGGAGTTCTTTTGTCTGTTAAGCTTCTCCTTCCTATATCCTTAGCATCTCCTAGGACCACATGCAGCTCTTCTAGTGGGAGCATTAACAGCCTCACTGCCAGTTACCATAGCTGTAGTTATCACCACATTTTAAAAATTTATTTCATTGCCATGGCTATAAAGCCAAGGTCTCCTGTGGATAAACATAGTAGCCTCTACTCCATGATGACACTGGTGATACTACAGGCCCAGATGACATAGGGCACTATAACAGACACCAGTGAACCCTTACTCCTGAGATTAAAGTCTCATGCACTCTTCTTCATCACTGACTTTGGTCTGTCCTCTTTTGGTAATAGGACTTGAACAGATGTAAAACTAGTTTCAGTGAGCATTTGTCCTTTTGGAGTGTTTCCATTGGAACTTTTCACATCATGAGAAAGTACAAGCTGGCCTTAATTCCCTGTATAGTCTAAACTGGCCATGAACTTATTACTCCTGAATGATGGATTGCCAGGATTGCTGAATTTTAGAGCCATCAAGTCAGTAGGCCAGAAAATTTAATGAATCAGCATCTCAGTGCCTGAAAGAAGACAGTCTAATGGAATTGACAATTTATGATTCATTCTTTTATGTTAACTGGGACAGGATAAGGACATATTACAATTTTTAGCTCAACCAATAATTTAATCTGTGGTATTGGAGTGACTCCAACTATATTATGTAGCCATAGGATGATGGAATTGGAAAGTCCTCAGCATTTATTCCAATTTCAAACTACCCAGTTTGAAAACTGAGGAAAAACAAAACAAAGCAAAAACCCAAAGAGCCCTGAAGTCTAGAAAGTTTACGCTAGGATATAAATTATGTTCTGTGAATCTTGATGGTATCTGCCACGTTGACTTCGGTGGTTTCTAAAATGTTTAAGGAAGTGGAACACCATTAGTAACATCGAGACTACAATGAATGTTAAATATAGAATAATGTATTTTAATTGTTCTTTTTCTGTTAATGATAATCTAAAGCTTCCAGATCCATGATTATGTCCAAAATATGTGCTCAGAGGACAGGGTAAGGCAAAGGAGAATTTATCAATAGTACCTAGACTTTTGTTTTCCATCAAAGCAGCAGCCATGCCAGAAGCTGCCCTCTGAAACACAAGTTTCAACTTCAGTCATTGCCAGTCTCTGATTTGAGGACTTTGCTACACGTCTCCATGATAATGTAGGGAACTCTAGTCCCATGAATTTAAAGAAATTAACTCTCTCTTCTCTTTCTCCCCTTCCCCTTCCCCCTCCCCCTCCCTCTCCTTCTTCTTCTCCCTCTCTCTCCCCTCTCCTTTCCTTTACTCTAGGAGAATTTTGTGATACATTATTAAGATTTAAGAATATAATTCATGACATATTTAATCAAACTGACTATAAACTTATTGACTAGTTCTAGCTTAACTCAAGTTATCATTATATAAATCTCAGTATTTGCAAAGATATATAGAATCAAGAATCAAAAGTTGCCATGACATCGATCTCTTCCTTTCAGAATACATCGCTAATAAAGTTAGCTTCCATTCAGTCAGCTTCCTTCTCCGAGACCAGCATCTTTCCACATTGTTCAACCAAGGCCTGTTGGCCTGTGTCTCACTGATTTCTTTCAGTTTGATATTACCCTACCAACATCTTGGAAGACATGGAAAAAAAGAATCATAGACTCTTTTAAAATGAATGATATTGACAGGGTAATCTGTGCAATGAAAAGAATTAAAATAGTCAAGAATAAGAACTAACAATCCACAGATCGTTGCAAATACAATATGATACAGAAATAAAATATAAAATGAGGCATTTTATATTGTCCTTCCATAATATTTTGTTGGATAAATGGAAAGCAAAATATTTTTTAAAAAAGATTAATGCCTGATTTATTATTCAGGTTAATAGTGTGTATTTGCAATTGTAGTCTAAATTTATTCTGCAAAATAAATTGTTTTAGTGTTATTCTTGAATATAAAAACCCCATTTACTATTAAATTTTCATCCCCTTTATAAATACTTGCTTTCTTTATCCTATTTATCCTTAGATAATAAAGTTTCTCTCTACGTATTAGTTGTATTATCTGTTAAATTTAGTTATTTATACAAAAGACAGAAAGAGGTTACTTACTATCTTTTAAATCCTATAATCATCATAAGGTATGTGTTATATTTTACTTAATGTAACAAATTAACTTTTTATTTATTTTTAGCTCTGTGCATGCATATGTGTAGTGTTCAAGTACATGTGGGCATGTGCATACCATAGCTAGTGTGTCATCAGAGGACAACTTTGGGTGTTTCTCCTTATCTCCCACCTTGTTTGATAAAGGATCAGGATCGCTTGATGTTTATTGCTGAGCATGTCAGGCTAGCCCATGAGCTTCTGGTGATTCTCCTGTCTCTGCTTTTTATATCATCATAGAAGCACTTGGATTACAGAGATGAACAACTGTGCTGTATTTCACTTGGGTTCTGGGAATCTGAAATCAAATCCTTATACTTGTATGGCCAGCACTTTGCCTGCCGAGCCATCTTCCCAGCCTCTGTATTTATTTTGTTATTATAAATGATCATTGCAATTTTCTACAGTAAATGGTTGTTAGTAATTTCATTGTATAGATGAGGAAGCCACAGAAAGAATCCAAGTAACTTGTATAAAGTCATTCAGCTATTGTGTGGAAGAGAAAGAATTATGATATTATTATAGTTTATTGATGAAGTTCAAGAGGGATCTAGCAAATAACTCATCATTTTTTGTTCAAATTTTTAATTGATTGAGAAATTAAAGATAAATAAATAAAAAATGAGGAAATACAAATGAAGATCTAAAATGCTGCATTTTATTCCTGTAAAATTGCATACTGGAAATTGTGGCTTAGATGAAATGTTAGGCAAGCTTCCTATAAGTGGTTTCTGGAATTATGTAGCCCAAAAGCTGATGTGACAAATAGTTCTTGACTTCTCCCCACCTTTTAAGTGGATAAGTATTATGAATTCATAAGACTAAGCATTAAAAAGTTTTTTTTTTAAAGTAGTGGTTGGAGAGATGGCACTGGAGTTGAGCACTGGCTGTTCTTACAGAGGACCTAGGTCTGGTTTTCAGCACCCCAAATGACAACTACTGTCCCTAATTCTAGTTCCAGGGATACAGTGCTCTCTTCTAGATTCCGAAGGCATTGTATGCATCTGGTGCACTTACATATCTGCAGACATAACACAACTATATGTAAAACAAAGATAAATTTTAAAAGTACTTTTAAATTTTAAAAAGTCATCAAAAGTAGATGATTGCTTGATCAGAAAAATGGAGACTTTTTAGTTTATATCACACCTTTAGTAAGATATAGACTCACACTCACCTTTAGTCACAATTAGAGATCAAATATTTGACTAAAAGGGACACTAGTGAGACTTATAGGGAACATAACTTATGTTCTTAGCATTTTCTTATTCTAAACCTGAGGGTGGAAAAAAGTAGCTGAAATAGCATATTTTTCACTAATTTTACTCCTCTTCCTTGAGAGGCAAAAGCGCTATTACCAGAAAATATATAGTCAAGTTCAGTACACATGACCTTGTGGTTAATAGACCTTGCTGAAGAACTCGAGTTTCTACAAAGAAAAAACCTGAAGCTCAACTGCAGTAGCAAATGAGGAAAGGACGAGGAATCTATTCAGACTGTCGTCATAGGAGCAATCACCGAGCCAGTGAGCCGATGGAGACAACAGCACGATAACTCTGCTCTGTTGTAACAGCTGCTGATTGTGTCCCTGTCAGTGAAAGGAACAAACATTTGTAATGGAGCAGGTGAAACTCGGCATTAAAAAGAATGAAACTCGGGCAAGTGAAAATATTTTGGCATATTTGAGAACATTCATTCACCATATTTTAGAGGGGGGGCACATGTGTGTCATGCAACAGGTGTCACAAATGTGGGGGTTTTGGCTACATGGAAGCCTTCTCCAGTGCCTTTCCATTAGAGAGTATACAAAAACTCTTCCCTTTAACATGCTTGGTATTCCTTTCAGGAAGAATCATATACAACCCTGTTGTTCCTTCATACTGTGTATGCAGACATCTTCCAGAAAGTTCTGGAATGGCTTGTGCTATGCCTTTAAGAAGGAGACACTGAAGGAAGAAGCCCCTCTTTCCATGCTACTCTCTCCCAGTCATCTTATAACCACACAGGATAGTATAGTACAGCAAAGACATTTTTGAGATCGTAAACCAATGCCAGCAACCCCTTATTTCCCGAAGTCTTGTTACATGAGCCCTTATCAGTGAGGTTCCGTCAGACATTATGAAACTGAAGGCATTATGTAACTAGAGTCCTACAGGCTCCTGGGACCTTACTTATATGAACCTATAGCAATGGTGTCAGCATGCCCAAGGACCATTCCTAACCATGTGTAAAAATGGAGGCTGTACTTTCAGGTACACGTCTATCTTCTAAAGCCCGTCATGGTTTATTTATTTCTTTATATGTATGCAATGTGTTTTGATCAAATCTACCACCTAGTCCCTTCCCTTTCAGTTCCTTCTAGATCTTCTCTACCACATCTCCCTTCCCTTTGTATTTCCTTTCTTAATTTTTATTTTATGTGATCCCTTGAACTCTTAAAGAAATATATTGACCACTTTACTCTTTGGTTATACTTTACTTTTGGGTGTTTAAGATCATACAGTTGGCCCCCATAAGCCAATTTATTTTTACTTTTAAGGTTGTTTGAGGATCTATTACTTGGGGTCACATGGGAGGAACCCCTGGCTCCTTCATTTACCAGTTTCATCTACGTGAAGATCAGTCAAAGGTCCTACTGGATCATGGCTGGTTTCACTTGGAAGCATGGAGGATATGTTTCCTCTGTGTTGACCCTCCTCTTTGTAGACTGGACACTGGTTAAAGTCCATCTGGTGGGATCTCCATGGCCTCCCTAAACAAGAAAACAGGTGACTCAACACAGTTACAGGACATTTTGAGGGATGCTCCATAGTCCCTTGGAACTTAGTTAACTTAGGAGGGCAAGGAGCAAAACCTGTCCTTTAAGTCCTTCTGACCAGATTAGTATAGGCCTCAGACTATATCTGCTAAACATCCAAGAACGTTAGTTCCACCAGTCTGGTACTTTTAATTAACATGCACTATGTAGATAAAGCTTGGGCAAAAACCAAACATTCTCAGATAAACCTTAACTACACATATATTTTGATCCTTAAACTAGTTGATTGTAATTTCTTTTTTAACCACTGAGGCCAACTGGAGATGCTTGTATGTGCATGGATATAGGAGCCATCCGCTGGAGCCTAGGCAACCTTCCCAGGCCACATCCCCAAAGAAAACAGAAGCCATCTCCCCAGAATCCATCAACTGCTAATAGCTCCTCAGATTGGAATGGGGCTTTGCAAGTCCCTTACCCATCCATGTTGGAATTTTGATTGGCTTGATCTTGTGTAGGTCTTGTGCATGCAGTAACAGTCATTGTGAGTTCATGTGTGCAAAGGGCCTTGTTATGTCTGGAAAACACTGTTTCCCAGCAGTTCCCTACTACCTCCAGCTCTTACAATCTTTCTACCCCCTCTCTCTTGGGTCATGAAGAAAGAAAGGTTATATAGATGTCCCATTTAGGGCTGAGCACTACTCAGTCTCTTATCCTCTGTCCTTTGACAAGCTGTTGGTGTCCATGTTAAGTGCTGACTGCAAATAAAAGCTTCCCTTGAGAGGATTGCAGCTCCTCCTTTGTAAATTGGTGCCTGAAAGATTATAGAAATTGAAACTTGTTATTTTATAACCCTAAGTTTATTGATAAAATAAATGTTCAGTTTTATAGTGATCTTAACATCAAACTTGTTTCCAAGATTTTCAAGTAGCCTTTATTTTGTATTTGCTTTTTAGACACACAAAGTTGTTCCCTTCTTAAGAAAACTATTGGTGCTATTTATTTTTCTGATAGGTTATTCAAATCTGACAAAGAATATATAAAAACCACCATTGTGCTGATTTTTGAGGATCAAATCGAAGTTAACGTACATGAGGGAAGTTTGAGGAGAAGGTTGCAAGGTGGGGGTATGGAATTAGAAGCAGGTACCCAGTGATACATAAATAAAACACCAGCAGAATACCTGCAAGTATCTGGGCTAAGAGGGTAGACGTTAAGGTATCACTGACCCTCTTACACATATAAACAGAGCACCACAGACAGGAACAGGAAAGAATATTACCAATGTGTAAAACAAAACAAAGAATAGCAGAATTCAAGAAACTGAAATTGCAGGGCTTGAACACTGAATCAATCAGTGATAATTGTTCATTAGAAAACTTGTAAAAATGAGTAAAGGAAGGTCATGTGCTGTGGGAAGGAGACGAATGTAGGGTGTTTAGTGTGAAAAGCAAGGCCCAGTGAAGCTATGTACTTTTACCTAAACCAGAAGATGAGCACATATTTTGGTTAGTATAAGTATGGTTTCTCTTTTCTCCAGTACAGTTTGATGTGAGGAGTCACCAAAGCATTACCTCCCTAACTTGGAAAGAAATTGAAAACCAGCCATTAGCACTACATTTTCACTACATTTAAAAGGACGAAAATCAGTTTAGAAACAGTTCTTTATAGCTTTCAATGCTGCTTGCTGGAGTTGATTTAGAAACATTGCAAGTAGGCTATTAATTGGCCCATAGTTTTTGAATTTTTCACTGAAGTTGCACATAAAGTGGAATTTATAATTGCCAATTTGTGCTGTGGTATGTAGTTCTTCAAAATGCTGTTGAGTAATACATTCCCCACCACTTGAATATTTCACAACCTACAAACTTAAGATTCCTGAGAATAAACTTGCTTCTAATTGTCTGATTCTGCTCCCTGACTTAAAGATTGGAGTTATTATCCATAAGACTAGGGTCTTAGGGGCCATTGCCGATCAGCTTGTCCTTTCCTACCCATAGCAAACTGACCACTGTTTCTAATAAATTCTTTTCTCACTAAGCTGTTGTCCCTCCATCACCATTTTTGTTTACTTATTCAGGATACTATTTCCCACATGAATTAGCCAAATGGTATGTAGACTGCATCATTTTACTTTATCTACTCAATAAAATGAGCATGGAGCTTAAACAATTATTACATTTATTTATTGTATGTTTGCCTGTGTGTGCCCGTGTGTGCCCCGTGTGTGTGTGTGTGTGTGTGTGTGTTGTGTTGTGTGTGTACATGCCACAGTGTATGTATGAAGATCAGAGGAAAACATTTGGGAGTTAGTTCTCACTACCATGTGAGTCCAAGAGGGTGGTTGGAACTCAGGAGGTTGGAGATCAGGCTTGGTGGCAAATGCCCTTATTCACTGAGCCATCTAACCAGCCCAGTCTGTAACTTTTTAAAAAGGTAATTCCGAAAATCCTATATATGGTATTTTATATCTTAAAACACTTCATGCTTGTAACTATATGGTAGAGCCTAACTTCCTCAATAATGTTGGCAAGGCTATTTACAGATCTGGCCCATGCTCATATACACAGACCGACCCCTACAGCTTCTTTCTAAGAATGCTATATAAAAAAAAATGTAAAATACCTACAGAGCTCTGGTATATTATTACAGTTCAGATTACTCTTTTGCATATATACTGTGATAGGGATTCATATGTGTCTATACATCTACTTCTTCCTTCATCTCAATCTTTTTTTCATATCTATGGATCCACTGTGGAAATCATCAGCATTAGTTAAATATAGACTAGTTAAATATACTCCTTAGTTAGCAAACTGACATGTGTTGAAACTCTGAGTTCTAAAATTCATTAATATTCATTTATAGTTTATAAGATGCAAAATCTGAAAACTATATGCCAGAATATGTTAGTCCAAGATTTGGAAGCCAGAGCAGGCTGTGATTAGATGAGGCCTTTACAGGTCTATTATTTTCCAGTACTCTAAAGTATGTACCATACCCAACCTAGTTCTTGGAAAGTAAGGTTTTTCTAAACTATTCAAAACTAAATTGAACAGTTTGTAAATTATGTGTTCTCTGCTCTCACGAGAAGAATATAAATGGGCACGAGAAGCTGTCATTCAGCAGACAGCTGATTGGGGCTTTCAGTTCCCACTAAATAATTCAGTGTCTCTAATGGAAATCAGCTCCAGTGTCTCCCCAGTGGAGGGACAGCATTTCTTGGTTACCCAATATTCAGCCAGCTACTCAAGAACTTTAGAGAATAGCAATAAAGTATCAGGTAAAAATATTTTAATGGTGTTCATATTCTCTTGGGTATTTTCTTGGCATGAAGTTTCCAGCTTCCTGGCAGCTGCTGCCATTGTGAGAGATTGGGAGTGGACGCATGAAAGAAATCAATATTTAAACCTGAAACAGCTAGAAAGTTCAACCAGCGGTGCAGTATTAGCAGGTTTGTGTATGTGTTTGGCCTTTCAAAAGTCCCAGTTCTTAAGAGGCCAGAAGATATTCTAAGTAAACAACTCATTAGGAATCAAACAGACAGGTTTCGTGAGCTCATAACAAGCGCATTTAATTTAAGGAAGAATATTCATGTGAGACATTTGCTTAGAAATCTCAATAATAGAATGAACTTTTGCATAAAGTAGTGTGTTGTTCTCGCCTTCTCTCTTTCATTCAAAACAGGAAGAGAATATTGATTTCCTAGTCTTGGCCACCAGCCCCACCTCTTCTCACCATAAGTACTGAGATGAATGAATCTGGGTCTCTCAAAGCACTAAGCAATCTTCAAGAGAGTACCGCTTTATAAATTAAAAAGAAAAAGAAAAGCTTTATTATTATTGGGTAGAAATGTTAGAGAGAAAGTTGGAGCTCTTATCAAAGGCTGTTGGTGCCCCAACATTTGCTGTCAGCTCTGAAAAGGTGGCTGTGAAACTCATTGTATCAAGTCGTGGTTGGCTTTGGGCCCAGCATACAGTGGGATTTCTGGCCAATGGCCCCATACAGTGGAAAGGCTGGCGCCTGGCCCAGGGATTAGAGAGCTTTCATTTCTTTGTTTCATTGATATTAGTCACAGAATCTCCCTTTTCATGCACAACCCAAACCCATGCGGAGTGCTGGGGGAAGGAGGCAGAAGAATAAATTGCTGCAAACTCTGAGTTCTTGAACTCCAAAGGACTAAGGAAAATGTCCATTTCCAACTCAGTTATCCAACATCTGTATCTATTTTGTTATGCACATTTAGCAGGAACTGAATAGTCTGGGATGACCTTGAAAGGAAAATTGCTTTATAGATATAAGATACTGTAATATAAGATATTGTAAGCTAGCCTTGAATAAACAAAGAATTCTGTATGTTAGGGTTTCTTTCTTTGTTCCCTTCTCCAACTCTCTCTCCCTCTTTAATGAATTAATAACTATTCTGAAATTTCATCTCAAAGAACAACTTGGAAAAGATAATTTGTGGGCACAAGTCCTTGAATCTGTGTATATATTTGTGTGTATGTGGCCTTTGCAAAAGGCCATATGTAATACATTTGTCAAGAAATTTCTGGAGTCCTTGCTTTGCAGATGTGCATGTAAGTGAATGTTTGTGAGCATGTGCCACATGCCTTGTTAAACCCATCTACAGTCATATGTCCTAGAGCCATATTCTATCCAAGCCTAGGAATATGTTCTGATGAATATCATAGGATAAAACTTAATTTCAAATAATAATACTGCCTTAAATATTCATGCCTAGTGGGAGCTGAAAATCATTTCCAAAATCAAACTAGGACCATGAATTACTAACTATAAACTGATTTTAAAATAAACCACAGAGCCCTAGCATGCTATAACCCAATGACTCAGGTTCACATCTCATTGTCTGATTCCCCTAAATATGTTTGAATGCAAGAAAAAAATTCAGTGCACATCATAACTTTGCCTGTTTTCATTACATTGTATGTGAAATCATGGTATTTGTGTGTGAAGTCAGCGAACATCAGGCATAAATATGTCCATTTTTTATACCATTGGAGAGGCAGAGGGAATCAGGTTAAGGACCCTCAGATAACACATAATTGCTCCTATGAAAAGTTATCACCATCCTTGATAGATGATTTACTTCAGTTTCCTCTGACATGAGAATAATGATTACAGTTTCCATAGAGTTCATGATCTTGAATGACAAACCTATGGGAATGACTATAAATGTACATTATTCTGGTAGTGAGTGTTCCTGCAGCACTTGACATTAAAATAAAGATGACTGAGACTCTGTGGATAGATCTTCTCCAATGCCTTCTAAATTCCTCAAATTATAAAACACCTAATCACAATACTCAGAATGATAAAAAGGTTAAAGACTGTTAGTCTCGCGTGTCAGAGAGATAAAAAGAAAAGTCAAGAGACATCAATTTTTACCCAAAGTAAGAACATGGTTCAGCAGCAGAGGAAGAAAAAATCTGCTCATTTGACTGTATATTCCTATGTCTGCATTCCTTCCATTGACAACTCTTTCATTCTGTAAATACTGAACTCAGTGAGAAGAGGTGCTGGTGCCCAAGCAGCACTGTGGGCTAGGTCGCCCTAGAAATACTCCAAGGTAAGGGAGCAACATGGATGAAGACAGAGTTGAGGTGAAGCAGTAGAGACAGAAAGACCTGTAGACAGCAGCCAAGAGCTTAGGAGGACTGCAAGGGCACACAGTATTCAGAGGCCATGAGGAAGGGTTACCTGCGAGGACGGAACTTAAATTTGTAATTGTAAAAAAACAAGTGCATTAATAAAGACCAAATTTCAGATGATACTTTTTAAATATGTTTTACCTGATGCTTTAAGTTTTGATATTTGAATGAAAGCCTGACAGGGTAAGAGCCACTTCATGCATTTTCTTTGCTTCAGGCTGTCTCCATTTGTCTGTCAAATTAGCCTTCCTAAATATAATATGCATTAAATCAATCTATTTGGAATCTCCCCATGTCTCTATGGTGTCAACAGTGAAGGCACGTTCAAGACCTACCACAAAGTGAATCTCATGACAACTGAGGTTTGGGTCCGGAGCCACTCTGCTTCAGTGAAACCAGAATTTTCCTTCATTTTTCCTGAACTTTGGTGTGGAGCTTTCAACTGATGAAGCAGTCTTTTGCTACATACTTATAAGCGTTTCTTAGTAATGTTTCATGTGTAATCTTCTAGTGATCAGGGTGCATCACTAAGGATGAGATCAGTCCTGGGGCAGGATCTCAGAGACCTCATTGATCAGATACCTGCACATTGGAAATCCTTTTTGGTTGACTATAAATTACCATTTGTTCATATTATACATTAAAAATCTAGTTTTGGAAAGGAATAATATAAGCAATTTCTTAGAAGGTGCTATTGTTTTTCTTTTTTCTTTTTTAGAAGAAGCACTTCATTACAGCTTTAACATACTCAACAATTTCTAAAGCAAAGATACATCTCTTTCAAAAGTGGCTATAAAATTTTTAGGTTCACAGTTGAATTAATAGAGTTATACAATATTGAACTCAGTATAAACCCTGTAAGACATAAAACTGAATGAGTTTTTAACCTTTAAAAAAGATCTGTTTCAATTTAAAATATCCTGTTTTTATTTAAAAGAATGTATGCCCTTAAAGGACATGTTTTTCGCTTCATAACATGTGTTTTCTTTTTACATGCAGTTTCAACTTAATGCAGTGTTGGGCTTGGAATCTAATGCAGTGATTTTAAAAACTTTATTAGCTCATCTAATGATAACATAATTTCTAAGCAATGTTCAAAATATCTTAAAGGTTTAATTTTCTAAGCAAACTTATGGGTCAGGCACTGTTACCTCTGCTTTACAAACTGCAAACCCCAAAGCATGGAAGGGTTAAATAACTTACCAAAGGTCACACACCTAGTAAATTGAAGTCCTATGAAAGTAATCATTCTGACCACAGCATTAATGCAATTTAGTATATCATTCTTTCCCTTTATTTTATTTTTAAAATAGATAGATTGTGGTACATTCAAATTTTAATTATGTTCAAAAACATGAATCGATTTTAACTCTACAAGTTTTGACAAAGGTGATCCTGGGTAGCTACCATATCAGCTGACTGGTGGTTCTCCCAATTCTAACTTGAAGGCCCAAGCAACCACTGTGTCTCCTTTAGCCATGTAGATTAAATTTTATTTTTGTAACATTTCATAGAGTAACCATAGTGCATGTGTTAATGAACTTTCTCATTGGTTATGTTTTGAAATTAGTAAGTTTGTTGCATGTGTTAATCGTTGTTTATGGTTGAATATTTACTTGACTGGATCTACTACATTTTAGGGAAACATTCATCATTTTCCTGCTTTGAGCTCTGATGAATAAAGATGATATGGACATCCACGCACAAAAACATTGTGCGGACACATTTTTCTCTTAAGTAAGTACCCAAGTGTGAAAAGTCTAACATGTCTAGAAAGTCCTAATTATAGGTTGGATAAATGCTTAATTTATGAGAAGCTGCCAGTCTGTCGTCACTGTGGTTATATTAGTTTTCATCCCCACAAACACTTAAAATTGACAGTCTTTAAATTCTAGCTCTTTACTGGTGATCTTGCTGGTAGCCCATTCAAAGTTTAGTTTGCATTTCCTTGATGATTAAATGATATTAAATATTTCTCAGAGGCTATGGCCATTCATCTATTTGACTTTACAAAGTGTCTATTCAAATCTTTTGCCCAGTTTTCATTGGATTGACTGGTGTTGATTATAAGTTTTATGAGCTATTTAAAAATCCCAGATCACAATCTTTGTCATACACATACATACATACACACACACACACACACACACACACACACACAGAGAGAGAGAGAGAGAGAGAGAGAGAGAGAGATCAACAATTTACTTACACTCTCAGAATTACTCTGTTGTTTTTAATGATCATTTTTAAAGAGAAAAATTCTAATTTTAATGAAGCATATTTTCAACATTTTAATAAGTTTGCATGTTTTATACCTTAGCTAAGAAATCTTTGCCTATCTTAAGTAACAATGCTTTTTTATATTATTGCCCAGTGATTTTATTGCCTTTTCTTTTATATTTAAGTCTACGATTTATTTTGAACATTTCTTTCTCTCTGGAATTAAGGCATTATTTTTTCCACAGGAATATACCATTCTTTGGTTCAATTTATTGCAAATAATGTTTTTCCTTCATCAAAATATGTTTGACAGCACTTGTGAATTAGCCATTTTCCCCATTGATCTATAAATCTACTTTTATATTAATGATTAGTGTGACTTGCTAGCAAGACCAAGGAATATGAGTCCTTTAGATGTTTCTTTTACTTCAAAAATATTTTATCTATTCTATATCACCTTTACTTCCATATACATTTCAGTGTTGGGGTCAGCTTCTATTAAAATATTCATGGGGGTGGGACTGAGGAATAGGTCAGTAAGTAATGTAAATGTCACACATGCAAAAAGTTGTGAGTTCAATCTCCAGCACCCATATAAAATCCAGGTACAGTGGCATGCATTTGTATTCCAGCACTGAGGAGGTGGAGGCAGGAGACTCCTTAGAGCTTCCTGGCCAGTCATTCTAGCTGCATTGGAGAGTCCCAGGTCCTAGTGAAATATTCTGTCTCAAAAACAAGTTGGAAGAGGTCAAGAAATTGAGAAGGAGTTGGGGAGGGTTTCAGAGGAGTTGGAATAAGGAGAAGGGGATGGAAATGATATAAATAGAGTATTCATGTGTAAAATTCTCAAAAATTCTGGACACCAAGGCTGGGAAGAGCTGGCATGGTTGTCAGTACTCTATGCTGTAGTCACACAGCAAAATTAGTTAAGTTATACTGTCCACAACCTCCCAGGAAAGGACAGCTGCACAGTCCACACTGAGACGTACCTGAACTCTGCCATATAATTCGTCTTATGGATGATATTAATCTACTTTCTCTATTAAAAAAAAACCATCCTTATGGCATAACCAAAAGCAAAAGGAGAGATTCATCACAAATAAGTGTAGGTCTCACAACTCATCAGTTAAAGAAGCTTCATTTTGCAACAGTTTGAAATGATTACAAAGTTTAACTGATCAAAATGTAGAGAATAAGTAACATTGTGGTGTGGCTAGCCCTGATAACATCCACAATCTAATCTACACTTAAGGCTCAGGGAACACCCAGGAAAGATTGTGTTGCCAAAGAGGGAGAAGATATTGTCTGTGAGTTTATTGTATATGCTTTAATTATGTTGAAGTGTGTTCACTCCAGTCCAATTCCTTCTAGGACTTTTTATCATGAAGCTATGTTGGATTTTGTCAAAGGTCTTTTTGATATCTATTTACAGTTTTTGTTTTTAAGTCCATTATATAACTACATTTATTGACTTATCTATGTTGAACTATCTCTATATTTCTAGACTAAAACCACTTGATCATGGTGGGTCATCTTTTTTGATATATACCTATATACACTTTGCAACGATTATATTGTGAATTTTTGCATCTATGGTCATCAGAAATACTGGTCTTTTTGTTGTGTCTTTACCTACTTTTGGTATTAGAGGCTTCATAGAAGGAGTTTGGAAGTGCCTCCTCTGTTTATATCTTTTTGAATAATGTAAACAAGTATTGGTTGTTGTTCTTCTTCAAGGTCTGGTAGAATTCTGTGAATCCTTTTGGATCTGGGCTTTCTTTATCGGGGAGGCTTTGTATTACTGTTTCAGTCTCCTTATTTGCTACATGTCTCATTTGTTGAGCTTTCATGGTTTAATTTTAGTGGTTCGGTTGAATCTAGAAATTCATTCATCTTTTTTAGTCATCTAACTTAATGGAGTATAGGCTTTATAGTGTTTCTTTATAATGTTCTGAACTTTTTTGGTCTCTGTTTTAATATTTCCCCCCCTTTTTTTTTCTATGATCTTGTTGATTTGGGTCTGCTCTTTCTTTGGTTAATTGAGTAAAGGTCTGCCAATCTTGTTTATCTTTTTGAAGAACCAGATATTAGATTTGTTGATTTTTTTTGTCTTGTTTTCTTCACTTCTATTTGGTTGATTTCTGCTCTGATTTTTCTTACTTCTTCCTGTCTACTGAATATGAGTTTGACCTTTTCTTATTTTTCTGGATTTTGAGTTGTATCACTAAGTCATTTGTTTGTGTTATTTCTGATTTTTTTTTTTTAATGTAGGTACTTAGATATATATGTTTCCCTCTTGGGACTGTTTTTTAATGTGTCCCAGAGGTTGTGTTGTGTTGCGTTTTCATTTTAATCTACCTCTAGGAATTTAAAAAATGTCTTTCTTGGTTTCTCCTTTGTTTTATTAATCAGTCAGTAATGTGTTATGTAACGTCTATGAGTTTGTGTAATTTACCAGAGCTGTTTTGCTGTTGATTTTAAGCTTCATTGAATTATGGTCAGAAAGGATACATGGAGCTATTTCAATTTTTCTATATTTGTTGAGGTTTGTTTTGAGTCCTTGTATGTAGGTCTATTTTAGAGAAACTTTCTTGGGCTGCTGAGGAGGTTGTGTATTCTTTGGTATTTAGGTGAAATATTCTGTAGATATTTGTTAGGTCCATTTTATAGATAATATTTAATTCAAGTGTTTCTCTGCTTATTCTTTGTTCAGATGCCCTATCTGTTGGAGGAAGTGGGGTATTGAAGTCATCTACTATGACTGAGTTAGAGGTATTCTGTCAAGTCCAGTAGTACTCTTTTATGAAATTGGGTGTTCCAGAGTTTCATGCATGTATGTTTAGCATTATAATCTCTTAATTGTTCTGTTGATCAGAATGAGGTGTCTTTCTTCATCTCTTCTGCTTAATTTTAGTTTAACATCTGTTTTGTCAGATGTTAGAATAGCAATGACTCCTTGTTTCTTAGTTCCATTTGCTTGCAATACTTCTTTCCATCCTTTCACTCTAAGGTGGTGCCTAGTCTTGCCGGTAAGATAAGTTTCTTGTAGGCAGCAAAATGATGGATTTCTTAATGCATTCAACTAACCTGTATCTTTTGTTTGGGGAGTTGAAGCCATTAGTGTTTAAAGTTATTATAGAGAGACATGTGTTGGTTATTGTCACTTTATTTTGTTTGTGGTTTTAGTCCTAGTTTGTGTTTTAATAATTATAGCTTCATCTGCTTTCTTTCCATTAGCCTCTTGGCTATGATATTTCTTTCTTTCATCCATAGTACCACTTCCGATATTCTTTGTAGGGGTGGTTTGGTGGATGTGAATATATTCAGAGAAAGTTTTTCTTTCTCCTTCAAATATGATATATGGTTTTGCTGGGTAAAGTAGTCTGGGTTGGTGTCTGTGGTCTTTTAGAACTTGGAGTACATTGCTCTAGGCTCTTCTGGCTTTTAAAGTTTCCAGTGAGAAGTCAGCTGTCTCTGATAGGTTTCCTTTGTATGTGACTTGTGTTTTCTCTTTTGTAGATTTTAATTCCTCTCTTTGTTCTTTATATTTTGTGTATTTACTGATACGTCATGGGGAGTTTCTTTTTCTGGTTCTAGTCGATGTTTTGTGTGCTTCTTGTATCTGTACTGATATATTTTCCCTTAATTTAAGGGAAATTTTTTCTTATAATCTAGGTGAAAAATCTGTTCATGCCGTTGACTTGTGAATCTTCTCCTTTCTCTATGCCTATAATTTGTAGATTTAGTGTTTTCATAGTGTTTCACATTTTATCAGGATTACAGTACTAGGCATAGAATTCCCTCCTATGGAGCAGGCCTCAAATCTAATAAGAAAGTGGTTAGTTACCTCAGAACAGTTCATACCACTATTGTACCGGTGGACATATCTTGCCTGTAAGGTTGTTATTGTAGCACACAGGGGCCAGTGCTAGGTAAGACCACTGATATCTTTTCTCCCCTGGCAGTCTGCATAGCACCTTCAGGCATTATGAAAGTTAGCCAGCAGGGAAGACATTGCCTGACCAGTTTGAGATTGATTTGGCAGTGTTCTGTAGCAAAAGCTTGTGATGTCGTCAGCAATAGGGTCTTACCATGTAGCTGTAGAAGGTAACCAAAGGCAATGATAATAGCCTGGGCTGTTTTGGAGACTTCTGGTGGCTCCTTGACAAATAATCACCGAGAGATATCCAATGCCTTGAAATACCCTGCAGGAGTGGACAATGCCACTGCTAGAGCTTTCTCTACTTTCTGCCTGTCACAATACATAGTGACTATTTGCTTCCTGCTCCTCGTGACACAAACAGAGCTGCTCTGCCAGGGCTTCCTGCCATGACAGATTTCAATCCACCAAATTGTGAGCCAAAATAAATATTGTGTCCCTTAAGTTGCTTTTGTCTGGTATTTTGTCACAATGATGAGAAAAGTAACTAATACAGGTCACTTGTTCTGTGAAGGTTTCTTTGTGTATTAGTCACTTTTCTGTTGCTGTGACAGGAACACTGACCCAAGCAATTTACAGAAGGAAGAATTTATTTGCGCTTACGGTTCCAGGGTAATTACAGTCCATCATGGCAGGGAGGCATAGTGGCTGGAGGTGGCTGGAGTATGAGCAGCAGAAGTTAAACTCTCACATCATCACTCAGGCACAGTAAGCAAGCAAGAGAGACTGGAGATTTGGCAAGGTTTAAGAACTCTCTAAGCCCACCGCCAGTGACTTGCTTCCTCCAGGGTAGCCACACCTTCTAAGACCTCCCAAAACAGCGCCACAATGTGGGGACAGAATATCCAAATACTTGGAGCCTATGGGGGACATTTCATTCAAACCACCACACTCTGTATTCCTGATAAATGTCCATGTGTGTACTCAAGTTGTCTGAGAATCAGGACACTTCTGCTTCTTTTTAGTTCTTCTTACTCAGGCTTGATTATATGGCGAAAGTGGCAAAAGTGGCTATTTTGGTCTTGATTTTAGATGGAAAGCATTTACTTGCACTAGTAAACACTGTATTTGTTGTACGTTTTCTACCTCTTATCAATAAAGCATATTAATTGATATTCTAACATTGCTGAGAATTTTCATGTTGAATGAGTGTTGAATGTTGCCAAATGTTTGCTCTGTGTACAATGATATATTCTTTTCCTTATTTCTTCATCTTAATATGGTGAATTGGATTTGAATTCCACATATTAAACCACACTTTGATGCATAATTTTATATTCTTTATAGATTATTTGCATTAATTTGATAACATTTGTTACAGACTTTCATGTTCATGAGTGATGTTGCCTTGTGGATTTTGTTGTCTTATGATGTGTGAATAAACTTATGTAGGGACCTGGAGAGATGGCTCAGTTGATAAAACTGCCTCTTTTACAAGCACCAGGCCCTGAATTTGAATCTCCAGAACCCAGGTAAACCTGGGTGTTGGTGGCATGCTCTTGAAACCCTAGCAATGGGTGGACAGAAAGAGATCTGTTATGTTCATTGGCCAGTCAGCCTAGCAGAATCAATAAGCTTCAGAACTGACCCACCTTGTCTCAAACTAAACAGTATTTAGAATAGATATAATAAACATCAACAATTTATCAAGGAAAGACATCCAGCATCAGTCTTGGACCTCCACATGCATGCACATCTGTATGCACACATGTATACACCCTCACAGTAACAAGTACATACCATAAACACACACACAACATACACACACATATACACACTCACACTAACAAGTACATATCATAAACAAACAGAACACACACACACACACACACATGCACACTCATGTGGATATTGTTGGGAATTTTAAGCTTGGTTTTCTATGTAAATCTAAGTGATGCCATCGCCAAAATTCCATTCTTCTAAGTTGCTTTGACAGTTTAGAATCTGGTTGGCAGTAGTTTTTGTCAAGAAGGACAAGATTGAGGGGTATGAATCCAAAGCTGCTTAAATTCATCCAAGACTGACTGATACTGGAATAAAATACATCTTCCTTCCCTTCAGTTGTTCATCCCAGATATTTTATCAGAGGGAGAAAGTCCAGTCAACACAATCAGCTTACCTGGTCACTTAACCACTCAAACAATGTCAGTGAAAGAAAGAGGTAGAAAGGATTTGGGAAGCAACTATCCATGCTGGCTAATGTGTTACTGGGACTGCGCTCAAGCTGTGATAACTTGATGAATTGCCCTTTTGCATTCCACAGAGATTGAAGAAGTGGGAGTGGTAATCAAGAATCCAAACATCCTGCCAAGTAGACAATCCAAGAGAAATGCTGACCAATTTTTCATCTGGTTCCTCCGCATTTTTAGAGTTCCTGCTCATCATCCTTCTCTTTGTGTCACTGTGGAATCAGTGGTCTCATTTTCAAACCACCCTTAGGCCATGTTGTAGTTCCCCTGATTTCAAATCACCTTGTATTAATTATGTTTTAGCCTGGTAACGCTCATACAGGGGATCATTGATTATGCTTGGAGAGGCTGAGCAGGGGCAGAGAAGCCAGTGATAGTAACTGCTGACAGGAGCTCTGGAGAGCATAAATACATTTAAAGGCAGGTTAGGAGTTCATTATTCTCTCAGGAATGAGGGCAAGGGAAGGCATTTGGACTGGGATCTCTGTCTATCCTTATTCTCTGTGGTCTCTGCAACACAGCTGGGAGAACTTGAGAAACCACAGTCTGAGGTTGACATTCTTAATGGCTTCCCGTGTCATTCCGAGTAAACTGTAGCTGCTTGCAGTGGCGCAGGCTGACGTGCCCTGACCTGAATACCCATCCCCTTTCTGAGAGTTCCCACCACAGCTGCTTCCTACCATTCTGCTGGAACTCTAGCCAGGTCAGATGGCAGAGCCCTTGCCTGCTGATCTTTTTGCTTGGAGGCTTTTCCCCCCAATTCCCTCAGCATTGCAGATCTTTACTCAGATTTCATCTCTGGATTTTTCTCCCTCAGACCAGCATATTATCTCCTTTCGTTATCTTTTTTCTGCATGTCATTTATCACATCTTTTCTACTTCCTAAATTTAATTCATTAATTAGGAACAAATATATAACCTCTCTGGATATCAAGATTTTTAGCATTTCAAATCAATAGTCCATGGTATGTGGATGAGAGACTGGGCATTTCAGGATGTTTCAAGTATATTTTACTTAAGCTTTAGTGAAATATTAGTTGCAATAAACTCTAACTTACTGCATTCTTGTGCATTTTCTGTTTATGGAAAAAACAAACTCTTTCATCTTCTTTTGTATATTTAAAATACCATGGCAAAATAATGTAATGAGGGCTTCTCAGTCTTGACCCTCTTCAAATTTGGGCTAATTCTTGTGCGTACTTGCGTGCGTGTGTGTGTGTGTGTGTGTGTGTGTGTGTGTGTGTGTGTGTGTGTGTGTGTGTGTGTGTGTAAATGCATGCTCACAAGCGTGTGGGTGCACATGCATGCAGGTGTGTATGTGGAGGCCAGGGGTCTCAGTCAGCTCTCCATTTTATTTACTGAAGCAGAGTCTCTCGCCAAACGTAAGCTTGCTGATTCAGCTAATCTAGGTAGCCATTTGCCCAAGGGATCTGTCTCTGCTTCTCAAGTGGGAATTGTGGGTTACAGGTAGACTACCATGCGTGCCTGGCCTTTCTGTGCATGCTGGGGAGTCAAACTCTAGCCCCCAAACTTGCACAGCAAGTACTTTATTCACTGAGTCATCTCCCCAGTCTGTCGCCACTGTTTGTGGTTATGGCTGTAGGTTGTTTAAGCAGCATTTTTGGCTTCTACTCACTAGAGGCCAGATGGAAGATGTCACCTTTTCCCCATGATGTGACAACCCAAAACTGCTCCAGACATTACCAAGTGTCTTCAAGAGGGCAAAATTGCCCCCAAGTGGGAACTACTGCTTTAATTAGTTTTCGCATAAATCTACCTGAACAAAGTGTTATATTTGATGAGATACATGTAACAAAGTGGACATCATGAGACTTTCATGCTTACTTTATGAATTCCATCAATAGGCATTATTATTAAGCCAGCATGGTTGCATGGCTCATTTAACTGACAGAAACATGCACTAGATAAGAAAATAGAGTTAAGGAAGAGAAAGAAAAGGGATAATGTTCATGTAATACCCTCGGAAATGCAGCCCCATGGAATGGTAGGAAATGTTGACACATTTCCTACAGCAAAGGGGTTGGAAACAAAACAAACCAAACCAAAAACCAAAAACCACAACAAAACAAAACAAAGACCCTCGTGCAATGTTCCATAATTTATACAGGTGAAACCAGATTAAAGCAGATTTTCATGCTTCACAGGGAAAATGAAGTTTAAAAAGGAATACATGTAACCTGGAGTCTAAACGTAACCTGGGGTCTATCTGGAAGGAAGATAGGGGGTGGTTTGTGTATTGCAAAGTTGGTTGGGAGCATAGACTGTTAGGAAGCTAGACAGGAGGTTTGCAAATGAATTTCTGATTCTTCCTCTTTTGAGAAACAAGATTAGCTAATTAAAAGCTCTACTCTTGGGGCTGGAGAGATGGCTCAGTAGTTAAGGGCAATTGGCTGCTCTTACAAAAGACCCAGATTTGAATGCCAGCACCCATATGGCAGCTAACAACCATCAGTAACTCCAGTTCCAGGGGATCCAACATCCTCTTCTGACCTCCGTGGGCACTGCATGACCCCAGTACACTCACATACATGTAGGCAACACACACACATACACACACACACACACACACACACACACACAAATAAAAATAATAAAGAAAATGTTTAAAAGCTCTGCTCTTGTAATAACACTTCTTGTCCCAGCTGAGTCGTCTATAGACACTGGTTTAGGTAGCCGTCAGTATTAGAATCCTAGTCCCTAAAGCTGCTTGTCATAACCCATGCCTTTAATTTTAGGATAGGACTGCTCCTAAACTATGTAAGTCTTAAAAGTCATTTAGGGAACTGGAGAGATGGCTCAGTGGTTAAAAGCACTGAGTGCTCTTCCAAAGGGCCCAGGTTCAGTTCCTAGCACCCACATGGCAGCTAGCAACCATCCATAATTCCAGTTCCAGGGGTTCAATGCTTTCTTCTGACCTCCATAGGCATTGCAGACATGGTGTACTTACATACATGTAGGCCAAACTCTTGTACACAGAAAATAAAAATATTTCAAAAACTCATATGGCCTTTGTAATAAGTAATTAGGTGAAGTTGGAGAGATGTAATTTCAGAACTACGGGAAAGTGAAACACATTTTGCAATTTGAGGTGGATGTTCTCAAAAAATGAGTTGAAAGGAAAGAAGTGTGTGTGTGTGTGGAGCCCACGGATGCCAGAGAAAAACATCTCAAAATACATGGTTTGAAGATGCTTGAGTACGTTTGATTTTGACCTCTTGGTCATTTTACATAACAAATTTTATCCCATTCGTGGCATCTTCATCTACGTGAGACTCAGCCCTGGATCTGTCACCTTGACCCTTCCTCATTAAATGAGATGCAAGTTTCAGAAAACTAGAAGCCCAGTCTTCTAGAACCACTACCAGAGTGTGAGCTACATTGATTATCTGCTATGTTTTTTTTTTTTTTTTTTTTTGTCAAAACCGTGTCACGAAACAGGTCTCTAGAGGCACCAAAGAAGCTAAATTAATAATAATAATAATAACAACAATAATAACAATAATAGTAAAATAAAAAAGAAAAAGAAAAAAGGCCCCTAAAGGATAGTGGCACTTAACTGGAACTTTTAGACACCTTTGGGGGTGGAAAGAAAAGAATAGCAGCTTTTGCTTTTTAATCCTGAATATCATGTTTAAAAAAAGCATGAGGCCTAAACTGTAGCTGAAAGTGCCATCAGTTTTCCAATTATGATATCGGACTTGCTAAACAGGAGTATGCACTCATGGGAGAAAAAAACAACAAAAAAAGATTATGTATGGGAGTTTGAAAAAGAAATCCGGTTGGATCTGTGCTAAGAACAAAACAGTCTCACACCCCCAGGTCTTTCGGTGCAAATCCCTCTGCTTGCTCTGTGGGGAGAGACTGCCCCCGAGTATCCTGCTTTTCACAAGCTTCCCAATCAGCTCTCGGGGGCCAGGCGCTCTCCCTCCCTCGCCCAGCCTGCGTCCTCTCTTTGCCGGCTCTTCTCATCCCTCCTCTTCATTTCCCTCCCTGGCAGGGTGTAATTGAGTCAAAGGCAGGATCAGGTTCCCCGCCTTTCGGTCCAAAAATCCCGCCAAGGGAGCCCCAGAGCACAGGATAATCCAAAGTGGAGAGAGGGGAAGAAAGAAAGCGGTGAGTCATCGGTCCAGGAGGGGGGAGAGAGCAGCCTTGCAGGCGGGAGCTGCAGTCACCAGTACCTGGAGTCGGTGGAAACCTCGCCCGGTGCAACAAAGGCAGCCTGCTCGCCGGCTAGGACCCTGCAACCCAAAGTAAGTGCCAGGCACCGGGTGGGTACCCTAAGGGGCTCCGTGTGCCTCCGCCTGGGCCGCTTTCCCGGCAGCCAGCAGACCATGGTGGTGGGAGCGGGAGAGCGGGTGCCTGGTGTCTTTGCTAATAGGACTGCTTTTCAAAACGAACTTGCTCCAGAAGCAAACGGAGGCATATTTGGGGGGCGAGTCTGGACAGGGTAGCTAGGGTGTGCTTGGCTGAGAAAATAAAGGAAAGAAGCTTTTGTGCTGGGAAGAGTGCGTGGGGACCGCGTTCTGACTACCTGCTGCAGCACGCGCGGGGAAAGGGCTAGAGAGAGCATGTTTGTGCTCTTTGTAAAACCTGCAGCTTTGGTGGGTGTGTCTGGCCCGGTAGGGAAAAGAAAAATAAGACAGCCTCAACAGGCAGGTCTCATTTTCCTGCCCTAGCTCTGCTTCTCTGATTGCCCCAGGGCTTGCCAACTGGTAACTCAGCTGGTTGCTCTAGGTGTGGCACATGCGTTGCCTGTCCCTCCCTGCTGATGGGGAGCATCTCACCAGGGCAGCGCGCACTCCCTGACCTGGAGTGGTTCATTCCCAAGTTTCAAACGCACACTTTGAATTCTGTCTCCTGCTGGGGTGTTAATTCTAATAGCTGCCTTGCATTCAGGCACTTGAGTTTCCAATTTCACCCACACAAATCAAGGATATAGCTATTATTAATTTGCCGGTTACCCAGGATATCTGAATTGATGTTTCAAGTAAGTTTACCGTAATATATTTTGAAAAAAATGTATTCAACTTCTCAGTTCAAAAGCACAAAATTTCTTCTCTCTCTCTCTCTCTCTCTCTCTCTCTCTCTCTCTCTTCTCTTTCTTCCTCTCTCCACACACACACACACACACACACACACACACATTTATATGTACCATGATGCAGCACATATACATACAAGAGCACAGTAAAGTTTACTGCTTTGTAGGTGTAGGGGCAGAGTGGGTGGCCTGAGAAGGCACACTGTGGGGGAAGAAAAAAGTTCTTAGCATCTCTCCTTTTGCAGAGCTCTGAGGCATTTGTCTTGAGCAGTTTGAGAAAGTGTGTGTGTGTGTGTGTGTGTGTGTGTGTGTGTGTGTGTGTGTGTGTGTGTTGGAGGGGAGAGCAGAGCCTGGGAGGAGGTTCAGGAACTACCAAAAAAAGCTTTTGAACTAACAGTATAATGGAGCAATTTCATGATCCAGGAAACGTGGGCTTGATGAAACAGCAGAGCCCATTTCAGCCCTTTGATCATCTGGGGATGAATTGTTTTTGGGGAAATATTAAGAGGTAATGAGAGTAAAACAGAAGAGAAGTCGGCCAACACAGAAAAGAAAGCCGGTATTTTCCAGCTTCATTATGATCCTGTTAAAGTAAATTATGTGCCTTAAAGGCCAAGTCATTAGAAACACTTATAGTCCAGTTAAATTCAAAGGGAATTAGGGTGAATATTATTCCCTCCTCCTCTTTGGGACCTGAGTTATTTCAGACTGGCAATAGTGGTTCTTTCTCATCAAAATTAGAGGATGGGATTTTCAAATTATTTTAAAAGCCCCAGTGCCATCCTTTCATGCAATAAGAAACCGTTTTTAAGTTTTCCAATTAGAATTTAAATCTTTCGAAGGTGATGTTTCTTCTGCCGGTCACAGACTCACTTGAAATCAACTTTCTCATTTAGTGAACTGCCTGTGCATGGAACACCCTGCCCAGTTGCCACCCTAGCTATGTGTCACCCATAGCCCCTTTGGGTGCTGGATCCCATCTCTTTGTGAGTGAAAATACATTATGGCCTCAAAGGTAGAGCTAGAGAGAGAAAAAACTACTGTTAACATGACTCTTTAACCAACTCCCAAATGAGGCGTCACAGAGGGTAAAAACAATATAGTATATTTTACTATATACTATAATATGCAATTTTTTGTTTTCCTGGACCTCTTTCTACAGCATTGGAAGCAAAATACAAACTTCCTTATTTAGTGAAAAATTCCATATTTCTTATTTGGTCTTTACA
>NW_008359625.1:2749903-2764860 GCF_000622305.1 Nannospalax galili | reverse complement strand
TTTTGCAATTCAATGACATGGTTTGAATTTTCACAAAACCTGATCACTGAAAATAATATGAAACCCCAAATTGTTTCTATCACTAAAAGTAATCTCAGAAATCAAATAGTTTAGGTTTCAAGTTTTTATTTTCCCTTGGAGATGCTTTTGATTTCTTATTTAAAAGGCATTTTCCACCTAGTAGGTATGGTATGGTGATTATATTATTCTTCAACACGTTCCCAGGAAGCTGAGTTTGGTAGCTTATTTGAAACGGTGTGATGTTAACAGTAGGTTGAAGTTAGAAGTCTGGTTGCAAAGGGCAACATTCTTGCTTTTAATATGACAACATGGTGACAAGGGAGTTGTCTTCACCTCCTGCCCTAAAGATAAGTTCCCAGCTGAGACCACTAAGGGCCACGGAGAGTAAGAAAGCAAATACAGTGAGCTCACCTGACTCCCTTTGAAGTCAGGTCTCCACATGCTTATCCAGAAGGGCAGGGCCTTACTCTGCTTCTTAATCCAAGCTTTGTTGGTGGTACTGAGCTGAGCTTCTCCAGAAGGGCGAGGACCGGTCTCCTCTAGTCTACTGAATAAATGGTAGACCATTTGTCTCCTACTGGCACAAGGCCATGCTTTCTCCTAGAGTGGGGAGAAGAATCACATGGCTTTGGGCCTCCTCTTTGGGAACTGACCTGCTTTTCCATCCTGGTCAGTTGGCTTGAGGAGAGTTTGGGGCATGGCCTCCCTTTGGGAATGTTTTTCTATTTTTTGTCTTTACAGTTGGTTCAAGTTTTCACCTGCAGGGCCATTTTTCCATGTGCTTCCAGCCAGACTTATAGGTGGCACAGATTTCATGATGTCATTACAATCTTCTATATTATAAAATACAGCAAGGCTTTTATGAAAATTTATGGTTCTTGAGCTTAAAAGAGTAGTTATGATAAAATATCATTTAAGGGCTTTATAATCACAGTAGCATTTGTGAATTTGATGACACAGATCACACACAGGCACCATAATTGCCCACGGGTTAAGGATAGGCAAGAATTCCAGTCTAAGGCTGGGTGTGGTGGTACACGCCTTTAATTCCAGCACTCAGGAGGCAGAGGCAGGCCGATCTCTTTGAGAGTAAGGTCAGTTTGGTCTACATAGTGAGTTCCAGGCCAGCTGGAGCTACAGGGAGACCCTGTCTCAAAAAGATTAAAAAAAAAAATTACACAATCTATGCTTGAGGAATTTTGAGAAATAAAATCTGTTTCCTACCGTTCTTTGTGTTTAGAGTCATTTCATTATAGTAGGTTTAGATAAAGTTCTATTTCAAGTAGAAAAAATAAACCTGAGCTTCTTAAGAGCCGAATTCTTAGAATATTAAATTCCACACATAAAACAACAATAACAAAAACATTGTTTTCTGCATATTAATCTTGAAAAAGTGAATCCTAGTAACTGATAATTGGGCACTAGTTCTGAGAATTTCTCTTAGCAAATATCAAGACACAAATCACTGTGTTTCTAGACTTTTGCTCACATACTTTTGTAAGTAGTGCTCACTTGTGAAATTCTATATTAGATATTCATTTGAAAGTAATCTCAAGCAATTAAAGTCCATTATACTCCTACCTGTTTCTAGGAAAAATAATTCTTTCAAAGTCATGGATGATGTCATCCACCCAATGGTATTTTGCATTTCTTTCTTTGCTTAGCACACAGCAGCATTACCTGCCAACCCTGCCTCTTATGAAAGGCTTTTCCCGAGCCCTTCTTGACATATCAGTGTCTGACTTTTCCTCAACTTCCTTGGTTAACTAGCCTTCTTGTGGATTTTCCATTGTCCACCTCAGCTTCCAAATGTGGACATTTACTTTTAAATTCTCTTTTCTAGCCTCTCAATCTCCTCTCTCTCTCTCTCTCTCTCTCTCTCTCTCTCTCTCTCCCTCTCTCTCTCTCTCTCTCTCCCTCTCTCTGTCTCTCTCTCTCTCTCTCTCCCTTTTCTTTCTCCCTTGAATAAGAACTGAAGGGAATCACTGTGGCTCGATCCTATCTTGGGGAAGACCTTGAAGTAGAGGACTTCCTGTTACTTTATTTTTATCCCTTTCAGATTTGTACAGACCTTGACACTATAGTTTTCACACGGTGTGATGTGGCTGCTTTCAGGCAGTTGGTGATCTATTCAATGCCTGTATAAGGTGACCAGAGCACAAATCAGTACAACATGAGATGTGGACAGTTAGTTTGTCCTAAGCAGCTCCAGCAAGTAAAGGAAAAGCAGAGATTATAAAATGCTTTATCACATTAAGTACTGATTCCAAAAGCATCTGTAATTCATTATGGAGAAAGTAAACTCAGTTTCTTCATGTTTTATTTCACATTTGCTACATAACAGAGCAGAACAAAAGTAGACCCAATGCCTCAATAAGTCAGAGTTTATTTAGAATGAATTTGATTTTAAAAGCATGACACTTCACCTTCTGATGTCCTTTCCAGGAAAATTTATCCAGTTATGAACTGATTGTAATTCAGTGAAAACAAATAAATGGAGGGGATAAAAGCAAATCTTATTTGGATCATGGAATTTGGGTGACATTTTAAGGATTCACAAATGAAAGCCATAAAACTTGGTCCAAGGCAAAGTTTCCCTCTGGGTGATGCTCTGTTCCCCTTCTTTTCTGTAAGCCTCTCAATCACTTAGCCACTGAAAGAGCGCAGGTTTACCTAGTGACTCACAATCAGTACCAGCTCTGCTCACCCACACATCCTACACCCCTGCGGGCAAGGCCAGAATTCTACAATATTTAGAAAAATCCATTAAAGATGCCCAAGAGAAGACTGGCAAAGGGATGACCCTGAATGCTAGCTGTTTTCTTTGCTAACCATGATCCAGTTCCTTGACTTCTGTACCCAGTCCCCTTGCCTTGCTAGAAACATCATGTAGCTACTGCTGGTGCCCTTGGACTGCCTTATGGAAGTCCTTCCAGTGCTCACTTCTTCCTCCATTCCAAGGCATACCCTGTTCTGTATCACACCCTACCTACTTCAGTCCCTTTAAATTATCATGATTTCTAACTCTTGGTTACTTCCAAAGTGGAGAGAGACTTCTCTCTCTTCTGTAACAAATTTGTAGCATAATTTTCGTCAGAACACTAGTCAATTTGTGAGGCCTTTGCTTTTCAGAGTTTTTACATTTATTTTCCCATCATATTTTTATGACACTCTACTTAGGTAGACTGAGTAGGATATGTTTTTATTTTTTAAAAAATAATACAGAAATAGTTGGAGAAGTTATTGTTATCCTTTTCAAAGATGTGGTTGTAATAGAACAAATATCTGCAACCACCTAGTTTGGATATTTTCTTCTCTATTCTATATTGCCATCTCTCTTTTGGGTTTTAGCTCCCAGTTGCATCTCACATCAGACCTAAAAATCCAGTATATATATAATAAGATGTCAAATAACCCAGAGCAGCAGTCTCATGTCTTCAGTGTTTATCAGATTAACAAAATGTCTAAGCATCCTGATGCCTAGAGCCCAGACATTCTGTCTTAAGAGATTGAATCATAAAACTAGGATATATGACAAGATATCTGAATACAGATGATCCATTAGAAACCTTGCATAAAGGCCCAATACTCAAACTCCAGTGGCAAATAAATTGTTGTTAGCAGACTTATCATGAGCAAATATTGTGGCCTTTCTCACTGCAGTTCACCTGTCTCTAACATGGAGCACCGATACCCACCTTCTAGGATAAACACACGGATATTAATTGAGGCAAATAATATGAAGGACTCAGCACAGGGTTTGGTTACTGGGACTCTTTCATGAGGATGATGAAGGTGATGATTATGGTGATGAAGATGAAGATTGTCCCCTCTGCTGACTCCTTTTTATCTTTCATGCCTGTTCTGCACTCCCAAATGCATGAGACAGAAACCTGCAAGATGCTTCATGCCTCTGGAAAGTCCTCTCCCTTCTATTTTCCTAGATCACTCTATCTTTTCTCTTTAAATACAATTCAGAAATTGCACATTCTCAAGGCTAGGAGACTTGGCAGGCAAGATCTTCAAGGCACCCTGATGTCCAATCTTTAAGGCAGACTTTTATTTCTCCTGTGAAGTTGGCCATATATATATAGCCCAGAACAAGTTCTTTCCAGGCCCAGTCTTTTGCAGGCTCCAGTCTGCATGAGGGAGTGAAGATCTGGACTCAGGAACCAGCATTTCACTACACTCCTGTTTGTTGCTCAGTATGTGATGCTGTTTCCATGTTTTTGGGTTTTTTAGGAATCCTGGGATTTTTAGCTCTGAAGATGATGATGATGCTATGTGCCCTGCCTACTGATGAAAGCCAATGGTCCCAATGTTCATAAGCTGCAAACTGTCACAGTACACACAAGCCACTATTACTAATATCCAGGAGGGAAAATTCTATCTTTTGTTCCCCACTCTTGCTTCTGTCACTGTCATTTTCTCAGAATATCTAGAATAGTAAGATGCTGGAAGGTAAGTTTGACCTGTGAAGTGAGGAGGAGGCAAGATGTGTGACAGGAATGAAGAAAAGGCAATCTGAGTCATAGTTTTTATAAAAAAAAGTGAGAAGACAATCCTAAAAAAGGCTAAACTGAAACAGTCATGGCTTCTTTTATTAAATACCGTGTTCTAGTTCCTTCTCAAGAGTCTTAAAGGCTACACACCTCAGTTTTCAGCTGGTTTTTCACATTTAAGTCTTTAGTCTTGTTTGTGTCATAGCTCTGCCACTCTGACTTACAGGTGCAGGCCAGTCACCTGAGGAGCTCACCAGAATGAATGTTCCAACTCCATAGTCTCCCTGGGGGCTGTACATTTCCAAGGTCCCCCAAGTGACTGCAATACCACTTCCCTGGAAAACTCACTTTGAGTAACAAGACACCTAGTTTTATTTGACAATCTATTCTTTCATCATATCTATAGCTTAATAAAATTATGAGAATCATTGGTGGAAACCTTCTTTCTACATACAAAATCTGCTTGCACCTCTTTCTATATGTCCAAATATTTACAGTGTTTGATTCATCTGGAAAACTATTGCATGATATGTTATTGACTTGGCTGAAGCATTTGTAGGAGTCCAACCCTGGTCCCAGGGACAAGGATCCTCTTGACCGTGGTTTCTGTTGGATTGGTTTCTGCTGGTTTCTTTCTCCACAGAACAAAGAAATGCAAATACTATCTTCTAAATTTGCTTTAAATGATTTTATGAAAAGTGTTTGGTAAGCTTTGTCCTTAGTATGAAAAGGATACGTTGTAGTTGGTTTTCTTAGTGTTATTCTCTTCTGGATTTTAATGTCTATTACTTCACCTCACACCATAATACAAGAAGAGCAGGTATCATCTTTCTGTTGGACTTCTGAGGAAAGAGGCAGGGCTTTTTGCCTCTGAGTGCTGATTTACTCAATAAGGAACAAAATAAGGCAATCATCTTAGGAAACAGAGAAAATAAGCTTTAGAACAATGTTTCCACGATGGCCCATCAATGTTGAGAATAGGGACGTTGCTGTGTTCTAGGAGTAAGGCCATTGCTTTCTACAGCAGAGCACCTCCGAGGTTTAATATAGTGTCTGCCATTTGTGAACACAAGGTCATGGAAGCATACTGCACATCTGACAGCTGGCCAGGTGTGCATGGAAAGCAACAATGGACTCTTTGGCTTATAAAGTACCCTAAAGCTTTGGAGAATCTGATTTCAAAGGTCATTTTTTTTTTCTCTTACATCACATCCACTGCAAAACAAACAGACAACAGTAATTACAAAAAACCTGTTTTCTATGGGGGACATATTCCCTTAGAAGGGCTTCATGTGAGGAAGACTGAAGTGTCTGTAGGAAAGAGAACAGGTCATTTATTCATTTTGAACTGAAATGCACTGTAAATCTTGCAGAAATAATATATCATCCTTTTTCTCCATTTCATTCTATATGTTTCATTATTGAATAATTTCTGATAATATGCAGAATCTCAACTAGAGTTCAATGCACATCAGACTTTTAAGTTGATTAAACCATATGAAAAATAATACTTTTTTCACTCTTTTTTATTAGGAAACCATAAATATACCTGAAGAAACATTTTATAGTTTTCCTATTTTAGAAAAACATGTGTTCATGGTACAAGCTATTTGAATTTTATGAGGAAAATTTATAATCCTAGAATAGACACTGCTGTTGTCATTATACACTTTTACATTTTTTTTGTATAACTTTAAAAAATAGTTATATGCATAATTGTGTGCCCATGTCAGTTCTATCAACATTATAATTGATGCATACGATAATTTTAAATAGCTATACACACATTAATGTGTACATTTGTATCTACTAAATGAGTCAATTAAAATGGAAATTCAATTTATTTAGCTTGATATGAGTAAATTGTAATCATAAAATTACTTAGTAAGTTATGGATTCTCATTAAAATGATGGACGTAGAAAAGTGCAAGCCAACATTCCATGCAACAAACAAAAAGTCTCTGTCTCAGCAAAGGTTTTTTGTTTAGATGGGAACAAATAATCTTGAGGAATTAGTATGTACCAATTCAAGATCAAGCTGAGTAAACAATGTCTCCCATTCTTACCCAGAGGGACCCTTCCATGTACCCAAGAGTGAAAGTCTCCCCAGGGGAGACATAGCTGCTTGGTCCCTCCCAGGACCCATCTAATTCCTCAGCTGGTCCCAGGAGCCTGGGAAACTTCTGAGCTTCTCTGAGGTTCCAGGGAGTGGGCCTAACTCACTGCAGGTGGGTAAGCTCCAAGGCCAGCAAACCTCTTTGATGCCTGTCGCTCCAGGTCTTGGCATCTTTCGAGGAGTTATTTATTTGCTCTGTTATTATTTGGAATGACTAATGTACAATTGGCTCTAGTTAAAAGTGAGTCAGATCAAGTTTTGGTTTGACAGCCACATTGTTGATCACAGAGCAGGGGTGATGCCTTTATTGTCTATGCCAGGATTAGGATTCTCCCAACCTTAGCCCCGAGTGTTTTTCTCTCTTTTTAAGTAGCTTTTTGTTCTGATGGTGAGGGAATCACAGTTTGCCTTCTGATATGTGATATTTGAGGATTTGAAGATGTACTTCAAGACTATCTTGGATGAATTTGGTTTGGAGAAGGACATCAAAAAGAGTTCAGCAAGCATAAATGAGTAGACGTGGATTTCTACCAATTTCTCTTTAAGCAGATCCAAATTTCCCAAACGAAGCTGACTCTCTGGACTTCTAATGATTCATCCAGTGATGTTCTCTGACAGAAGGTTAAATGAGAGACATTAACTTCAAAGGCAGCACCACCAAGAAGACAAAAAGAAATAAAAGTAGATTTGAACAGAGGCCTTGGGGAAAACATGGTAAAATGGAAGCGATAGAGCCCTAAGCCTGCAGGGAGGAACTTCAGTCTCAGAAAAATTCTACTTAAATAATGTTGAGGCTTCTTCCAACTCAGACAAATGACTTGGTGATGCCATTGGGTCCTTTGGGCCCATCTGCTGCGGTGGTGTTCACTGAGAAATTTCTCTGGGCTGGATGCACATTGCTCCCCTTTTAAATCTCCTGGCTCCAGATGCCTCTTGCTGTAATAATCTGGCGAAGGGAAGCTAATCCTAAGGAGCACATACTCCTGTGCCATTTGTGCTCTTCTCGGAGGGAGCCTTGAAGACGAAGTGGGGTCAACTGTGCCTCTAAATATTTCCTGCCTGAACCAGGATATCCTGGGTATAGGACTAGAGACTGTACAGTCCTGAAGTCAACTAACTCTTCTCTTAGGTTGCTTGCTCTCAGGTCCTCTGCTTCCACCCATAGGTCTCTGTGCTCTGTGGAGGCTCACCAAGTGAGAGGAGCCTGGGGTGGGGGGTCTCCTTTCTTTGACTGGAGCACAGCAGGATCCTCTCCTTCAGCCCAGGGCTTAGCTATCCATTGGTCTGTCAGCTTCCTGGTTTAGTTTTCTGCATTGACTTCTATTTACAAGCCGTAATACCTAATGTTAAATATTTTCTGTCAATTCAGAAGAAGTTTAGGCTTGGACACTTTTATTAAATGTGCTTTTGAACATGAAATGTGACTCTCTTACCTTCTCATCTCAAATTGCCTCCTTCCTTATCTGATACCCAAGTCTATACCAAGGCATAACAACTTAAATGATTGTTTTCCATTGGACCATGAGCAGGAGCAATTGGAGAGTTCAGGAGAGAAGATGCAACTTTTCCTTAGCAAGGAATGGCAGCGTAAGAATTACGAGGCTGTTTTCTTAAACAGGAATGGATTTTGTTGCTCTTATAACTCGACATTGGGTGGTTTGGCTCTTGGTGGCATTTAAGCAAAAATAATACTTTGTTTCTTGAACATATTAAACTATTGTATCTATTCTACATCATAATATAGCAGAGCATTTGGATGCCCTTTGTAGCATCTAGAGAGCTATTATACCTGAATTGAGCCCAGAATCCTCTGAACTAGAGGATTAGGAAAGAATAGACGTCCAAGCAAGCTTTAAGGACCAAATAACAAAGTTCTCTCAGAGTGTAAATGGAGAAACAATGGGACTGGCTTATCAGTGCACATAACTTTTCTTGAAATGAGGATAAGGGAAAACCCAGGGAGGAGAGTCACATGCACCTGAGTGTCATTCCAGGTAAACACTGGAAAGACAAAGCATAGAAATACTCATTGATTTTTCCTAAAACAAATCTGCAGATCCTATATCCCATGAGACAGCATCTAACTGGAATTATTTCCACTTGGAGGTTCTATATGAAGCAATTTTAATTGCCAAATCATCTTGGGTCACTAGACTTTTGTGTTTAAAGGAAGTCACTGTACCTAGTAAGAGTTCCAGTGGCTGTGTATTCTTTAACTTCTCTCATTTTTTTTTCTATCACGTGGTTAGCAAATTGTGTCTCATTCTCTCTGTTTATCACTGCCTGAGCTGGAACGAAGTAGGCACTCAATCCATGCTTGCTGTGGGTAGAAGTAGAACAACCTTTTACTTAGCTTCTGCCTCTCCCTCCACTTACCTCCAGCTTTCTGTTAATTTCTATTTCTTATCAAAGGTAAAATATTAACTGGCTGCACTAGCCCAAGTTGTGACATGAGCAATCATTTTCCCTGGCATCTGTTAGGTCTCTAGGTAGATTTTAGTAGGCTTGGAGGCCATTGAGGAAGGACCCTCCTTCATAGGACCCTCTTTCTTCAAAATTTCTCAATGTAGAGACTGTCCCAAGACACTCGATGAGGATACCATCCTAGTCTAGCAGGAAAGAACTGCAAAAATGGTAACTACACCCCTTTCCCAACTATCTAATAAAAACAGAAGTCAGGAATGTTAGTCATAGCTGTACTATTTTGGAACATTCCTCCATTTTAGTTAAATGGTGGCAGTTTCTGGAAACCATTGAAATCAGTATTCCATACTTGTTTTTCTAGATTCCTGCCCCCACTCCCTTGCTGAAGTCCTGATAAGGACTGTCCTCAGATGTGTGTTGATCACCTGACATTCTTTTACTCACCACTTACCACTGTTTGGTTACTCCTAGTAATGGCCAACCAAAAGCCAAGAAGAAAACGTTTCAACCCCTCCCTTCTGCTCTATGACTACCCCAGCTTATAGGTAGATGGCAGGTTCTGGACCTTACAGAGAACACCTCTGTAGAGTTTTCCCTCTAATAAAGCCCTACACTGTCTGGAGTCACTCTTGCCTTTCTGTCTTTCCTTCTGTTGACATTTCCACATCTAAGTTTTTTCCTCTTGCTCTATCTTTTGAAATATTAGAATATTAATATTAAAGAATATTTCCAGTATCTACATGTTCTACTCACCCAGAACCTAGTCTCCCGCTACTGAATAGAGATTCATCTTGTATCCCCCCTTCATTCCGACTGCTGGAACTGCTGCTTTCCTTGCTGTGCTCTCAGATTTGTGGGAATAAATAAAAGTACAGAGCTCACTGCTACCTTTGAGACCGCTCTCCTTGGGACTGCTAAGAGAGGAACGGACTTTGTCCCTTGCCACCAAGTCATTTTAGAAACTGCAGACCTTGACTTCTTCTCTTCATACTCTCTAGCTTTGTTCTGTCCTCAGCACTGTTCAACAGCATTAATAGTAACTGTTTTCGTTGAGTACTTTGTGTAGAGTGGATGCATGCTATCAGAACTTTGCATTCAATTCTGGGCCAAATTCTCCCAGTAACTCTGTGAGGTCAAGTCCATTTTTATTCCCTCAAACAAAAGAGCCGGAGACTCAGGATAGTCGAGTCACTTAAGGTGGTGGAAGGTGGAACTGAGATAGTAGCCCAAATCATCTAACACAAAGTTCATCAGCACCTTAGTCTTCTGCTCCTACCCACCATTCAATGACTAGTGAATAATTTGGTTCAATATGCCTTTCTTTTCCATAGCCAGATCCAGCAGCATGTTCTCACACTGCTCATTTATTTCTACCTCATTATGATCTGCAAAATACACTACAGGATAAGGAAATGATGCTCATGGATTGCCCTCCACCCCCGATTACATATTATTGCATACTGTTTCATTCCTTGGTGTTTTTCCAAGGATCAGTTTGCTTGGCCTGGTAGCTCAACAAGCCTGTGCTGAAGAGGGGGCCCATGGGAAATCAAGGTGCTATCTAGGAGCTGCTATCTGATGCTCTAGCCTGACTAAATTGTTTGTTGGACTGTTACATGCCAGCCCTGGGGGAGGCCACAATGCTGTGTTTGTGCATTAGAGACCCTGGCTTTGATGAGCAGCAAGCTCTAGTACAGCTGAACATACAATAGGGACCAAAGGATGGGAAAAGAATCCCGCTACAGTTTCCCATTGGAAAGCGTTCGCTGTCAAGCTCGGACGTCCAACAGTGGGGCACAGAGGAACAGAGGCTGGGAAAGGTCAGGTGATGGATTCTCCACGCCCTGCAGCCTATGGTGCGCAACAAGGTTGCTCCTTTACAGGAAGCCTTGAGCCTCTATCCCTCAAAATGTCTTATGGTTTGGGCTTGAGACTGTTATTAATGGGGTTTGATGAGGTGTAAAGCCTGGAGGGTTAGCAGCTGTGAGGAAACCCCAGGTTGACAGGAACTAGAGCAAAGGCAATGGAAACGATGTACCCACCACACAGAGAGCGTCTACACACTCATAGCATCTTTAATCTGGCTGCATGAAGACATGAAAATAGCTCTAGTCTTAGTTCAGTCAGTGGAATGGGGAAGTAAGAAGTATTTTTAGATTTAAAGTTATTTTTTGACTGACACATAAAACATAAAAATTGCCCATATTTATGAGGCACCATCTGATGTTTTGATTGGATGCATTGTGTAATGTTTAAATCTTGTTAAACATAATACAGCATCACAAATGCCCTTAGTGGTGACAAATTTCAAACTCCTTTGTTCTTTTTTTTCTGAAATATTCAGCACATTACTGTAATCTGTCCTCAACCCACTGTGTAAGAAAGAGCACACCAGAATGGGAAATGAGTTTTACTTTATAGGGCTGGAGAGATGGCTCAGTGGTTAAGAACACTGGTTGTTCTTGCAGAAACCCAGGTTCGAATCCCAGCGCCCACATGGCAGCTAACAACTGTTCATAACTCTAGTTCTAGGGGATCCAATGGCCTCTTCTGTCCTCACGGGCATTGCATGACACGGGTGTACTTACCTACATGCAGGCAATACACTCATACACATAAAATAAAAATAATAAATAAAATAAAAATGAAAGTTTTACTTTACAACATAGACAAAGCCCGTGGTCTCTAAATCTAAGGGATAATTGCTTTTTTTTTTTTTGATCTCGTCACTGAACTAAATCTTAAATCTACTCCAAGCTGAATAACAAGGTATCTGCTTGACAAACAGAACTTGAGTATTCTAAGAGGAATGCTTCAGTTAGAGAGGATTTTCAATCTATAGACTATTTGTCTGAGACACTGTCCCTGTTACAAGACCTCATCTGTTATCCTAGGCTACCAGGGTCCTTAGTGGGGTCCTTATAAGAGAGAAAAAGAACAATTGCAATTAGAAAATAAAATCATATAGTGATTCAATGAAGGTTTTCAGAGAAGGAATGCCTTCTTCAGGGTAAGAGAGAGGCGACTGAAAGGACTAAGATTTAAAACAAACAAAAATAAAAGCAAAGAAGAGTTGGATTGCAGAGGACAGAAACACAGAAGAAGAAGAGGGAGATTCAAGGGTTATACTTTGGATGGGAAAATGTCCTCTACAGTCTCGTAGCTTCGAATACATGGTCCTGAGCTGGTAGTACTGTTTTGGGAGGTTGTGAACCTTTGGAACATGGGGCCTAGCTGGAGGATGTGGGCCACTAGGGGTAGGCTGTTGAAGGTTATAGGTCTGCCCTGATCCTAGTCTAGCTCTCTGTTTCCTGATCTGCCAAGGTGGGAGGGGCCTTACCCACACAGTCCTCCTGCCTTGAGCTCCAGCTCTATCCTGTCTTCCCATCATGATGGACTGAAACTGTGAACCAAAATAAACCTCTTCTCCCTTAGGTTCCATCTGTCAGGTGTTTTGTCACAGTGATGGGAAAAGTAAAAAACATATCAAGTATGGTAACTGGGAAGAGAACAAACAGGCCTGATTCGTGCAGAGTAGCCAAGAATGGACATTGGAGTTGTGAAAAGATGTTGGAAAAATTAGCCAGGCTTCCATGCGACTAACCTGCTGAAATTTTATTATGTTGGATAGTAAGGCATTTCCGAGGACCCTTTACGAGAGAGAAACAAGAAACTGTAAAAATAATGGATAAGACTGTCAGTGGAAATAAATTAGACAAGATTAAGAAGATAACGTAGTAACAGCAAGTCGGCACAGTACATCAGATCTCTAGTTTCTCAAACTCGCAAGACTAGGGAAACTAGATGAATTGAAAGAAAATTTCTCAAAGGTCATCTGACAAATAACCTTTATTTTTCGAACTATTTACTTATAAAAGAGTCAGATATCTTGTCTGGCAGAAGTTTCACAAGTGAAATGGATGACAGACGATAAAAGATCTAATTCATTGTCAAAAAAAAAAATAATGGATAAGAAAGATAGTTTCTGAAGAGGTAAGATCAGAGGTAAAGAAAGGTTCTGAACAGGACTCCAAGCCCAGATCTTTAAAAAAAATTATTTTTAATAGTATTTTTATTGATTCTTTGAGAATTTTATACAATATATTTTGATCATATTCAGACCCATTCCCCCATCTCCTTTCAGATCCACCCCTATCTCCCTGTCCCCCATTTCATGACCCCTATTTTTTTTAAGGCCTATCAGGTCTAATTTGTGTTTCCCAAATACTCTCAGGTGTTAGTCCATCTTCTGGAGCCTAGTCAACCTACATAGTGTCACACCCTTAAATAAGACTGATTCTCCCTCTCCCAGAAGCTAATTACCAATAGTTCTTAAATCTATGATCTTTTAAAATTCTGGAAGTTGTGTTCATACTTCAGCCCTTTGCTCAAGTGCCTTCTCCTCCATGAAACTCTATTGTCTTCATGAGAATGAGTACTTTCCATCTTCTGGAGCCTAGTCAACCTACATAGTGTCACACCCTTAAATAAGACTGATTCTCCCTCTCCCAGAAGCTAATTACCAATAGTTCTTAAATCTATGATCTTTTAAAATTCTGGAAGTTGTGTTCATACTTCAGCCCTTTGCTCAAGTGCCTTCTCCTCCATGAAACTCTATTGTCTTCATGAGAATGAGTACTTTCTGTTCTTTCTTTCCACAACTATTTTTTATTGCTTTAACTTCCCTTTCTGGCCTTGAACTCACAGAGATCTGCCTGCCTCTGCCTCCCAAGTGCTCGGATTAAAGGTGTACGCCACCATGCCCAGCTCTAAAATACACTTTTTCAACTGTGTATCTGTCCACGTTGCACAAGTGAGCTACATTTATATTCCCCACAGAGAAGTGTGTTTCAGGTGACTTGTTTAATGACTGTTTTTTCACTCCTTCCCTTCCGCCTTCCCTCCTTCCCTCCCTCCTTCTCTCCCTCCTTCCCTCCCTCCTTCCTTCCCTCCCTCTTTCCCTCCCTCCCTCCTTCCCTTCCACCTTCCCTCCTTCCCTCTTTTTGTTTCTTTCCCTCCTATGTGATAAGCATACCACACACTAGGCTTTATGTTGAATATCAGAAATACTGACACGAATATGCATATTTCCAGTGCTCAGATCACATAATCTAGCCATGCGTCAGTAGGTAGCCACAGCAATAGCTCATCACTGCTATGGTCTAGGTATGCACATTGAAAGCATTTAAGAGAAATATTTAAGTCAGCAGCCTGGAGCAAAGGAGACTTCCAGAAGAAAATGTCTGCTGACTTGTGTTTAAAGATTGAAGAATATGAGAGAGAGTTGGGGGTGGGGGGTGGGAGTTCAAGGTAGAAGTGACGGTATGAATCTTCACCTCATTCTATTCTTGAAATTGTTTCTTTGATTGTCCCTACTGGACTTCCCTATTTAGCTTATTTTCCATGATAACAAGTGAATAAATCAAAGGAAAGTAGAATGAATTGCAGAAGTCTGGGTGCAAGGGGAGGACTGGGAAGGACCTTTTCTCCAGGCACTATAAAACAAAAGTAAAAATCTGGTGTGCATATGTTATGATGGAAAGTTAGTGAATGAGAGTATAAGGGCTCCAGTCGGGGGAGGGGAGACTATGGGAGGTGCGATTTGGGAGGTGGGCATATAGATGAATAAGATTGTTTGGGATGTTCTGTACTAAATACATACAAAAAATCAATAAATTTTTAAAAAGTGAGTTATAGTTGAGGAAGAAGCATGAACATTTGCTCCATGTTAATTAGTAGAGGTGAAACACATTACCATTGAAACCTACCCAATGATTTTATATCTGTGCTCAGGTGGAGCTCAGAAAGTGACTGACTAGTAATAATCAGATACATGGAGATTAGAGACGCATGTGCAAACATCTAAGTGTTAGTAGCATTAAAAATGAGTTTTT
>NW_008359625.1:2715833-2749829 GCF_000622305.1 Nannospalax galili | reverse complement strand
TATAGGGTTTATACTGAGTTCAATATTGTATAACTATTAATTCAACTGTGAACCTAAAAATTTACAGCCAATATTGAAAGAGATTCATCTTTGCTCTGGAAATTGTTTTGAATATGTTAATGCTGTAATGAAATGCTTTTTCTACTCATGTGGTTATTAAATAAATAATTAAAAAAGAAAGTTAGTGAATGAAGGGTGAGTCAAAAATGAGATGCTGAAGTCAATCAACTTGAGAATTCTAATGCCTATGTTAGAAAGGGGAGATCTGGGGCTGGAGAAGTGGCTCAGCAGTTAAGAGCACTGGCTGCTCTTGCAGAGGACCCAGGTTCAGTTCCCAGCACCCACATGGCAGCTAACAGCCATCCTAACTCCAATTCCAGGGGATGCGATGCTCTCTTCTGTCCCCCGTGAGCACTGAAGGTCATGGGTGCACTTACATACACAGAGGTAAAACATTCATAGACATAAAATAAGAATAATAAAGAAAATATGTTTTAAAAGAAAGGGGAGATCTTCATGAAGAGTTCACTTGGAAGAGAGGTGAGTGTTCCATTCCTGAAGGAATTATAAGAGACAGGATCATCATTGGAAGAGAACAGGAGCTGGGCACAGGATTCCCAGGTGTTGATCCTCATGGATACCCTTGAAGCCTGGGAGTTTTGTTGAGAAACAGTCTCAGGCTTGCAACACTTGTTTGGTGGTGATCAGCCTCCCACCTATACTCTAACTTCCCAGGCCTATGACTGGCTTTTCTTTCCTATGAGCTCTTGTAACATATTTTCTCTGAAATATAAGACCATGATAACAGTTGTGTTTTCTAGAAGATATATTTTATGACTCTGCTCCTTATTTAGGAGTTTCTTGGATTCACAGATGTTTTAAAAATATTGTGTTTTATTATTTTTATTTTATGTACATGTGTGTATTGCCTGCATGTATATAAATGCACTCATGTCATGCAATGCCCACAGTGGACAGAAGGGGGCATCAGATCCCCTGGAACTGGAGTTATGAACAGTTGTTAGCTGCCATGTGGGTGTTAGAATTCAAACCCAGGTCTTATGCAATAACAGCCAGTGTTCTTAACTGCTGAACCATCTCTCCAAACCCAGACCCAGACTTTTATGAAAACACTAGAATCAGGTTTAGATATTTCAGATAATCTTGAAATGATTTGAGGCCATATCTTTTGGAAGAGGCCAATTGACACAGGAGTGTTTTCTGTAACTCAAGTGACCACACTTTTTGTGTTCACTGAATCACACATGGAGATGCCCATCTTCCCTGAAACTGTTCATTTTCTTGAGCTCAGACGAATGTTCTTCTCTGGTCATGGGTCTCTACCCATGTTATTTCTACAGCCAATGGGAAAGGCAGAGTAGCTCCTGAAACCTAGCCCTAGAGTGGCATGGAAGTCAGACTGTTAGGCTTAATAAACTCAGATTACAGTCTGTGCTATAAATGAAGTTCAGGGCATCCCTCAAAGGCGGAAGCAATCTTGGTGCTCTTGGTTGACAGGGCTCCCGTCCTGGGAGAATCTCAGGCCACATGGTCTCCAGTTTGCTGTAGTCTTCACCTCAGTCTCATGCCCTGCTGGGAATCAAAGACGCTTCCTTCTTTTCTCCTGTATCCTTCATCCCTCTCCAGGTTCTTCCCTCACAGGGAGGGCAAGAAGGAGGGGAAAATAATCATTTTCATTTTTTCTTCCATAAAATTTATTTGTCCAGCTTTGCTTAAAGGAAAGAAAGCTCAGGAAGTTAAAACTTAGTGGCTTCCAAGCCTCAATTTAATGTGAGTGTGAGCCAGAAGAGGCAGGAAATGTCCTGAGGACCAAGAATAGACAAGGTATTTTCTCAGAAAGCCACTTAGCTCAGGATCTATTATATTCAGTGTGGTTCCAGATGAGGGTGTTTAATCAGCAGTTCCTGGTCTAGGAGGGTAAAATCTGAGTCTGAGGGTTTGACTCCTTGATTCCTTTGAATAAGGCAGCTTTCACCAGGGTGAGTCTACTGCAGTCTAATTAACAGTCTTCTGTCTGTAGTGACCCACGTCATATTTACAAAGAAATTCATCCTTTATGTTTTTCTCTTTCACAACTAATAAAAGTGCAATATGTTGCTGTTTCTAAACTGCTTTCATTCATTGTAACTAATTTTTATCCTCAAAATGATTCTATGAGACCAGTTTTAATATCAGTCTCTACACAGATGAGAAAAACGAGGCTCTGAGAATTGAAGAAATCCATATAGAGTTACTCTAAGAAGAGAGAGTGGCAGTTACATCATCTGCCTCAGAAACCCCTCTGGGAGTAATTATAGACTACATAAGTATTTTGTGAAAAATAAAATAAAAGGAAAGTGTTTTCTATTAGTTCCACACAGACTATTTGGTATAAAAACTTTCTGTTGCAAATTTTCTTTTGCTGCACTGTCTTTCTTTAAAACATTTTATTATGTGTGTGTGTGTGTGTGTGTGTGTGTGTGTGTGTGTGTACATGTGCCATAGTGGGCATGTGGAGGACAGATGGAAGCTTTGTAGAGTTGGTTCTTTCCTTCCATCTTTACTTGGGTTCCAGAGATTGAACTCTGGTTTTCAGGTTTGCACTGCCTAGTGGCCAGCACTGTTATACCCACTGAGCCATCTTTCAGCCCATGAGTATTGTTTCTTTCAGAGTAGCTTGCCTACATAAATATCTCTTGGGGCATATCACTATGAAGTCAAATCTTTTAGGTGAGGGTATAGGAATACTAATTTTTAATGCTAAAAGACCATACATGAACAGTAGGTTTGAGAAGCTATTTTCTGCCATGCATGTATATTATACATGCGGCATATTTATGTATTGTAATAGGGCCTATAACCACACCATCAGTCTTACACAGAATAACTTAGTAGATCCTAGGGTCCAGATCACACTTTACCACCTATTAATTTTGTCTTTTAATTAAGTTGCTTGATTTTTTCAAGTTTCTGTGTCATAACTTGTAAAATAAGGACCCAAATAAAAAGACCCCCAGATCCCCCGAAGCTTAGATTTCCAGCATTGCTCTTGCTGTGGAATCTCCAACTATTTCTACTTTGCCCATTGGTATTGCTTTCTCATTGTGTCAAACCAGTGGGTCTCAAATGTGGTTCCAGGAGCAGGGTCACTTTACCTAGGAACTCATTAGAAATGCAGATTCTCTGATAATGCCCCAATCTTGGAGTGTGGGACCCAAAATCTGTGTTTTGTCAGTCCTGGTGGTTTTAATATGTGAGAAAATTTGAGTACTACTGATTTAATCATTCTTGACCTTGCAAAATAAAGTAAGCATACAATACATAACTGCCTTTTCTGTTCTTAAACCTAGGAGTGAGATAATGTCATTGCCAAGTATCTCAGGGAAAGACATTAAGAAAGTTTATTTTTCTTTCTTAAAGTTAACTTCAAAGGGCAAACACTTAATTTTTCATGTTTCTAAAGTAGTGTCTCCCATACATGAAGTTATAAAAGTCATATGGAAAGTTTGGCCAAGAAATGGAATTTTCAGTTACTGACGATCTTTGCTTTGCATGGATCCATTGTATAGTTGAATTACCACCTGTCTTCCCCCAGCACGGCTCACGTTTCAGTACGTGAACTATAGGTAACCTATACATGTCCCTAACACAGATATGCCTTACAGTCATTGACCGATCACATTACTCCTTTCATATTTGTCCATAGTTAATCACCTTGCCCAGAACACAAAAAAAATGTGGTGCTGACTCCTTCTCTCGCAATGATAAATTGAAAAGACATTTTTTTTTTAAAAAATGAGTGATTCAGGGCTGGAGAGATGGCTCAGTGGTTAACACTGACTGTTCTTGCAGAAGACCCGGGTTCGAATCCCAGAACCCACGTGGCAGCTAACAACTGTCTGTGACTCCAGCTCCAGGGGATCCGACAGCCTCTTCTGTCCTCCCTGGGCATTGCACATCACGAGTGCACTTACCTACATGCAGGCAATACACTCATACACATAAAATGAAAAACAATAAATAAAATTAAAAAATGAATAATTCAAAGAAATTGTCTAACAAAAATAAAAGTGCAGAGAAGAAAAAAGAAACAGTGTGACAGGAAGTGAAGCTCAACCAACACAGATGGAGTTAGGTGAGATAACTCCAAGAACATGGACACTGGATGTTTGAGAGATTCTTTGCATGCAGCAAATGCACTTAGCAAAGGCAAACTAATCAATGCAAATGGGGCATGCACATATGATAAAAATCGTGATGCTATACCCCAAGGAATGGATGCTGGCAACAAAGTCACGTTGCCAGTATCCTTGGGCATCCTTGGGTCTAGGATAACACTGAGTAAAGAATAAAATGATGGAAATGAATCCACAGCATAGCAAATAAATATTAGTTTTTCCATATATTAATTATTCTATTCTTCTATCCCTTTACAAATAGTAGTAAGAGAGGTTTTAGTAACTGGACACAATTTTTGAAAGACAATAGAATAGTTCTAATTTCCCCAATTGGTTATTAGGCTTGCTTTCGATGGTGTCAGGCTAGATGATCCTTTCTGAAGTCCCATTTAACCATGCAGCTAAGAATTGCCGCATGTCACTCAGATAAAAAGAACAAATAGCTGGGTGTGGTGGCACACACCTTTAATCCCAGCAGAGGATTAGGGGAGGCAGAGGCAGGCGGATCTCTGTGAGTTCAAGGCCAGCCTGATCTACATAGTGGGTTCCAGGACAGCTGGAGCTACAGGGAGACCATGTCTCAAAAGGACAAAAAATAAATAAATAAGTAAATAAATAAATAAATAAATGAAAGAACAAATAGAGTTACATTTTGTTTTATATTTCTAAATCAAGGTTCAAAGACCATTACCAGAAACCATCCATCCATTTATCCACTTATCAAATATTTATGGAATGCCCGCATACTATATCCTTCTAAGCCTCAACAGCACAGTGGTAGAAACATAGAAGGTACGTGCTTTCAGTCTCGGGATATGGAAGGCAAACACAGTTCCCAGTAAGGGCTGTGAAGAGACTGAAAGAGAGCAATGAGATGGAGAGGGCTCGTGTGAAAGGAGGAAGGTGAGGAATGAAGGTGTGTTCTCTTCCTAGGTTGAGATTAAACAAAGGAACAAACCACACAGAAAGTGTTAAATCTCATACTGTATGATTTCAACACTGAACTTGTATTATAATATCTTTTCAACATATCATTTTATTTATCCTACTTATCTATGGCTTATTTTAAGGAAGACAGCTTTAAAAACCAATGTATAACTAGAACTTTAGTTTAAAGCTATAACTTTTTCATAATTTAGGCACTAAACAATATATATATATATTGTTTTCATATATTTAAATCTGAAGTCTTTTGTCTGATGCCAAAGTTTATGGTCATAATTACACTAAAAAATGAAATAATGTTGGACCATGAAGAATAAACCATGTTCTAACATCGATTAAATAAAGAAAAGCCATTTACACAGTAGTCAATGTGAAAGAAAAGACCATTGTTAGGGAAATTATAAATCCACACACAGATTGTCATTTAACCCCCAACTATCTGAGAAGTTGGCCTCATGATAAACATCAGCAATGACAGTAGAATGGTCATCATATTAGTTACTAATTCACTTTATAATTAGCACCTGGCTATACATGAAGACATGGAGTTACCATTTTGCCATTTTAGGTGATAGCATATGAAATGTGATCTCTGAGGAAGGCAGAAACTATTTCAAAGCAACAGAGAAATTAGATCCATATTTGGTTGAAATGATTTTATTCTTATAAAATAAACACCCCTTTGATTTTCGGCCAAACTGTAAGCAGGCAAAAAGCGTGATCTTAAAAGAGTTTGATAAATGGTGTTAACCTCTGAGTTCTGCAGTGAGAGCCGGAGGTGACCAGGAAGCTTCTTTGCTTGTTTAGCTGTGCACGGGTTATATAATTCAGTACTGCCTAAAGCAGGGAAGCAAAAATGGCAAGACAGCAAGGGAGTGTAGCAGCTGTTGGGTCTTCTCCTGAACTGTCTATTAGCCTGGATGCTCAGAATGGGGTACCTGTGGGTACAGAATGTGTTGTAGAATACTCATTAGAGTCAGAGCACATGCGGTGTGTTCTTTTGAGACTGTGAAGATAAAGCCGTAACTCATAACCTAGAGCATTTTCCAAGCCCAGCTGGCTCTTCAAGTTGAATAAACACCACATCAAGATGTGTGAAGGATAATAAGGTACCTGTAGGTTGACTTGACAGTGTGCTGCCAGTCCAGATGAAGCAGAGCGCTGTTGGGTTGCAATGCAAATGACCAGCAAAGGTCAAAATCAACAGAAAGTATATAATGCAATTTTAAAAATAAAGAAACCCACATGGAAGTTTCTCTGTTTAGTGTCCAGAGTTGTATTTTTTCCAACAACATTCATGAAGCCTTCTTTAGCTCTCCTCTCCTCTAAACCCCTTTGAGGGATTCCCCTACCCTCTTAATCTCTCCCAGCAACTACTTTAAGTCTGACCTGGAACAAGTGTTCTTGATCTGTTAAAAACAAAACAAAACAAAATATTGTGGTATGTATTAGTCATGCAAAGGCAGGTATGAAACTTTTGGAGAAAAACATCATGGCTCAGTTCCCTAGGAGTGTAAAATGATCCAGTTAGAGTTGCAATATGACAGATTTGGTAGTTAGAAAATATAGTGTTCATTTATGATTTAACACTGAAACGCTCTGCTTTATGTAAATATTTTATAGCCCTGTCTTCCCTTTGTGGCTTTTATTCTATCAGGTAAGTAACAGATGCATTTTTCAGAGAAAGAGGTGCATGGGAGTGTGTGCGTGAATTTCAGTGAAGGAAGAGGAGAAAAGGTGAGACTTTTATTTCCTCAAGGTGTAAAACCTCAATAATAAAACTAAGAAGTTGCTCAGTGTTTGTTTAAATGTAAATACATTCCATTTATGCCCTCCACACTTGTAGGAACATGGCACCTGCAGACTTTAGAAAGAGAGTTCATAGCCATAAAGCTGGAGGTCACTGTTTTCTGCTTTTTCGAAGGTCATGGGAACACAGATAGGAGGGTTTTAAGGTAGTAGAATGTGTTCAGAGGGCCAAGGAGGTTAGTAGTACTCAGATAGACTGAACAGTGCCTTGACCATTCGACATTCCCTTTGACCCTTGGGTGCCAGACTGTCAGCTACTTGAATGCTACCCTGAATCTCATCCTGGCAGAGTTGAACTCTTCACAGCTGAGGAACAGGCCATATGCCTGGCCCATTTCAGCAAATGGGCACATCTTGTACCTAGGCCACACCTACCCTGGCCCCTAGTCCCCAAATCTTGGCAGTGAGTCCTCAATCTCATCCCTCCAGGTTTGAAATCCCATTGTGGATCCTGAGCCACAGTCTGAGAATCAGTCAGATTCTGATAAAAACAAAACCCCAGAGGGGAGAAATCCTGGGTTTTTTATTTCAATGACTAGAGAAGCCAGAAGAAGAAAAGAAGGAGGAGGAGGAATAGGAGGAGGAGGAGGAGGAGGAAGAGGATGAGGGGAGAGGAGGAGGGGGGAGGAGGAGGAACTGTGTGCTTAGGGAAGAGGACCAAGGCCTCTATTTTATGAAGAGTTAAATTATTTTCATAAGTTCAATTCATTCCTCAAAGCCTTCAGTCAGTAGTTACCAAAAGCCAGAGTTGAACTCAGATTGTCTGATTCCGAAATCCATGCTGCTTATAACTCAGTGACAAGTTGAGAGAAGGGGGTGGTTCCCACCACTTAGAAAAGCCCATAGCCATTTGTCCAGTCACGTATCAATTCTTGGTTTATAGATTTACTTGTCTGTCTCTAAAAGCCTAAGAAAACAAAGTTAAAGGAGACCTAGATTCTACCGCGTGTTGCTTTAAAGTTAAATATGATTAGCTCAGCATATACGAACTGCTAACATCCACCGTGCAAGTGCAGATAATAAAATACTACATGAAAAGCTGGCAAATTATTTTTCCCAATTTTCCTGTTTTTGAAAGTCTCTGAGATTGCTGAGCTGTCATCAGGACCAGCAAAGGAAGGACACTGACTTGTTGCTCAGACACTTGATCTTTTTCTAGCCTCCTCTCTCATGACCCTTCTGTCATTTGCTGACTTCCAGTGAGGAAGGGCCTGGGTCTGTCTCAATAGGCAGATCTCCACGTGCTGTAGCCCTTTTGACCCTCCCACTAACTTTGTCCTGTGGTATCCGGTGTGTCACTTCATTCTCTTCCTGCAAAAGTTGTCATTTATTTGAGGGAAGTATTTTATGTCCCTTGTAGAAATAGCACCCTTTAAGACAGCCTTGCTGACATACTGAATGCCCTACATGGAATTATCTTTACTGTATTTGATTAAGGTTTTCTTTCAAGAAGACTATGAAACCCAGAGACAAAAGGAAAAGGAAAGAGCTAGATACCTGTTGATGCATGTATTGATGTAGGGCTGAATTATTTTGTGGTTTCTAAGATGAGAAGCAAGTGAATAAAGTTCTTAAGTCTATAAGATTTCCTCAAGAGGGGACTTCCAGGTATGTGGGCAGAAGATCTGAGGTAGGGGGACTGCTATATTGGGCCCTTCTGAGATGTTTTTCATGCTCCCCACATGCTTATACCCACTGCTAACCTGCTATTTAAAGAGGAAATATGGACTCAGGGGTGCCTGGGCATTTATGAAGTACTTGTTATTAAAATTTCAGTCACAGACCATATGGGGAGAAACCCAAAAATCATATTCTGAGATGAAAGGACAGAATGATGAATTTCTGGAGGCTAGAAGAGGAGGGGGGCTGCAGACCCAGAGCTTGCATCCCTAGCTGCCACTCTTCCCCACTCCCGAGGTCTCTGCTCATCATGCCTGCCAGACCCAGTGGATTCACTGAGCAGCTTAGGAGACTAATGCATCTTCTGATTAAGATTGCTGTGCATGCTTGGAAATGGGGTTGGAGGGAGGGAAGATGGAGAGAGAGAGTGGGGAGGGAACCAACCTGAGAGGAGCCCCATGTCTGAGAGAGAGAAAGAGAGAGAGAGAGAGAGAGAGAGAGAGAGAGAGAGAGAGAGACTGGGCTTCGGACAGACAAAGCAGCTAATTGTGAGCAGTTCCACTAAGGGCCCTGGGAAACTCCAGCACAGAGGGGTGTCTGTGACCCATTTGGCACTGGCAGGGTTGGCCTTGCATATTTCAACACCCTTGATGGTCGAACACCTGGGGTTCGTCATGAGTGCAGCGCTGTTCTTGGAGATTTATGATATTCGCCAGATCTGGCAGCTGGCTAATCGCAGGAAAGGTAATTCTTCAGGGAGCCCAGTCTGCAACCCAAGGCTCCCCAGGAGGCCTTTGCTCTCTCCTAGTTCCTTTCTGGACACATTTTGACCACAAAGAAAGTGCTCTCTGGGGCTGGAGAGATGGCTCTGTGGGTGAGGACCTGAATTTGGAATACCAGCACCCAGCCTACTCCTGTAACCCCAGCCCTGGGATGTGGCGACAGGAAGCACCCTGGAGCTTGCTACCAGCCTGAGCAGTTGAAACACTGAGCTCCAGGATCTCAAAACACAAGATGGAGAGCAGTAGAAGACAACAGATGTGTGCCTCTGGCCTCCACATGCACATGCATGGGCAAGTATACCTGCTCACACATATGCACACACGTGTAACAGAGAGAGAGAGAGAGAGAGAGAGAGAGAGAGAGAGAGAGAGAGAGAGGAAAGAGAGGAGAGAGAGGAGAAAGGGCTTTCTGTTAGCCTCTCTGATACTTTACCTCGGTCATTTCTAAAGCAGCCCTCTTCTGTTACTAAAGAAATGTAACTTCGTCTTTGTAAAATTCTCTTCCATGGTATCACTTGACATATGTAATCCTGGAAAATGTTTTTCCACTGAATTTCTCACACATACCTGTTTATCTTCCAATGGGACTTTTTTAGGTCTCTGTTCTCTTGATAATTAGGACAGCCTCACACTCTGAATTACAGGGTAGAACTGGAAGCATTGGGTAGGCTCCTTGTTCTGAGTCAGCAGAGCAGGGAGACCGAGAGCTGAACTTAGGCAGCTGAACTCAGATTCAGAATGTGTATCTCCCCCAGGGGATGGAGATGCTGGTGGCCTGAAGACAAGTACTTGAGACATGAAGAGAGGATCTCAGAACCGACCACCTTTACATCATGAAGGAACACAACAGATCATGGAACCCAGAGATTTACTGGTTGCATTCTGTAAAGCCTTGGGGTTCTGAAGAGGTCCCTGAGGGGACATAGAGAATCAAAGGGGGCACTCATTTTGGCAAGGGCTAGGATCCAAATAGCTCATTTTTGTCTGTTTTGTATATTAGATTTTTTCAAGTCACTTCATTTTATTGGAGTTTTTTGCTACATAAATAAAAGCAAGACTTGCCCGTGTTATTTCATTTTCAGTATGTAAATGCTGAAGAAGAAGCAGAGAAAGCCAGGGAGCTACACAACTAGGTCTTTCCAGCACCTGCTGCCTCCCTCACTCCACACAATTTGATATGTGCTGGCTACTGCGCACTTGCCTCTCAGTTGCAAACATACCCGGTGTCCCCCTGGGAGGCTGGTGTTGTGACACTGCAGAACACATTTATCTTTTGCTAACTGATTCTATGAAGGCTGCCAATAGGGGGAACCAAAAAGAAACTCAAAGGAACTTAGATTTTCAGGACCTTCAGCTTGGTCTGACTCTAGCTAGATTGCTCTTTCTAGATGTCAGGATAACTTCCCACCCGAAGCAACATACCCACCTATACATGTACACATACTGTAGGTTTGATGAAATGGTGACATCTACTTACAGTTGGAATTTTGAAACACACACACACACACACACACACACCCCAGAACATAAACACACCTCTAAATATTTTACGTGTGTGCTTATCACCAGTGCTTCCTTCCTCAGTACTCTAGGACACCAGAGGATCATAGGACCTCAAATGTATTCACAGTCTGGAATTCCCAGTCTAGGCTTTTTAATTTTTTCCTTTATTTTTGATTTTTGAAACAGGGTCTTCCTCTTGCCCAAGTTGGACTGGAACTCACTATGTAGACCACACTGGTCTCAGTCTCACAGAGATCCACCTGCCTCTGCCTCTTGAATGGTGGGATTAAAGAAACATATTCACACAACTACACACAATTTTACACACACACACACACACACACACACACCCCAGAACATAAACACACCTCTAAATATTTCACATGATTTTCAGCATTCTTAGCCTGAGCTTATGCAACATGGAAGTCCTCTGAGGTGACCATCTAAGTTTTCTTCTGTGGTTTGGGAGGGGTTTAGCTTAGACTTTTTACTTCTTTCTGTGAGGGTTTTACTGTTCCCATACTAGTTATCCCCTCTACAATGGTCAAGGCTAGCTGCCATCTGGGCTCTCAAATCGTGTCTTTCCTTAGGCGGTTGATCACAATCACCCACAGGTGTGCATTTGTTTGACAGTAATACCATTTCCTTGCATGCTTGTTAGCATCCCATTACCACTGGCAAACTTTCAGCCTCTGAGTTCTCAAGCCAAGGGCACAGCAGACCAATCACTTCACTTCTATCTCTGGGTGGGAGTGCGGACTAATGCCTGACCCATGCTGGCCTATCAACTTTTCTGTCTGAACCAGACAAGAAACAAATTCCATCCTTCTAACAGAGAGGATAAACATAAATAATAGTTAGCAATGTACAAAATTTTAATTATGTGACTGAAACAGCAACAATAATACTGAAGAATGATGAAGCATCACAGAATAGGACAGAGAAGGACAGGTTTGGACCTGAGATAGTAACTTAAAATAGGCAACTATACATCTTACAGGTAATTTCCCTTGGCTGTTAAGCCTACAGAGTCTGCTGAGGCAGAGACTATTTTTACAGCTTTTCTTATTTCACAATGACACATTGAATTGTGCTATAAATATTTCATACATGTCTACGTTCTATTGAATGTGGGCATTCCCTTGGTGACTCTGCCAGGTGTCCCACAATACACATAGAAAGGAATAATGAGCCATGATATTGTTGAATCTGCTTTAGTTAACGGAATACTAAATGCACATCCTGTTCTGGAAAGCTGGTCTTGGGATTGTGTCATTTAAAGTATTATGTGGTCCTCTGAAAATTTTGGCTATGCTTCACAGCTTAAATCTGAGCTTCAATAGATACTTCCTTCTTCCTTTCCAATGGGATTTCTCAGGCCTCCTCATGCTCTGCAGCTGAATAATAGACTGCTGAATAGCAAAATACTAGCTAAAACTAAAATCACAGCTAAAATAAGTGATAATGTTTTTTTCTTTCCTGATGTGACTTCTCAGCTTCTGTTCTTAACCCTGCAGCTGATTTACAGAAACTGAAGAATAAACCTAGCTCAGGCCCAGTCCACGAGGGTACATTCGATTCCATGAAGGTGTAGTTTCTTACAAGGTTCTTGGGTGGGTTAATCAAAGCTTTCAATCCAACCAACAGGCTCTCTGTAGCGCATTCAATTTTGTAATCTTGTTGGAGACAGAGAAGATCTTGTCTCATTAATTATCAAAAAGTTTGCCCACATGTGAATTGAAATACAAAAAGTCTTTGCAAGAATTTATTTCACCCTTTGATATTTAAGACAGGCTTGGTTGTGAGCAGAATTTGATAAGGAAAAATGAGTACAGGCTAACTTTTTAAAACTGTAAATGCAGAATCCCTTGGAGCTAGAAACAGCCTTGAGAGATTAAGGGATGGACATACTTCCCAGAATTATTGGAAGGACTAACAAAATGTATTTGACCTAAATTTCAGAGATAGCTGTGGTGGTTTGAATGAGGTGTCTCCCATAGGCTCAAATATTTGAACATTTGGTCAGTCAGTGGCGCTGTGTAGGGAGGGTCATGGAATCTTTAGAAATCGTGGTCTTGTTAGAGGAAATGCATCACTGTGGTTGGGCTGGATAGCGCCGTAACCTTGCTTCTTTTTCCACTTTGTTATCTTTCTGCTTCTTGAGAGCGCTGAAGCCCTCAGCTTTCCGCTTCAGCTGCCTCTCGCCATGCCTCCCCACCATGATGGACTCTTATCCTTCAGGAACACTAAGCTCAATAAACTCTTCCTTTTGGTCGTGGTGTTTTATCATAGCAACAGAAAAGTAACAAATACAGCAAGAACACATGGCAGAGCTGTGTCACTATGGGAGTTTCTACCTTTGCCATAATCAGAAAGTGTCCATTCAAGAAGACGCACCCACAGCTGCCTGTTCCGATGTCATTTCTGGTATGCACAGGCGGAAAGAAGGCATGTTTGAGTGAACTACAAGGCCACGGACGGGACTGCTCTCCATAGACCACGTGGCATTGCCACAGCCCTCATCAGCTCCCTGCATCCCCCCCAGTACTGGGTCCTCCAAGTCTTACTTGTTCATCTGACTGGCAGGTTCCCCACCATCGCCTCCCAGATCACTGTCAGGTAGCCTGGGAACTATGGCTGCTGTTTTTAAATTTTGTCTTGTCTGCGACCTGCTCTTGACTTCTCATTTTCTGTTCCCTGGAAGACAGTTGAAATGGCTGAACGGCCTTTGCCAGCTGGGTTAGTTGCTTACTGTACTGATTGACTAAAATACCTGGAGAAAGCAGCGTTAGGAAGGAAAGATTTGTTCTGACTCCCAAGGTGAGAGTACAGTTCTTATGGCCTGGAATCCCGGCAGGAGCAGGAGGTAACTGCTCACGGTGCATCAGCTTAACGGAGGCAGAGGGTGAAGAGGGCCAGTGTTCAGTGCACTCTCTGTTCTACCCAGTGTCAGTCCCTCTTCGTGGGAATGGTGCTGTCCACACTTGTGGTGAATCGTCCCCATCCAATTAGCATCATCTGGAAAATCTCTCCCAAGCAAGCCCGAGGCTTATTTCCTAGGTAATTTTAGATCCTGTCAAAGTGGCAATCAATATCAACCATCACACCTGGTACAGACTTGTGGATGGGGGAGTCAGAAGATGATCAGAAGTGCCTCTTTGGATATGCCTGGGGAATGAGGGCAGTCATGATGGTCTGCAAGATGAGTGAGGAGATGTTTCCACAATACAGCAGTAAAGCGCCTAGAAATGTTTCGGATCACTATCACGAAGAAATAACACCTGATATGGTATACCAGATCTTAAGTAAATATCAGTGTACAAAATTATGTCCCATTTTTAAAATGTTCAATCCTTATTTCCTTCCATTTGATTATCATAACAAGCCTCTGTGAGGTATTAAAAGGTGAGGAATTAGTTTTAGTGTTAATATCAACTGTTTATCTAATTTACATATTTTATACATTTGCTTTATATTTGTTTTAAACTAGAATATAGCTATTCAAAATCAAGGTTAATTTAATTAAATGAAAGTTTCTAGCCTTCCACCTGAATTATGTGATCTTCTCTTGGACTGAATTGTTACAAATGTGTCCAGTGAGTCATAGCTTCTATTTTTTTGTTAAGTTTGTGGGAAGGGGTGAGGGAAATGATTAAAATTAATGGTAACAATTTTCTAAAAGGTAGGTGTTTAAACCAAATTTGAGATAATTAGGTGTGGTTCAGCAGCTGTGACAATTGTAGTTTAGTATCAGGCAGAGGCAGAAGGCAGCCTCAGGCACCTGTGGAGAATGTTGGAGCAGGCAAACTTGTCTGAGCATCTTCTCTGTCTCACGGTGGTAAGCTTCCCTTGGGTATCCCTCACCTCTTTGCCTTGCTCTATGATAGACAAGCCAGTTAAGCACCTTTAAGCAAAACTCTGAGCCATTTGTGCTGTAGAGACTCCTGGACAGAAGAGGATGGAGTCCTTGAGCTAAAGAACCTAATTTACATACATTTTCATCATAGAATGTTTCAAAATATTGACCATGAAAGAGACAATTAATATCGTCTGTATAAATGGATGATTTCAAAGTTCTCCCACGTTGGGATGTCCAGCAGGTTTTATAGATGCTTTAGAGCTTCTTCTGCATTGCCACCAGCACTCTAACACTAGGGCTATCTACCTTTCTGTGTTAAAGTTCGCCAGCAGTATCCCTGGGCATGGCAGCCCTCCATGCTGCAGGAAATCGCGAGCTGTCTTCATTTTGTTCCCTGCTCCAGGCTCCATTTCAGTGTCTATTTTGAACCTTATTTATTTGGTCTCTCATTCCCAGCTTCATGTGGACTGTTGAACTGATAGGCTAAGGAAGCTTCTTGGTCTAGAGGCAATGAGATATTTGTTTGAGCAAGTCAGGCATCAAGCTCAGTCTCAGATGAGTCAGGATGAGGCATTACATTTAGAGTCCTTCAGTGGATTAAATCTTCCTGCACTTTAGTCACTATGGTCCCTAGAATATTGTTTATGTTCCAGGAAACTCACTGAGAATCAGTGAGTGCGCAGGAGAGAGATGAGGAGGTGGGCCAGGGCCATCTTGTTCTTTGCCATCATCTGCCGGCTATAAAGAGTTTCACAATTACTGTATCTGATTATGATCAGATCAATTCAATCTGATCCCAGTCATGTTCTGTATGTAGCAAAAAATTGCTTTACTAAATCTTCAAATCCCGGCTCCTGGAGGCAGCGTGGCACAAGCTATCATGAAAAGGAAAGAAAGCAGGTGGTCAGTCCTTCCAGAGGCTTCAATGAGGTTAGAAACGGATCACTGCTCTAGTATGCACACATGAACATATGCATGCATGTTTGCATGTATGCATGCTTTACTTTATGTATTCTTACTTCTGTGATACAGCGAGTGATATGAAATGGCAGGATTACTTCTGTATGGATTTCTCTTTTTCCTATTGACTGATAGTTTCTCTTTTACTTTCCTTCTTTTGAACAGCTAGGAAAAAATGTAACCTTCCAAAGAGTAGTCATTGTCAACTACAGGAAAAAGAATGAAATTCATGACTTTTAAATAGTAATAAAGTTTGGAGCTTCCAAAGCCATGGGGACTCAGGGCATACAATTCATAACAATAAACAATGAACTGGCTCAGCAAGAAGTACTTCTCCCACTGGACTGGATAAAAACTTTGCAGGCTGTTAGAAAAGCAGGTCAGAGAGAGAAAAATTGCAAAGGCATAGCCCAGTCCCTTAGGAAGGGCCCTGTAACCCTCTCTTTGGATAAAAGGGAAAATAATATATAATCTCAAGAGACTTTACAGTTCTATGAACAGATGAAGCAATTTCCCCACTTCCAAGGAACGTGGCAGAGCCTGTGATACCCTTTCCCAGCATGTGGCAATTTGCACAGAACTGGGTCAGAGAAGAGACGCGTGCAGTAAGGGAGCGGGGTTAAAGGACATGTTCTGCACCATGACTCTGCTGTCCGTCAGTGGCTTTGGGCAAATTACTCAACACCTTTTTGTTGGTGATGCTGGTATGGGTGGAGCTTGTCAGGATACACTAAGAAGGGTTAACTGCAGAATGATAAGCCATTTACATACGTTTATACAGAAAGCACCAAGCTGGGTCACCCACATTAAATATATTCTGTCTAGCTGCTTAATCAGGCAAGAAAGAATTTAAAGTTGTTGATCCCAGTCAGAAATAAAAGGAAGAAAAAATGAAGTTTTGGAAAAAGCAATCCGTATGCTACTGTCAGCCCTTCATCCAGGCGTTCTTGAAAGGATGCATGTGTCCTTTCCACTTACAAGTTTGTTTAACGATTTACTTGAACACAAAACTATTGAATGAGAATTCATCTCATGGTACTTCTACTGCTACAGTATGAATAATTTCCTTGTTGTTCCCCAAAGAAGCTTACATTGTGAGGAATTAAAAGGCTAGCAAAAGCTGTGCCTCAGTGGGCCCAGCATGGGGTAATGTCAGTGAGGAGGCATCAGGGCAAGAATTAACTCTCATTGGGGGCATGGGCGGGGAAGACTATTGATGAAGAAGATGCTGAAAAGACCAAGCATTTCCTTACTGGTGTGATGCCTGACCAGACACTAAGGGATAGACCCATACCCAATAGCATGTAGAAAACACAGATTAGACTCAATAGGCCTTAAAAAAAATAAAGACAAATAATAATAGAGGACATAAAATTGGAGGGAAGGATAGTAAGGTGTTGGGGGGGATCTGAACATGATCCAAATACATTGTACGAAATTCCCAAATCAATAAAAATATATTAAAGAATACACCTAAAGTCTACCATTTAAATTTGGCTTGCAAAGTAGCTAGCATGTGCCACTGATATCCGGACTGAATATCAGGTTTTCATCTGAGGCCTGACTGCCTGTGGCATGTATGGAAAGGTAGAATCAGTCGTCATGGATCCTCTAGCTGGTGTTTGTCCAGCTTGTTTCCAATGTGGAGTCTAAGACCTCAGAAGCCAAGTTCCTATCCAGCATTTGCATGCCAGCGAGTGGCAAGACTGATGGTCCCTCTTCCCAATTCTTAGTTCTCTGATGGTTTCCCACCACGTTCAGGCCTGGCAACCAAACAGGAGCTTATTATTATGATCTCCTGCCTTGAACACCATCTTCTGAAACAGCAAGTCAGATTTCATTTTGAGGAGGTATTTAGATATCTGAAGAGTCTAGGAGTTGCGGGTCCAAGCAAAGGAAAGTAGACCAACAGCTGGAAGGACGTAAATAAATTCTGCGTACATTTCCAAACTGTCTAAAAGATGGAAGGTCATTTACTTTTCTTATCCTTGGTCAAGATTTTTCTGCTTCCATTTTTTAAAAAAACGGAGAGCTAGGCTATGTTGGCTTTGGCGTTATTTCGGAAGGTTCTTTCGTTTCCTAGAAGACCTCATTTATTCCTGGCTCTCTGTGCTCCCAGAGGACTGGAAACTCAGCCAGGCCATCTGATTTATGTAATTAGCCTTTCGTAAGGATGGCCTCTCACTCCAGCATGAAGTGAGGTGAATCTGAGGAAAAACCCTTCCTTTATCTTCTGTCCTACCCTCCCTCCACACTCTCCCAACTCCTGTTCTCATCTGTAACCAGATTTACCGTGGAAAGCAATGATTCTGCCATACAGCGTGATCTCACCCTGTCAGACCTTTCAGCCAGAGAGACTTAGAGCCCATCAATTTTGTAATAATGTGTGAATAATGAAAGTGCCTTTGGTACTGTGCTCACTCAAATCCTTATTTAAAGACTGAAACAGAAGAACAAAGCCCAGTGTTTCAGGAAGGGCAGATTTAGGTTAGATCAGCCACGGAAATCAGCACTGGCTCACATGTCCAGGACCTAATGAGAACCTGGCAGAAGTCCAAAAGAAATTGAGTCTACTTGGCTGTGCATTTGAGTTCCCATTTCGATGCTTTTCATGGGAATCTGTAGAACAGAAGGAAAAAGCTGAGGACACTGTGGACTGGCGTGGGGGTGGGGTCATCACAAGAGTTGGCTGTAGGTTGATCTCAGTACTTCTTAGTGGGGGACAATGGATAGAGCCTCTAATGGTTTCTTCTATGATTCATTCTCCACCCTTGTGTTTGTGTCCCATTTTGTGATATTAGGGTGCCCAATTTCTCTGCACCTGACAGAGATAAGTGTATGTGCACCCTGGAATTCAGTAAGGTTTCCACTTGAGTCCAGCTTTTATGAATTTTCGAAGTTGACTGTCTACTGCTTTATTTTTTTCCCAATCATAATTCATCACCTCCTTCATGTATTTTCGTATGCTTAAAATCTGACAGCTCTAGAAAATGCCGTCAGAAAAGTGTCAGGAGAGATGAAGTTTAAAAAAAAAAAAAAGAAATGTGCAAACAGACATTTAGGACCAATGCCAAATTTCCTGGTGAAATAATTTTAGAATTCTATTTGAATGTATCTGGGATGAGTCAGTAAGGAGGTAGGAGGACTTGTTTCTTGCAAACACAATCCCCATTTACCCATAATGCTGTAGGTGATGTCTTTTGGTGTAAAAAAAAAAATAGACCAAAAGGTGGTAAAAATATTTTCTTTTATCCGAAGCATGCATGTTGGGGCTACTCCAACCCACATAAAATGAAAACTCTTTAGGGTAGTAATCTTAGAAATAGCATCCTAATAAATAAGAAGGGGTTTTAGATATCTGATTAATAAGTTAGAGAATATGTTTTGTAGGGAAAGAGGAATTATAGTCTTAGCTGAATGATGGGACTTTCTCTTTTGGGGTTTCATCTGATTTAATGCTGTCATCTTCTCTTCATATTTAACATTTTTAAAGTGAAAGGAAATTATTTGTCAGCTTCTGCACTGTCACAAAGTTGTTTACCTGGAGTGTGACTTTCTTCTACTGTGGTTTGGTTTTGAGCATGCTGGAATATTCCATCATGCTGGCTGACATTCAGATTGTTCTACCTACTGTCACTCTCTTTCAGATGTGTTTCCTCTGAGCACTGGATTTTCTTAGCCATCAGTCCTTTCTGAGCAGTTACCTTTCTCTCGTATCTCTGCCAGTTCCCAATCAGCCCCACCCAGAGGATCCTTGGCTTTTTCTTCAGAGTCACTTTTAAGTGCATTGCTTTCTTTTAAGAAGGGGAAAGGCAAGCCTTCATGCTTGAAACCGTTGTCCCCTTAGGGATACTCAGCTTGGGGAAATGTGTGATACTGCTTTTCATCTTGAGTTTTGTTTTTGAGACTTTGCATCTTGCACTCCTTGTTAAGCTCCTTCTCTTTCCCTGGCTTCTCTTTTGCCCTTGCTGTTCTTCAGCTCGTTTTTCAGCCAATAAGGCATTCTTCTTCATCTCCTGCTTATTGATGAATGAGATTCATTCATCTTTCTCTCCTTGGGGGGGTGGGGCACGGTGGTCTGTGAATAGCTATAGACTCTGCCTGCTCCCATTTTTCCACTTTACTATTCACTTCCATGGAGACAGAGCTGCAGGGTGGGAGGCACCAGGGTTAAAGGTCAAGAGTGATCACCTTTTGAATTCAAGCCTCTGATTTCCACTAGGGATAACATATTGTAACCCAAAGAAACTGGGCAAATACTTGTCTTTCAGAAGGCAAAATACAAGGGGAGGGAGGAGAAAAAGGAGGGAAAGATCAGAGAAAAGGGGAGGAACCCGAACCCTGGGGTCAGGTCCATTCTGTTCTGTGCTTTTTGGATGGTGTCTGCTGACTTCATCGGGGAGGCATTGTGCTTGGGACCAATCTGCGTCTTCTCAAGGGCTGAGCAGCCCTATATTATGCAGTAGTTTTCCCACATTAGAGACAACTTTATTTACAACAACATACATGGTAAACTGCTATCTGACATTAAAGCTGTCTTGAAAAGAAGGGCTTATGCTGTGTTTGAAATTATCCATACTTCTTCGAGATTTTATAAGAGTTCAGTGGCATGTGTCTCACTGGGTATGATATAGCATGTGTGCTTACTGTTGTGTGTCTCCAGGCTAAAATGTAAGAAATTCTACAGAAATAGTCAGTGAATGAGATGTGCTTGTTTTTTGACTAGGTGTGCTGTCTCAAAATCCAAAATATAATTTTGACAAGTGGACTGACATCAAAATCAAAATATCATTTTCCTAAAGAATTTTTAAATCCCTGGTCTCCATTTTATTTTATTTTATTTTTCTGTCCAAAACACAAATCTCTGTGGCATCCCACAACTTTGTGTGGAAAGGGCAAATGATGAACAAGAGAAATTTAAGAATTTTACTTTTCAGGCATCTTAAGTACTTTCCTTATACCAGGAAATTATTCGATGTATTGCAAACCATTCCAATACAGATTACTTGGTTTATTCCCAAATAATCCTCATACAATTGAAATAATACACTGAGATGTTTTCAGGTGAACAGGCTTCTAATTTAACTAAAGGAAAGGTTTTTGTTCTTATAGTATAAGAATAATTCAGTATAATCTGAATAATCCTTAAAATGCAAGGATCCAACCTGAGTCTATAATGAAGTAGATGGACATCACGTAGACTGCTGTTTTAAAATCAGATAACTCATCAGAATTATCTAGGAAATTAATTTTTTCTTGTGCATTCCACAATAGTGATCTTGATTGTGATTTATATAAAAAAACAAAAACTATAGATATTGGACAGATAAAATAAAGACAGAATGAATTCTGCAAATAAACTCTCTGACTCCAGAACACTTAGTAGAACCAGAGTTATGTATGGCAAAATTCCTTTCAAGCAAAACAACAACATCATACAATGCAAGTGCTGTAAAACAAAGCCATGTCCATGTCTCATGCAGCTGGCCCATAGAAACACTGCTTTGTTGACATCATTACAATAAATACAATACAACGAAGGAGAGGAACAGCAAGTGCTTTTTCACTGAGGTCTTACAAGCGATAGTTACTGCTTCATGAAGGATCTAAATTGCCCACAGTTTATATGGAAAATGGGAAGAGCAGAGCTGAATGGATACACTTTTGAGCTATTTTGAGCTATTTATGCAAGTGTAGCCTACCATTAAATAACATAACTTACCTATGCTAAGCCCCTTCAGACAATAAAGAAAGATAATTAAAATGGAAGTGCCTTAGAATTACAGAAGCACCAAACAGATTAAGTACAAATTGGAGACCATTATTACATTCTGCTCAACAACTTATGACAACAAGGACAGCGTTGGACACCTCCTTTCAGAAATGTTAACTTAGGTTGAGCAGTAGGATGTTGATGGTCCAGCCAATCATCTTGATGCAAGCTCAACTCCTTTGCATCCATTTCTATTTTCCTTCATCCTTTTTACTTTTCTGTGTTTTTTTTTTTCCCCATTGAATTGCACCTGACTCTTAAACCTGTTTATTTTGAATTTAAGAGCAACAAATATGTTCCTCCTTCCAGCAGATAAGCACATGCTTTTGTGCAGATAACATGCAAGTAGTCTGGTAACTAAGAATTAGAGAACATGGTTTTCTGTCCCTGTTTGACCTCTTATCATCTGTCTCAACTTCTTGATGACATTCATCTTCTTTGAGGATTAGGTTCCACCTCTAGAAAATGGGGATAATAAAAATTGTGTTACTCATTGCTCAGAATAATTGGAGTCAAATATTAAAATATGTGCAACATACATCAGCTTATCCAAATTACAAAGTGTGATATAAAAATAGACTTTAAAGGGCTGGAGAGATGGGTCAGTGGTTAAGAACACTGACTGTTCTTGCAGAGGACCCGAGTTCAATTCCCAGCACCTACATGACAGCTAACAACCATCTGTAACTTCAGTTCCAGGAGATCTGAGGCCCTCCTCTGATCTCCGAGGGTATTGCATGACATTGGTGCACTTACATACGTGCAGGTAATACACTCATAAAAATAAAAATAACAAATAAAAAATATTAGAAAAATAGAGACTTTATTGTACTGAGTGCTGTCACATCTCCCTGGAAGTTTTATTTTAAGTAGAACATGGTATTTGTTTTTAAGTTGGGTGTAATGGTAAATGCCATAACTACAGCACTTGGGAGGTGGTAGTGAAAGAATTAGGAGTTCACAGTCAGACTCAGGTATGTAGTGAATGCAAGGCCAGCTTGGTTTACGTGAGAGCTTGTCTCAAAACCTGCCAAACTAATAATAATAACTTCCTTCTTACTTTTTAAAGAGCATTTGAAAATCAGAGCATAGTACTGCCCAGTGAACAAACTATTAGAACTCAATGTGCATAGTAACTCTATAATTATTTTTCTGAATTATCCCCAAATTTTACATACAAGAGTAAAGAGGTTTGAGGTTACCTCTACCTTGCTAGATCTTAATCCTCAAAGATTAATATATATTTGTTAATTACGTCATGAATTTTAAACAGAAGCAGAACAAAGCATACCTCTATTGAGTTCAAAGGACAAGAAAACTCTTAGCATCTCTCCTGTTTGCCTGAATCCTGGAGCTCTGTTCACTCTGTGAAGGAGCTCATTGGCACTTTTATGCAGGAACCTAACACTAAGCTTCCAGTACATAGGATGCTTGGTGTCAAGTAGGCTGTGTGTACGTTGCCGTTGCTTTTGTTGATATGATTCTCAGCCTGCCCTGACATCCCTGGGGGAAATGTGACTCATAGATTTGTTGCTTCCCTATCTGAATTGGCAAATGTATGCACTGCTTATCACCATTTGAATACCTACCCAAGCTTTGCAAGCTGGTGCACCCCCTGAACCATGCAACTGTTACTGCTGCTGACTGTCTTCTGGTGGGCTTGGGGCATTTATTGAAGGGTTGGTGGGTTCTTCTGTCTTCTATCCTTTGTGGTCTTTGCCATGTTCATGGGCTCCCCTGGGGAACCTGGGGCTACTTATCCTGTATTCCTCTCTGTGAAAGTCTTTTCCTGAAGACCTGTTTAGTTCCAGCCACCCACATTATCTGATTTCTTTTCTTTCTCCAACTTATACTACAAATCTATGAGATACTGTTCATGAGACTGTGATTGCATAAAGATGTCAATTGCAAAATCTTGTAACTATTGTACCTCACCCTTTGTCCTTTTTCTGTCTGGAACACAGTCCTGACTTCTCTGTAAGTAATCAGACTTTTAAGTTCCTGCTTGTGTGATATCAAAAATGGAGGAGTGAGTGATACTTCAGCTTAAGTTACAGATAGAAAGATTAAGTCATTAAAGGGCTAATTCCTCACCAGGTGGCATGGACACATTAAGCAAAGTTTGTACCATATTCAGAATAGTGTTTTCAGAGTAAGATTTTCAGCTAATGAAGGTAATGCTCAGAAATCAGAGATAAGGTTCTATAGGACTGAGTCAGGATGAACTGGAGGAAAAAGCCGAGAGGCAGAGATCTAATTTTATTGGCATTCTCTCCACACCCTGGTGTCCTTCCACACTGATTAAGAGACCCCTGTGCTGAGCAGATGCCAGGCCCGTGATCTGCCGCTGCATCACCAGTGGCTGTGCATCCCCTCTAGATCCCACCAGGCTTCACTGCCTCTGAAAAGCCTTCCCTACCGCACCCTGATTCCCAGAGAAATTGTAGGCCCCCCGTGATTCTTTCCACAATGCCCTGGTATCCCTCTTTTTACTGCAAGCTTATTTATCAGTTTCAACTCTCAGACAATGGTCCTTTGAGGGACGGCATCAGGCTGTCTCTTCTACTTCTAGCGTCTAGCACCATGACTGGCGCCTACAAATTACTAAGTAAATATTCACAAGAATAATTGCACGAGAAAATAAGGGACACATTGTTATATTTTCTGAAATACGTGATGAATTCTTGTGATTCTAAAATTATACTGCAGGGGTCAAAAATCTGTGCTTCACACTCACATATATGCAGGCAATGCATGCATACACATAAAATAAAAATAATAAATAAAATATTGAAAAAACCAAACCCAAACAAACCCCTGTGCTTCAGGCCCTAAGAGTAGTTCAATGAATGTAAAATTCGGGACTTAATCGAGTAAAATGTATAGAGACTCTTAAACCATGAATTAAACTTAGTAGGATTTACCTGTCCATCTATGTACTTATTCACCGATCTGTTCTATCACTGATCTGTTGAGGAGAAGGTGACATTTTCCCCACAGAGCTGGAAGTCATATCATTTCAGACCTTTGTTCTCATGTACTTGGTTTATAAGCCTTGGGACAAAACATCATGTGAGCTCCATGACAAGATCTTGGACTCAATGAAGGGGATTTTGAAAATTTGGTGCGTGGGGTATTAAGTTGGGGCTTTAGTGGCCTATTAAATAAGAAGTGTTTCCTACTTGAGGTCCACTGTGGTCCTAGAGCCATTACAGCATCTCCAGAAAGTATCAACACATCACTTTTTTAGGGCTGACTCTCTGGCAGAGAAGAAAATAACAGAAGTGTGCTCCTCTGTGGTGTTTGTCCCTTTCATAGGACTAGCCACAAAAGCAAGGAGCCATCAGATTTTCCACTAAGATCAAAGGTTACAAATGTGATAGGATTATGTCTTCACAGCAGGGCATGACTTTGGTAATATCAACATTTGCTGTATCCCTTTTGGAGATTATTGCCCATAGTATTTGGTGATTTTTTTTTTTTCAGGAATACTAGTGTGTGTGTGTATGTGTGTGTGTGTGTCTATGTCTGTGCCCATGCATATGCACATGTATGGGCATGCATGTGGAGGCAACAGGTTGACTGATGTTGGGCGTCTTTCTCTATTGATCACCACCTTGTTTAGTTTCTTTGTTTGCCTTTTGCAGAATCTGTCACTGAACCTGGAGCTCATTGGCTCACTAGGCTGACTGGCCAGGGAGCTCCAAAGATCCGTTTGTCTCTGCCTTCTTTAACTGCTGCCACAGGGTTGTGAGCGTGCTGCCCTAGCAGCTTCTGTGTGAGCACTGGAGATCTAAATTTACTTCTTCATGCTTGTGCTGAGCACTTTACTGACTGAGCCATCTCCCCAGCCCAGGAACACTCCTTTGTGCCCAGCACAATGCTGTTCAGTGTCCTATGTGTGATGGGCCAACAGTGTAAATTAGTGTGGGCAATTCGACATGTCCTCTGTTGAATCCTAGCACTGTTTCTTATAATCCTTCCATAATAACGTGATCTTTTAAGAACTTAGCTTCACTGTTTGTAAATGATGATTAATAGTTATTTCTTGATGTGGTTAATAAGAACTAAATGAAGTAGAGGCATGCAAAGCATTTGGTATTATGACAGAGCCCAAGAGTTTTCAAACAAAAATAACAAAATATTCAGCTAAAGTTTTGTTATAGTTTTAAGACATGCATGTTGGGTCCTAAATACCTACATAGCATAGTCTTAGGGACTACCAAAGATCAGAATCTGGGCTTGACATACTGCTGACATGTGCAGACTCATCCAGGAATCACATAGAAAGGCTCAGAACAAATTGTCATTAAATCCCAGAGGCAGGGAGTTCCCATTTTGTGTTCAGTGCTTAATAAGACATGCTCTAGAGGTCCCCAATTTATTCTCTGGAGTCTGAAGCTCACAGTCCCCTCTGGAGCTGGTTCCACCCTCCAGGAACTAATGTGCTGGAGAGACAGGGTTACTCTCTCACCCCAACCCAGTGCTCCTAAACAGTCTGGGAGCCATGTCATTTCCTTGAATCCCTGGATATATTACTAATCCTGTTTCCTTTCCTTGCTTGCAAACTGAGTTTTGGATAAGAAACAAAAAGATTTTTTTTTTTTTTTTTTTTTTTTTAAATTCCTGGCAGAGAACTCAACCCCCTACAGAGAGGTGGTACTAAGAGCAAAGGGAGTTGAAGACATTGGATGCTTCCTACTGGGCTGGGCAGGAAGGCAGGAAACAGTCCTGCTTTACAGTTGTGGGCCACAGAGCCGGGGATAAAGCAGGGTCACTGTGGCAAGAATCTGTGCTTAATGTGGTGTGCTGAGCCACCCAGAGACTCTTCCTAACTCTACCTGGGCTCAGGGTGCCTCAGGGACCATTTGGCCACGTGTTTAAAACACAAAGTATAGTATAAATATATTACTTTTTAACTATCATCAACTTTTGAACAGTTCAGGTCAGAGTATATAGTTAAATAAAATAAATAAATAGAAAAGAACGAAGAAAGAAAATTGAAAGCATATTTACCTAATTAATGAATATGGAGTTGGGGATTAGTTATATCAAAATTTAATAAAAAATTGGATTAGCCCAAACCTCAGAATTGTAGCAATCCAAGGTTAGAAACAATTCCATTTTTCTGGCGATGAATTCTTATGCACTCTTGAAGCTGCTTGTGGACCCACTTCCTTGTTTCTGCCCCTAAGTCTTGTTTTAGATATTTCTTGTTGGAATTCATTATCACAGATGTTTGTGATCATTCTTTGTTCTCTGCAGTGTGTGCTCCCTTTGATAAGAGGGCAACAGGAGACGGATGCTCCTAACCAACTTGTGAGCAGTGTGGATAGGAAAGTGCTCCAGTGAACAGACCCTAGGAACTTAACCACAACGGGCACTTCTAGCCCTATAGTTACCCTTCTCATCTAACTTAGCCCTCCTGGGTGTATTCTAACACATCCCAGGCTCTACTCTCTTACCTTCTTCTCTGCTCTACTTAAAGTACTAAAAGACGGATGTTTATGGAAAACATCAATGGGGACCTTTGCCATCTGGCTTCTGTTTGGTTTTAGCCATCAGAGGCAATGCCTCTGATGAAAAAGTTGGAAAAGAATAACTCCAAGCTGTTTATTCCTTTCCCTCCGCATTTGTAAGTTTCTAAGGCTGTTCCTCAGGCTGCTTTCTCCTATACCTAGCCACCGCCTAGCTTCTAACAATGGGCCCTTCTGTTTTCCACCTCACATTTAAAAGCAATCAGACCATTTGTTGTTGCCCAGATCAGTACGCCCATGCACCTCTCCTCAGTGGTGACCCTTCATTGTCTTCACACAATTTAAAATAATACATTCATCAACATATCCACTGGAATCCACCATGTGCTCTCTGCTGAGACCCTTTTCCCCAAGTTCCTATTATACAGGAACTCTCCAGTCTATGCAGACAGGTTAAAATATCGCTGGGCCTTGGATACCTCCACTTGTGCAGCACCCAGGACTTTGCATCCACAAAACCACTTCTAAGGCAAGCTTAACCATGCTCCCTGAGGGAGGTGATGCTAGGTTCTTGGGGGAGGGGGCAATGGAGCGTCACTGTTTTGTAACTTATTTCATTTAAACAAATGTTTTTATTGTTGTACATTATTCTATATGGTAATGTCTTACAGAAGATTCTTGAAGCAATGTTTACTTCTTTCCAGAAGTTCTGCCCATGAGCCTCTTTCCACACACATTGGAAAATATATTAATTGATGGACATTAGAGCTGATTTGGAATGCTTTCTCTATCTTCTGTGCAGTTTAGTAAGCATAAAACAACCCAACTTTCCACACCTTAACAAACTTCCTGCACAACAACAAGCAAACCAAAGTAAGACTTCTGACGGTCTCTGACCTGCCTTGATTTTCAGGGTCTCCTGAAAGCCTGGAACAGTAGGAGCAGCTCAGATACTCAAGATAATAATCCCGTTTTTGTTTTGTTAGTGTGTCATTATGGGCTATGTGCTATGGTGCCTGGTATTGTTCAACCAGAGATTGCACAGAGTTCCTCTGTTCAAAAGCTTCAACTTCTGCAGTGTGAAATCAGAGTCCTCCCTCCTACCCACTGCCACCACAGAAATACAGAGGCAATTGCCACAGCAGAAGCAGGGCGAGGGTTTCGTTGTTAACCAGTTGTCTTCCAATGACTCTAACAAGAAAACTCATTGGAAAAGCAGGTGACAGCAACATGGCCCTTTGGTATCAGATAACTGATACAGATGTGAGTTCCCAAACCAAACAGCCCTTACTCTCATATATGTTTGCACACTAAGGGTCAGCCTACCAATAATTTCCTTTTTCTCTCCTTCCTTTGTCAGCCTTTTTTTTTTTTTTTTTTTAATGTCAGTCTTTTATTATGTCCATTTGAACTTTTGCTGGTTTTAGAATTTCCCCAAAACTCTGGTAAGTCCTATTCACATTTTTTCATGGTTGCTTGTAGAAGTAGGTATCACGGTGATTAGGATACATGGTAATGGCAGCAGGCCGTACAGTTTTTAGTGGTTCTGCATATTTACCCCACTGCTGCAATGTTATTTGAACTAGAGCCAGAGATTATTTCAATATTTATATCCAAAGAGACAGTGATTCTGCTTTTCAGCCATGCTCCCTAGTCATTCAAGGTACAAGTGACTGCTCTAGAGGAAAAGAAGATGAGACAGGAGCTAGGCGGTTTATAGTTCCCAAGTTCCTTCATCAGCTTGCACCACAGTTTTGTTAGTGGCAAGCTCCCCGAGTGTGGCTATGGACACCAGCACAATGGAAACAATTATTTTAGAGAAGTTCTGCTCTGTATACATACAACATGAACCCCATGTGTAGTGTTATTTTTTGTTGTGGCCACATTAAAAAGGAACAGGTGAAATTCATTTAATAGTGTATTTTATTTACTCCACTATAGAAGACTTCATTCCATCATAAACTCAACATAAAACAAATCAAATATTTAAAATACCATTCTAGAGTTGACAATAATCATTGCAAACTACCTTATACTCATTAGCCAATGATCCCATTTAATGACTTCTTCATCCTTTCATTACAATTCACCATTCAGTTATTTAGAATTATACTCACTGGCTCATTCCCTTCTCTTTTTAAGATTAAGCTTATTAAAATAAACACAAAGGAAGTCATTTGCAGTCATTTTTATCATGACCTCCTTGGCATTCAGGTTGACTTACTGCACATGTCAGTTAAGACTTGTCACGTTTCAGGTGTTCACAGTTGCAGAGGATGAGTGGCTGTTTAATTGTACAGTGAAGAGCCAGAGTAATGAGTGACTGTGTTGGAGCAGGCAGTAACGGGCACCATCCTCCTAGCTCATGTCCCTGTGCTTGGTGTTGTAGCAGGGAGACCGTGGTGACTACCTTGAGGATTATCAGAAATGCAGTCAAAGTATGTGTGGGAAAAGTCAAGCAGTCCAGGAAGAAAAATATGAATATTATCTATTTGCTTCTAAGTTCTGTTGGGGTCAAGACTGAATCTGTTCACTCAGTCTGTTTTTACTAATTATCATAGGTGACCTTTGAACAAAATGAGTCTGTTTTTATGACTGAATGAGCAACATTTGAAATATATTTTACATTCTCTTTGGCTCACTTTAACATCTAATGTATAGTCCCAGCACTCAGGAGGCAGAGGCAGGCAAATCTCTGTGAGTTTGAGGCTAGCCTGGTCTACATAGTGAGTTCCAGGCCAGCTTGGGCTAGAGAGAGACCCTGTCTCTGGGCTGGAGAGATGGCTCAGCGGTTAAGAACATTGTTCTTGCAGAAGACCTGGGTTTGAATCTCAGCACCCACATGGCAGCTAACAACTGTCTGTAACTCCAGTTCCAGAGGATCTGACAGCCTCTTCTGTACTCCGTGGGCATTGCACGACAAGGGTGCACTTACCTACATGCAAGCATAACACTCATACACATAAAATAAAAAAAATAATAAATGTTTTAAGAGAGACCCCGTCTCAAAAAAGACACACATATCTATCTATATCTATATCTATATCTATCTATATCTATATCTATATTTAATCTATATCTATCTGATGTGCATTTCACTACAACTTGTACTAGACATATTTTGTTTACCCAGTAGCTACAAGTGCCCAGTGGCTGCCATCTTAGAACAGAGACATTAAGATTAGTAGGCTGTGAGACTGACACTGTCATCAAGGTAAACCACCAGATAGATGACCTGGGACATTTCTATTATATTGCTTGCCAAACATTCTGAAAGCATGCATTCTGATATAAATTCTATGAGAAACCCTATAAAAATGGAAAGACATGTCTGATATTCATACCCAATCACCTTATATTTACAGTTAACTAGTTAGCTTTTTAAAAAACAAATCCAAATAATTTGGATTTGAGACACTATCTTGCTATGGGGCTCAGGCTGATCTTAAACTTGAAAACCTCCTGCCTCAGTCTCCCAAATGCTGACATTTTAGGCATGTTATAAAGTTTTATTTGTCTCAGATGCAAATGAGTATTACTATATCTGGAAGAATCAAGAAAAGAAAGTCAAGACACAATTAATAATGGACTTATCAGTAACTGCAACTTGGCCTGCTTTTTGTTGGCTAGGGTAGGTGACAGAGAAACTTGTAAGTAGGCCAAACTCTCCTGGTGGAGTCTGAGATGTCCCAGTGGGAAGTAATTGATCCTAAGTTGGCATTTGATAAAATACTTGACTGCCAAGCAAAGTAGCCAGCTACAAACTTTACAAAGAAAACTTATACTGAGGCCTGGTGCACACTGTGATGGAAAATGTGCCTAATCCAAGCCAGGGAAATAGTGCAGAGAAGACTTTACAGTTAATGTACCTGGCAGTAGTCTTTGATTCACTTGAGGAAAAAAATACCTCCTCAAATTTTGTTCAAGGTTTCTATTTGGGCCATCAACAGTTCTCTGTAGGACCTCTAACACCTGAGCTATGGCTATAAGAAACTCCTTCCACTGACCTGTAAAATCCAATGACAACAGGAACTGAAAAACAAATTTGCAGCTCTTCTAAAGTATAGAAGCCCTTAAATACCCTCATTTGTGTCTAACTATGAGCATTGTTTTTTCCTAGGGAGTGACATAAAAGAACCAAAGGGCAGTAGCACCCTGTAAGTGCGTGCACAGGAACAGGCTCATGATATACTTGGGGTCCTGTTAGCATACTTTTCTTGCATTGTACACCAAAACTTTTCTTTTACTTTAGTACTTTAGAGCACGTTATAAGCATTTTATTATTTTATTTGAAAATGCTGAAAGCTTTTTGACAATTATGCTCATAATTACCATTGTTAAAATTAATATAAAAGGATTCAGTGTTTTGCCTTTTCTCACCATGGTCTCTATATCTTTAATAAATTGGTTAGAAAGTCAGATCAGGGGCCTGGAGAGAGGACCCAGCTTCCCTTCCCAGCATCCACATGGCTGCTGTAACTCGTTTTGGGAGATCTGATGCCCTCTTCTGGCCCCTGTAAGCATTGCATGCATGTGGTACACTTAAATGCAGACAAAACACTCTTACACATAAAATAAAAATAAATACAATTTAAAAAATTAAAAAGTTAAATCAGAGCACATAGGATTTGTAAGACAGTGAAATCACACTGTGATACTACAATGGTGGATACCTACCACTGTGAATTTGTACAAATCTTTCGATGATACAACATCAAGAGTGAACCCTAATGTAAACTATGGGCTCTGACTGATAATGGTGTGTAGATTGTGGGCCCATTGTTTGCAAGAAATGGACTACTTTGGTGAGAGATATGGATAAGTTTACATTAGAACCCTAATGTAAACTATGGGCTCTGATTGATAATGGTGTGTAGGATTGTGGGCTCATTGTTTACAAGAAATGGACCACTTTGGTGAGAGATATGGATAATGGAGGGATATGTATAGGTAGTGGCAGGGGGTGTATGGGAATCCCTATATTTTCTGTTCAGGTTTGCTGTGAACTAAAATTGTTCTAAAAAGTCTATTAGGATGAAGAGTAATCAAGAACAGGCTATCAGCCACCGTATCCTGATGTTGTGTTTGGCCACCCAAAACTTCACTTCTGTAAAGTCAAATTCTCTGCTGGAAGGTGCATGTGGCATCTGGTTCCCTCCTCCCACCATTGTTACCACAACATGGGCAAGAATTCTCCAAAATCACCATTTGGAAAATCATAACGAGCATTTTGGGCTTACTAACTGAGCATAGGGTGCTGGTTTACTTACAGAAGAGTGCGTGTGTGTCCCCCTTTTTCCCCCCCCCCCCCCCCCCCACTATTTACCACTGTGCTGCTCTGGAAAGTCCACACTAAACACAGATCCTGTGACTTCTGGACAGCCATACAAAATGGTGAGAGACCTGCCTCCTGATATTCTCGCCTTATATACCCTTAGACCCTCCCCCCTCGTGCAGCTAAGGTCACATGTTTGGTGAGATGGGTAACTGGCACCCCCCTTGACTCCTTCCAAGGAGAGTGGGAAGGAGGTGGGACTATAGCTTGCTGCCATAGTGGTCAGAGGAGCTTCCAGGTGATAACTTCCCAAGATAAAACCTTTCTTCATTCTCCAGCACCCCTGCACAACCATGTCCACCCAAATCTGACTAGCATTTTAAATACACTAGTGGAGAAACTGTTAATTGCAAATGGTGATGGCTTGTAAATGTACTTACAGATGCTTACTTACCCTTTGATTCTTCCTCAGTAAATAGTTACATGGCTTGGGAGGTGAAGGCACCTGCCCACATCTCCACAGATACACATCAGTTACCCATTTCTAGTCTATGAGTCAGGAGCTGTTTCCTTTAATCTATTTATGGATTCTTTGTTATCTCCAGTGGCTTTCAATTAGACCCCACTGTCAGGTCCATTAAAGCACCTGTCCTATTTTAAACCATTCGTAAAGCCAGGAGTAACTCTCGGAAAGAAAAGCAGCCCTGGGTGAGGTGGAAGGACCAAGCTTGGCCCAGCTGAGTTGTTAAGTAGCTGCTGATACAGTGTTGCCACTGACGAACTTTACCTAATGTGAAGGCTAGAATATTCATTTTCAGTAGTTGAGGGAAATGGGGAGAGATAACTGACCTATCAAACCTGGGTGTATGTATTTGGTAGGAATCATGTAAGCCATTAAAAATATAAGTAAGTCAAAGAACAAATTTAATTGATAAAAAGAAAAACTATGTAGAATATCAACAGCCTTAACTCAACTGGTACTACAATTCATAACGTCTCCCATAAGTTACTGTTAGTTCACCTAATTTGGAATGTTTATGCTGGTGTGTTTTATGATAAAAATTGAAAATGAATTTTCTTTCTGCCTAATTAAATGAATATTCTCCTTTCTGTATGCCTCAAGAATATTTGTGTATATATTTTTGCTGAATGCTATTATCACATTACCTCAGTTTCTGATGTTTCAACTTCGTGGTTAATTTTGGCTCTTGAAATTCCATTTATGTGTTAGAATCACATTGACACATCCCCAAAACAACAGCAAAAATACCCTAAGAATTATATACATTTACCAAGCAATTTTAGGAGAATTGTCATTCATAGACTTGACCATGTTAACCCATGGATGTGGACAGTGATAGTGATAGTGTTTGTACTTAACTCATTTTTTTCAATAATATTCCAGTTATTTCTTTGTAGAATGCTTCAATGATGTTCATTAATTTTATTCTCTAGGTTTGAAGTTTGTGATAAATGGTTTCTGTTGTTAATTTCATTTAAATATTTCTTCATGGAATAGTAAACTACATTTAAACTTTATATATTAACATTTTATTCAGCATACATCAGAAGTTAAGTTACTGAACCAAATGGAGTTTTTTGTGACATGATTTTGATATTATCATTTGCATAATCTTGTCTCCAAACAAAACATTATTTCATTTTTATTCTTCTATTTCTAAGTGAAAATTGATATTTCACAGAAGAATTGTGGGAACAAACATACATTTATATTTCCTTTCTGGTGTTAATATTAGGTGAAAAGCTTTCTACATTTCACCATTTTTACATTGAATACTGACTTTTTCTTTTATT
>NW_008359625.1:2713495-2715757 GCF_000622305.1 Nannospalax galili | reverse complement strand
TATGCCTTCTCCCATGTAGTTTATCAGGCACTAATGTTCTTTAAATCTTAGTTTTATGATAAATATTTGTCGTTAAGGGCTATTAAATTTCTCATGATTTTTTTAAATTATTGAAATTATCATTTTTCTATCAATGCAATAAAACAAAATTTTTTATTTATTATTTTTATTTTATGTGCATGTGTGTAAGTACATCCATGTCATGCAATGCCCACAAATGTTAGAAAAGGGCTTTGGATCCCCTGGAACTGGAGTTACAGATGGTTGTCAGCTGCCATGTGGGTACTGGGAACTGAACCTGTGTCCTCTGCAAGAGCAGTCAGTGCTCCTAACCACTGAGCCATCTCTACAGCCTTGTCAAACAAATTTTTAAAATCTTTGCATTATTGAAATAAGCCTAACTCAATTATATTTTTTTAAAATGCAAATTAAGACCCTGAATCATGGGAGCAATTTTTATGGTTTGTTAAATTTGAGAAGAGGATGGGAAGTGGCCTTGTATAGGGCAACTATGTCATAACACACATGTGCTTGTCTGTTGGAGGTGGAAGTAATTAATATAATTTTGATAGGATGTCAGGCCTAAGGGCTCCTTCCCTTCTTTTTCAAAATTAAAAAAAAAATGTGCTATTTCACAATTTGATTACATTTTTCAGTGTTTTTGAAGATGACTTCATTCTTTCCAAACTCATCCATCCACAAACTCTAAATAGAGCATTTTTTATCCATGGCAATGGACAGAAAGTTAGAAATTCATGCATACTTTTATTGTTCAGGGCAGACCAAGGTTTCACAGGTTTTATGAAGATCCCGATCTTGGTCTTCAAACCAAAAGAGATGCAGAGACTGAATGAGACAGAAGAGGTTGCTTAATGACCCGATTCCATTTATTTGGGAGTTGGAACCCTATCCAGCTTTTAAGTATGTCAATGGAACCCATATCATTTTTATCTCACTGCCTCTGGCTAGAAACCTAAAGATTTTGGTGACTCTGATTGGAAGCTCAGTTCAAAAAGAACGGCATTTCACAGCCCTTGAAAGAAGATGCGTTTCCACCCTCAACTTTCTTCAGTTTGAGGTTTGAAAACATGGACTTTCAGAGAAGACAAGATTTTCCTTGGTCTTCCTTCGGCACACATCACACATGAGAAGGTCTGGCATTCCATTAGGGACATTAATTAGCACTTGCTACCAAAGTCAAAACAGGTGGTCAAGAACACCAAGAGAGGGGTGCACTGGCTAATGAAGAGAAGATGCCGAGAATAGGATATACAGGTGCCCAGCTGCATCCGTAGGAACAAAAGTTATTTGATAAGGAAAGCCTCACTGCATATTTAATCCTCAGCTTTCGCAGACTCTTGTATATTTCATAATAGTCATGTTGCTCTGACACAAGACCTGTATACAGTTTCAATCAAACTTCTGTAAAATGAAACCAAACTTACTGTCATTGTCCTGATAAACAATGTATATTAAAATAGTTATTTAAAAAACTGAAAATTTATAAAAGTACTCAAAGGGAAATAAAGTGTACCGCATTTCATGGATAACTTTGTACACACCAAATTATGATATACCATAAATCTAGTATGCTACATGTGTGTCAATGTCTGTACAAATGTACACCTTTTTAATAAAATTGGTTTGTGGTGTACTCATGGAAAGCAGAATTGAGCAAGTTACACCTGCTGCTCAGCTCACACACACAGGGAGCCATAAAAACCAGACTGAAATATTTCTGTTGTTGTTTTGCTCTGTTTTTTTTTTTTTTTTTTTTGAGCCAGGGCCTATGTAGCCACAGCTCGGCTGTCACTTCCTATGTAGACATTCTCACAGAGAATGGCCCACCTCTGCCTCGCAAGTGCGGGGATTAAAGGCATGTGCCATGAATCCTGGCAGTTTAACTGATTTTTAAGCCCATTCTCTTCCCTGCAGAGTAATAAGGGAGGGAACATAGTGGTTACAACAGAATAAGAATTTTGGAATTGAATTTTTTTTTGTTTACAAATGTTTGTAGTACACTCATGGAATCAGTAATTTCTCATGTTAACAAGTATATATTATAAATATCACATGGATAACCACAAATCACACTTTAATTACTACACAGAATTTTATTTATAGATGTATTGAATGAATCCTAGATTGGCTGGGGGCAGTGTTCCATTACACTTCAATCATTTTGAAGGTTACTTCAAACTTTTACACCAGTTTAAAATATGTTAAGGAATCTTTAAAATGCTCTACATTTGTAAGAGGTAC
>NW_008359625.1:2698293-2713430 GCF_000622305.1 Nannospalax galili | reverse complement strand
TATGATATAGTTATTCTTTCATTTTTGAAGTAGGAAGAGAGAAAGAAAAACATACATAACTCCTTGTATTGTCAAAGTATATTGTCAGACTTCAAAATAGACTGTGGATTTAAAGAGAAATGAAAAGGTCTTGACTATCATCTCCTGATTACCTAGTCCCACCCCCAGATCTTTGTGATTGGTTTTGAGTCAGTCATTTCGTTCACTGACTGTTCTCATTTATTTGTGCTTCCATTGAGTTATAATAAGGCTTCAATGATAAAATAACTGTGGAAGTCCACGGAGTACACCAAATACTGTGTGAATATTATTATTAATCAGATTATCATTATTTACTCAGATGTTCACATGATTAGATAACCAGAGGGATTTTATGGTCCTGCCATTAATTTACACACCATTAATATTTTCTTGCCATATATTTGCAGAAAATTGATTATACTATTACAGAGAAGGGCAGTCACTTTCAAATTAGTCTGAAACATTCATTCAAACACTAATCACAGGTTAACACTGTTGTTCTATGAATGTACTTTGAAGCCCTTCATTTTTTTCTATTGACATGTAAACAGTTACTATAAAACTTAACTGTTTAAAGCAGTATTTTCTTATTAGCTTATATTTCTATAGCTCAGAACTTTTTTTGGGGGGGTAATATGCTCCCCAGCTATGTTAGTTTTTCAACACTGTAACAAAATACATAAGAAAACAACTTAAAGATGTATTGTGGCTCACCCTTTCAGAGGCTTTGGTCCATGGCCAGATTGGTCTGCCTGTGGCAATAGGTCTGTGGTGAGGTGGCGCATCATGACAGTAGGAGCATTCAACAAAGGAGGCTGCCCACCTCAAGGGTGAAGAGGCACCAAAGAGAGAGAAGATAACAGGGACAAGAAACAGCTTTGGAAGGATGACCTAGTGACTTACTTCCTTTAACAAGGCCCCATCTCTACTGTTCCATTCCGTGGAATCCAATGGATTAGTCTATTCATATTACGACTCTAGTACCATCATGATCCAGTCACAGTCTTAGCAGCTAAGAACCAGGTGTTCAACACATAAGCATGTGGGGACATGTCACATTCAAACAAACACCAGTCAATTCAGATGGTCAGATATTAACCTCCTTAAAGTTATTGGTTGAGGATATATTTTGAGGGAGAGAGAGAGAGAGAGAGAGAGAGAGAGAGAGAGAGAGAGAGAGAACCCACATTCCTTGACGCCCTTTATCTCAAAGTCTATGGTCAAATGCCTCTCATATGTTAAGGTTTTAGTTACCCTGTTGCTAATTACAGGACTCAGAGTTAATGACCTTATGAGACTGGGTCAGGCCTCCTTACATAATCTCCTCTGTTTTAAAATGGATGGATTTAGGACCTTGATAGCATCTCTGAATCCCTGTATAATAGCACTTACCATAATACTTTCCTGAAGGATGAAGAGCAGATGCATATTTTGAGAGAGGTCTTGAAGAATTCTGTGTACCATGTACCTGGAAGCCAGGTTGCTTCTCTTTCAATGATCCAAAGATCATAGATCTTTTCTCTGAAGAAAAGAGACCCTCTTGTATTAAAATCATCAGATTGTTCAATAATCTGGGAAAAAATTTAATTCCCAAATTCGAATTCTATTATAACCACTATGTTTCCACCCTTACTAATCTGCAGAGAACAGACTTTAGAAATCAGCTAAAGCAACTTCAAATCTGCATTTTACTACTCCCTCTATGTGTGTTCTGAGCAGCAGTTATAACCTGCTTGATTCTGGTTTTCTTTGGGAAGACAATAAGACTCCTGCCTAGCAAGCTTTTTACAACTGTAAAATAAAATTATATATACAGTTCTGGTACAGCACCTGCTATGTTCCAGAAGTAAACAGTAATCTTTGTATCATTGTAATGGGGAGGCCTAGATTTTGTTCAGTGGGGATGTTCATGTTATTATCACATTTACATTATTTTCTTCTGTTGATCTCTAAAAAAATTAAATTCACCACCTAAGTGAAGGACTAATATTGATTCTAGTATTTTTCTGAAAGCATCATCTGCAATAATAAATATATTGAATATGTTAACTTTCTTCAGGAATGATAGGTCCAGCCTTTCTAAACTCTACATGAAAGATTTGTTTCCAACAAATAAGTAGTACTTTCTATCTTAATGCAGAGATTTTTTTTTTTTTTTTGGTCTTTTTGAGACAGGGTCTCCCTGTAGCCCCAGCTGGCTTGGAGCTCACTGTTGTAGACCAGGCTGGGTTTGAATTCACAGATATCCACCTGCCTCTACCTTCTGAGTGCTGGGATTAAAGGCATGCACCACCATGCCTGGCGGATGTATTTTTTTAAATTACGTCCCAACACTAATTGAAAAACATTTCTGATTTTAGATAAAATTCAATGAATATGTTTGATAAGAAAATGTATGCTCTTTCAAATGGATACTTCTAGAATGTGGTTAGGCATCCTTTAGAGCAGTAACTAGTAACAAAGCAGGTCTAACAATTTAAGTGAACTGGTAGTCCCAAGATGATCCATGTCACCTGCCATTCATAGAAGAAAATTGAATTTGATGCCCTGCAGGGATTCCCAGTTCCTTCTAGGAAACAGTAATTTAGGAAAATAAGGCATCAAAGCCAATTCATGTCTTTGTTGTTTCACAGAATGGCTGAAAGCCAATATATCTAAACAAATTGCTTTCTCATTACAATTGATTTCTTACTTATTAAATAACAGCTCACTTATCAAGACACATTCTAAAGCCTTCTTAATCAATCATCATGTTATGAATTTAGTGCAGTTCTAACCAATTCCTTGCCCCAAAGATCCAATTTATACTCTTGAAATGAGACCCTCAAACCCTGTAACTGTCCTCTGACCTATTCCTGAGAGCTCTTCAGAGAGGCCAGATTTCCACTGCAAGAACGTTTAGAAGAAATAACCTCACACAGTCAATAGATTTTCTGATTCATCTTCTAGAAGAGATCAACAGTTGACAGTAATTGTCATGTGTACGTTTAGTAATCAGGAAAAAATATTAAAGAAAAGAAGTAATCGGATGGCTCTCCCTGTCTTTAAAATGGGTTGCACTGTAAATATTTTGCAGCAGTTATAATGTAAAGTTTTTAATTCTATGCAATATTTTGTCATATTTGTCATAACTGTCTTTTAAAGATTCATGAAAATCTTACTTTAAAATTAGTATAAAAGAAATATTTGTGTTATATAAATATTGTGTATGTCCATGAGGCCTCTTGGATGACATCATTAAATAAATTCTAGTTGATAGGTTAGAGGGTTTAGGATCTATTTAAGATTAATTTTCTTTCTAAGTTCTTTGAAAAACATGCACATTCTTTTTGTTCTTAAATCAAATATTGAATGATCCTAAGCAAAAAGGATCATGCCTGTGACCTCCTAGTAATAGCTTGTACAGTTTAATATAATAGTAATCAAGTTTGGGCTGTGGGCTACATATAAGTCACTTTTTATAAGTCCTCTGGAAACAGCCAATTCAAAGAAGCACTGTGCGTAGAGGAAACGGGGTGAGTTTACAAATTCTGCAAGTGGAATTCCAAGAGAGCAGGTAGAAAACTTTATCAGCAAAGCAACCAGTCTAACGTACCCTGGGGACAACATGTTGCTTCTTGCACACATCACCAGAATGGGATTTCAATCCAGGAAGAGATAGAGCTGATATTTACCTGTTGTGCAATGTGAGTGGCAGTGTATAATAAATAATAATTAACACTCAAACTTAACTTCCTGTCTGTCCTCACTATTAACTAGCTGTATGGTTTGAGTCTTTCTACTTACTACATCTTCAGTTTCATAAGTAGTTAACTGCATATGATCGATGCCTGCCACTTTAATCTCAGTGATTACTTCAAATTGAGCAGTGGAGAATGAGACCATTTAATGGAGAGAAGTAGCTATTGGATATTTAATCCTGTGAAATATGGAAATATGATTTAAAGAAGAAAATTTAGAACCATGTGTGGTATCTAGGACATAAAAAAACTTCTAATTTTTAACTGATTTAAAAATGATTCCTTCAAATATCTGCGCCTCTATTTTTTCAAGAGCATTGTAATAACTCTATTTTTTTCATTATCCAGCCTAGCAATGCAGTATGTATCTATACCATGAATTTACTGATTATAGATGAGTGTATGAATAACCAAGACTTTTACCTTTGAAGTCACATGGCTCCTTTTTCTCCTGTTTTATTCTCTTGTGTTGGTTTGGTTTACCCACCTGCACACTGAGTATGATGCCATTCTACCACTCCGAGTTGTCGTGATCATTGAAGTGAGAATGAGGAGGATCTCCCCGTGAGTTTCAGACACTCATGGAGTGCAACAGAGTGGAGACTTCAGGAACTACAGTGGCATTTGTGTAGGGAGTGGAGAACTTGGGTCTTCATGTACTAAGGATTTCAACTAGTTAATTGTAGCTATGGTTTTATGAAAATAGATTGCATATTCTTTCTTGCCAATTATACGGTGGTTCATAAATATGAATATATCTCTGTGAAAGCAGCTAACCTATTGGATGCCAGTACTGTGAAACAGTAGATGCTCCCCTCTAGATAAACTGAGTTAATGGGAATTATCTGATTTTACCCTAAAGGACTCTAAATGGTGTGTCTATGACTTTCAAAAAATAATTTTCTCATGTTTTCCTTTACTTTTATGCTGACACCAATGCTCTCAGATACAATATACATTTTTCTTTTAATTTCTTACAAAGACAAAAACTAGATATACCTGAGGATGGATGCTGGTAATTAATTTTTTGAAAGTCATAAGCACATAATTTAGAATCATTTGTGGTAAAAATCAAATAACTCCCATACTAAATCCTGCAATTACATGTGCTTAGGAAATGATGTTTTATATAATCTTTCTACACTTATTGCCAGGAAAGCACCCAAGCAATTGACAAATATTGAATGAATGAATGAATGAATGAATGAGATCCCCTTGCCTCTGCCTCTAGTGTGCTGGGATAAAGGCCTAAGCTACCATGTAGGGCTGAATGAATGAAATTTGAAAGACTGACTTATCAAACCCCATTAATCAATAACACATAGCTTATACCTTTAATCGCAACACTCCAGAGGCAGAGGCAGGGGGATCTGAGGCCAGCCTGCTCTACATAGCGAGTTCCAGGCCAGCTAGGGTTACACAGTAAGATCCTCTCTCAAAAAAAAAAAAAAAAAAAAACAAACTCCAAAATCATTTATTCATCCATAAAAATCATTCATTCAATCATCCATTTGATACCTGTCAATTGCTTAGATGCTTTATCGGCAATGACAATAGGGTACAAGATTATATAGAACATCATTTCTTAACTCCATGTAGTTGCAGGATTTAAACTGCTACATTTGATATCAAGAAGATACTAAGATCTAGGTTAACACTTTATGACTTGAATCTAGTCAGAATTAGCGCCTGCTGGGTAATAATCTCTAATCCATTGTGCGTTGTTTCCTGCTGTTCCAGTCACATCAGACACATTATAATCAGAGTTAATTCTGTATCCAATTGTCTCTATGACTTTGCCAGGAATTCAAGCTTATGCCTTGCTGAAAAACAGCAAGTGAAATGTATAGATTCCAGTTCATTATAAGGAAGACCTTTTGAACAATTTGAGCTTCTCAGAAATGAGATGTACTGATTTGCTCATTAGCTCTGTTTTTCCACCCATGTATCTATTTGCATATATTAAGCATGATCAAAGTACGCCCTTCACTGCATCCTGTGAGCCACTGCAAATAACTTATCTTCTAGTTCTTATTTAAATGTATCGACTTAAATGAATTCAGTTGCAACATTTTATAGTTTCTATTGTTACCTTTTGATCAATTTATTTCATGTCAGTGATGCATTCCATTCAAAATATCATACTTGACTCTATCACCAATGTAATTTCAGATTTAGCCAACACTGATTATCTGCACCTTGAACTAGAATCCTGTTAATGTTATTATTCCAATTACTAATAATATCTTTTCACAACAGGTTAATCTGCACCAGTCTCTCCAAGTTGATTTCTCTGGAGTGTAGTCGTCTAAGTTCAATCATTTTATAACAGAATTGTAAAATGCAAACTTAGCTACTGCATTCAGGTGCATATTTTGAGAATACTTGTCAAATAATCTGAAACCAAAGGTACCCTGCAGCAATGAACCATTGTGATTTAGGCATCGTCTCACAACTAAATAAAGTTTATTTGGCATGACTGAGCTATTTTGATCTCTTTGTTACTCTTCAGTCATTTTCAATGGTCATTTTAGTCTAAGCCTAATTATTTCTAGGGAGGAAGGGAGGTCAGTGAATGGGATCATTTGATGCTCCCAGAGTAAAGAAGAAAAAGACTTAACCCCTTTCTTTAATGTGGAAAGTACAGTCTTTCAGAGCATCTCAGAAGGGGCAGGAAGCAACTGATTCTCACGTATATGAGATTGGAGATTCAAATAACCATCTATGGAGAAAACAGAAAGTGGAATTTTAGAGAGGAGGGTGAGTGATTACAACTACCATCCTTAATTTTAGTGTCTCTCATTTCTAATGCATCTCGTTTCTTTCCAGCATATCATTTTAGTAGCACCCCCCCATTGTTAAAAGTATAACAAGAAATGCAAAGATTTATGGCAGAAATGGTGGATGGGGATAGGGTACCACTATCCAAACTTCTGGGCCACTTCTAGTTTTAAACTGACCTGCTGCACAATCTGACTGCAGATGTCAGCAGGTCCCTAATGAAGTAAGTTTGCCAGGCTTCTAACAAGATTTTCCCCTTTCCCAAAGCAACACTTTGCATAATTAATTAAGTCTTTCCTTGCATTCTTTTCTTTTTCTTTCCCCCTAGTTCTTTACTTTTTTGTACTCAATGAGCTCAGCTCAAAATGAAAGCTGGAGTTGTACGAACTGAATCAACTGGAAATCGTAGCTGAAAGGCGTGCAAATCAAAACTGGCGAGGTTTGGCTCTTCCGTTCTTGAAGGAGAGGCTAACTTCAATCCAAATGGCTTCCTGGGCAACCGTTGGTTTATTCTAAGAGGAACAAAACCTTAGAATAAACCAGCATTTGCCAGTTAAACGAAGGAAATAGATCTCATCCTTACCTTGGTGCCTTAGTACCCATGTGGAATCTTCTTAGTACTATGGGAACTGTGTGGGAAGGTGTTTTACTACAGTGGAGTAAGGGGGCAGGGCAGAAGCTGTGATGTTTTCTGTTTTAACTTATCCAAGTATCAGGCTTCAAATACAGAGATGATTTTAGGCGGTTTGGACAGCAAGCGTCCACCTATCACAGGAGGTGCATGAATAAATTCCACCTCCTCTCTCTCTCTCTCTAGGTCTCTCTCCCTCATGTACACATTTGCAAACACATACTTGGGGGTTATAAAATTATTCATAATTTTAAAAAATGTCATTTGTCTTTAAGCAATTATCACTAAACATATTCAAGAATTTCTACAAAGTGAGAAAATCTAAAATCTCTGTGTGGTACTAGGGATTAAATGCAGGGCAAAGTACTCTACCACTGAGCACATTTCCAGCACTAAAGGAAGTTTTCAAATAGAAAGAATTTTTCAGATTGCTAAATACTATTTTATGAAATTGACGTAGTACTTTGTTATGTAGCTGTTACCAAATGCTAATTTCAGTTTTCTTGGTGAAAAGACATCTTCCTATTTCAAGCAAATTTGAAGACTTTTAGAATTGTGCTAGGCACTGGTGTTCGCTGGCAGAAGTGAACACAGTGACTTTCTTCTTGACTGCTGTGCGTCTACACTGTCACTTTGCTGTTTTCTATTCCAGAATAATAAATATCAGTCATTCATTTAAAGTTTATGGCATTATTAAAAACTCTGGCTACTTTATAGACATAACTGTGGAGCGGGACCTTAAATCCTTGGTATACATTTCAGGCTTTGAGATTTTATGTCACTCACACTTTCATAAGGATGTGTAGTTCCACTAAAAAAGGCATACTCTTGGGCTGGGGAGATGAATCAGTGGCTAAAATCTCTTGTACAAATGGGAAGACTTGCGCTCCAATTCTCAAGATGCAATATGAAAGTGAGACAGCAATAAGGATAGGAAGATTATATAGAACACCATTTCTTAACTACATATAGTTGCAGGATTTAGTTTAGGAGTTGAGTTTCCCCTAAATGATTTGTTTTATTGGTTCGCATCTTTACAAAATTTGCTATGGTCTATCTTTAAATTTTAATCAGGTGAGTGTAATATGTTATGATATCCCAGTAAGGATTTCCAGATACTTTTTTGTTTCTTATCTTTTTAATTAAATTATTTTATTTATTATTTTTATTTTATGTGTGTGAATGTAATGCCTGCATGCAGGTGCACCTATGTCATGCAGGGCATCAGATCATCCTCTGGAACTGGAGTTACAGATGGTTGTCAGCCCCCATGTGGGTGCTGGGAATCAAACCCAGGTCCTCTGCAGGAGCAGTCAGGGCTCTTAACCCCTGAGCCATCTCTCCAGCCTCTTGTTTTGCTTCTTTTCATGAAATGTTACAGTTTGAATCAGAGATGTACGCTCTCCATGGACTCATGTGTTGGAACTCTTGGACTCCTATTGGTGACACAGTTTTAAGAAATTTTGGAACCATGGGACATGGGGACTAGCTAGCAGAAGTGGGCTTCTGGGGACAGGTCTTGAAGACTGTATCTAACTCTTGTTCTGGGCTGAGCTCCCTGCTTCCGGCCCACCCAAACTAGAACGATCCACGTCACTACATCACTCTGTCAAATGAATGCTTTGGCTCTCCTGCTTTCCCTGCTGTACTGGACTGTCTCCTCTGAGACCATGAGCCAAAACAAGCCTGTCGCCTTAAGTTGCTCCTGGCAGGCTTGTTGTCACAGTGGCACAAAGCAACGAATACAACATCTGTATCTGTTTTTTGGCAAAGCGTTGCAGGCATTTCCTCATAGTTTGTTGAGTTTTCTCATTGCTATTGAGTTGTAAATGCTCTTTATTCTATATAAAAGTCATTGGACAGTTGCATATTTTATAAATATACAAATTGCTAATATCGATCTTGCATCTTGTCATATTACTAAATCCCACTTATTAGCTGTTTGGCTGATTAATATAGCATCACACATAGTAGCCTATTCTTTGGTAATTCTTCACATCAAACTGAGGAACGTGGTACAGTCTTTCAGATATAGTCATACCTTACAGGGTAAAGATTTTCTATCATTTCTTTACTGCCCCGGGAAATAGCCATGAAGCAAGTTCATCAAGTATCTGTGTACATCCTATGAGATGACTCTGAATATAATGCCTCTACGTTTCAGCATCAATCAACTTGTACCAGTTTGGTGACAAAATAGTCACACCGTTAGGCAAAGCTGCTTTTTTATTCACAGATGGGCTGCAAAGGATAACAGGGGTTAGAATTCATGATGATCCAGTACTACAACACCTGTGAGACCTGTCTAGGGCAGAAGGGGCCTTATCTATGTGTGTTGCACATTGCACTATTATCTGAGGGACCCCTAAAGCTCACTCTACCCTAGGTCCCAAGAAGAAGCAACTGTACCATCCAGGCTAATGTCTAACAGACTTGGAAAGGAGTCTGGGTTCTTTTCCATTTTTCCTTATCTCTGGATGTTGGATTATCAGTACATTCTATAGCTATTCTTGATCTGTGATTGAGAAAGAGGAATAAACTAGGATTCCAAAGTCATCCAGAGACATGTTCTGTAATAATTATTTACCTTTTTGTATTAATTTAATAGTTTGTGTCAACCAGTCAACACATTTAGATTCCTTTTCAAAATTCTTATTATAACTAATTCATCAGTAATTTGATCTTGTGGCAAATAGAAAGGAGCTTTTCCTCTGAGTTGGAGCTTGATGCTGCCTCAAGAAATCCCTGCCTCACACACATCATTGAGATCAGCTACACAATATGTGTTCTTAATCCTTCCCACAATACTGGATAATGTGGGGAACTATTTATTTGCTTAGTGGTATGCCAGTGAACTTGAAAATCACATGCTGTTTGGTTAATTATGATTTTAATTGAGTCACTTGATCTGAACAAAGTCACCAGTTATTAGAAATGCCATCTAAGCTCAATAGTTCATAAAGCTGTACTGAACCTGATTTAGAATAACATGAAAATATGGCAGCACTCTTAGAGGAATGCCTTTCTATTCGTAGCTGAGTTTACACAGTTTTCTATATGGTTTCTTACTGAGCTAGACTGCATAAGTATAGAGTTGTGTTTTCAACAACCCTAGGGGATTTATTCAGCATTTGTTAGTAATAGTAGTCTTGCTTCAAGATAAAGATTCAGTTTGCCAATATTTTCTTTTGCTTTTTATTGCCAATATTTGAGAGCAGTCCTTTCAATTTCTTACAAAGGGTGTAGGTAAGAACATAAGAGCTGTGGTGGCTGGCCCTGTGGTGGTGACTTGTGGTTCAGCCATGATGGTTTAGCGCAGCACACAGACTTTTCACTTCTGGACCATCTCTCCCCCAGTGAACCTTCCCCCAACCCCTTGTCTCTTCTGCAGACTGTTTCCTGGCTCTGTGTCTTGGTCTTAGTTCCTCACACTTCCAGGTCTCTCATTTCCTTCCTGTGGTTCAATCTCTGCTGTGTGCTTGCTACTACAACTGTACAGGGTGGCCACATTTCATCATGGAGTATTTTACAAACGCTACCTCTACACATTAAGTGGTTCCTGCTGCCTGAAGTTTCCTTCATTTTCTTGCTTCTTCACACAGAAGATTTGAACTCTTACATTCTTCTAAAATAAGTAGGTAAATAAATAAAACATGTCTAACTTTCTGCTACCTTCTGTCCTACCAAGCAACATGATTGCTTGGGTCTGTGTACTCAGACAGCACTCCGTATGGCATTTACCACAGTGACACATCAGATCCATCCATCTATCCTTTCTCTCCTTCAGGCAGAACACTTTTGGAGCTTATAGTCTTACCCACTAGCACAGGCCCATTTCGAGTAGAGGCTACAAAAATCAATGAACAATACCTTAATGCCCTAAAATATTACATATCTCCAGCAGGTACCATGTCTGTAACTCTAGTTTCAGGGGAATCCAACACCCTCTTCTGACTCTGCGAGCATCACATATGCAGGTAATATACTCATACACATAAAATTAAAATAATAAGTAAAATATAAAAAATAAAAGTGTCATATTTTTCCAAACAGACCTTTTGACTTAGAATTAAACTAGCACTAATAGTTTTCTGCATTTCATAAGCAAAGTAGGGGAACTGAAGTTAAATTAAAAAAAAAGTCAGGGTTTTAAAACAGTCTTTGCTTTTTAAAAAGGCAAGAAATGAAACACATTTTAAGTCCTCTGTCTGAAAACACAGTGCTCCGTACATCTCCTGGGATGTGTTCTGACCTGTCTGTGCAGTCCCTACCTCTAGGCTTCAATATGATGTCTCTGACCAGCTTGCAGTGCTGTTCCTCAGGAGCTGGCCCTCTGGGGATAGCTACATAATTAGCAAATAACAATAAATCTTTAGTACATTCAACATGAATTCATGTTACAGAAAAACAAATCTAAGTGAGAAAACAGATGTGTGTGAATACTACTTAGATACGTGGTCAGTTACTACAGTGGATAGATAGCAGGCTGTCTTCACCATCTTCATACCTTATTTGTTATATTGTTTGTTTAAACATGGGAAGCTTACTAAATCGAATGATCAAGAGTGCTCATGCCATTTCTTGTCCAGTTTCACATGTTAAATTTCATGGAATAAGTAACATGTCTCTTGGGCATTCAGGTTTGTGTATGAGCAGGGTCTAAGGCGTGGTCATGGACTGATGTACACCAAAGATAAAGAACGGAAGATGATGCCTGGCATGGTGGCACTTGCCTTAATTCCAGCCCTCGGGAGGCAAAGGAAGGGAGATCTTTGTGAGACTGAGGCCAGCCTGGTCCACATAGTGACTTCCAGGTGGTCTGGGACTAGGGAGAATCTGTAAAGAAAGAAAAAGAGAACATAAGATGCCCTTGGCAAAGGTTTCACTGAGGATAAATCACTGAACTCAAACATCTGAGGTGATAACATTTGGCCAGATAGGGGGATGAGGGATTTGGGGAAGAACATCCAGTCATATGGGACAGCATGAACAAAGACAGGTTGATAGAAACCACAATTCAAGGTTAAATAAGTACAATACTTCCTTCTTGGTAAAGATACATTGACTGGTACGAGGCGGGGGCAGCATAGGAGGGTGCTCATGAAAAGGAAGCTACTGAGCTGGTCTGGGCAGCTGGTCTTCAGACTAGGACAGAGTAGAAATAAACCAGAGGCAGCAGGAGGGTGAGTCAGGAGACAGAGCAAGAATCTGACCAAGGGGATGTGCGTTTGTCATACCACAGCCCACCTACAGCATCAGTGTGTTGCCTTGTAAGGGCTTACAACTAAGGACAAACTAGTAAGAGGCTTCAACTCGACATAGAAGGACACAGAGAAGAAAGATACTGTGGGTCCGCCATGTGACAGGCAAGGTCTCCCTGGCTCTTCACAGATAATCTCTAAATCCCAAAAGGCTGTAGGGAAGACAGGATACCCATGTCTATAAGGAGAATCAGCTTTAGAGAAGTTAAATGTATCACTTTACATTACCTAGCCAGTGAGGAGATTCTAATTCAGGTCTGACTTAGTCTAAAACTCAGTAGCTAGGTATTAAAATAATCATGAAGAAACTAGAAAATTCAAAAAACTTAGAAGTAAATCTCTAATTTGTTTTATGTACATAGTTAAAGCAGTGAAATAATAATAAAAACAATTCAAGCCCTTTAACTTATTTTCTTTCCCAAATAATTGAGCAAAGACACCTCAGTACTAGTCATATTATAAAGGAAACATCAAATACACTCATTTTCTCTGAATACTTATTTTAGTTGATTTAATTTTTCATTCTGTTTGCATGCTGCTGTGTGGTTAGAGCTAAATTTGCTATAGAAGGTAAATTTCAAGAAACTGACATACTTTGTAAAGATTAATAGGGGTAGAGCTAAAAGGCTGCATGTTTTTAGTCAAAATGGATTTCATACTGTATAGCCAAGCCAGAACATATGAGAGAACACCCTGGGGTATTGTGTTTAAATACATACATGGTAATCATACATCTTCTTTGGAAAGGTAAACATTATTTAAATCTCTAATGTTTGGTTAGTTTTCATTTTGAACTGTTGAACCTTTACCCTTGACAGGGTTGACTATGAGCAAACTAATCACAAGTGAAAAATGATTTTGGTTAAAATTAGGGAAATTAAGTGATCCAGAGGTTTCAGTAGAGTGGGCAAAACAAAGTCAAAAGAGGCATGGGCAGCTAATTTTAAATTCTAGAGAAATAGTAATAGGTGGAAGCAAAAATGTGACGATGTAGTTACAGAGGAAAATAATGCAAGAAAAGCCTTTGCTGTGGACCCGTGATTTACCAGTAAGAGACAATCATATGTCATTGATTCTTTCTTACCCATGTATACGAAGCTACCTATAAGCATCCAAGTCATCTTCCCTCATTCCCTCTGTGTTGCGTTATTTTTTTCTCTAATTTAGCACAATCATAAATTACCTTGCTCACGAACTTACTTGTCTATTGGTTTACATATTATATTTTAGTTTTCTTATCAAAGCCAAGATGATGAAGCCAGAAATCTTGTCTGTCTTACTCAATTACTTGCCTCCAGTAGCCTAGAACAATTTGTCTCAAAAGGAATTAAAATCGCTTTTGGATAACTAAGTGAATACATTATTGAGAATGATTCAAGTAACACTATTAACATAAATCAGCACAGGTAAAGTACTTAAAACAAGGTCTTGACTAGAGTTCAGTACTATAAATACATGTGATGACTAAGTAAATGTATTCCTGGCTGATAAAAACAGTCTTCCATCGACAAAGGTAAAATTATTTTAAAATTATTGATGAAGAAAGATAGCTATTTAATTTTATATCTAGAATAATAAGATAACTAATAATTATATTCTATAATACCATTTTATTTGTAAATGATCTTTATTACATTAGAGGGAACACAGAAAAATTAAAAGTTTAGTCCTGACTGAAACCTTCTCTTAAATTTCTAACAAGGCAAGGCAAGGAAAATTTGCCTTTCCTTATGTTGCATGACACTCTGTGCATTTTGTGCAAGCATAGACAGTTATAATTGTCTATTTGTTTTTGTGAGTGTAAACTGAGTGTAAGCATCACAAGTACTTGTCTTAGTACTTGCTACTGTTGTATTCTAAGAATATAGGTTCATGGCTGGCATAGGGCAGGTGCTTGTCTCTGAATTTTAATGAAATATTGTGCCAATTTTTGAAAGAATGAGGTAGGAGGATGGTTTGGGAGGATCTTCCTGGATCTTTATCCAGGCACAGATGAAGCGTGATAGAAAAACAAAACAAAAAACCACCCAAACCAATAGGTTTAAAGCAAAAATCAGGTAAGATTATTTTCCCTCAACTTAAGATGCAAGTGGGAGACAGAAAAACCACTACCTAGACCTACAGGCTAGTGGTGTCTGAATACATCAGTTAGATCTGATGTCTACAAAATAGCAATGACAACACAATAAAATAATCAGACCATCCATCACTGCAAATCACTGGAAGCCTATCTGAAATAAAAGCTGACTCTCCAGGATATCCTTCCAGGGCAGGAATTCTCAAAGAAAAAACTGAAATTTCTCAAGAGAGAAATAGTAGAAACAACTAGTGGTGTCTGAATACATCAGTTAGATCTGATGTCTACAAAATAGCAATGACAACACAATAAAATAATCAGACCATCCATCACTGCAAATCACTGGAAGCCTATCTGAAATAAAAGCTGACTCTCCAGGATATCCTTCCAGGGCAGGAATTCTCAAAGAAAAAACTGAAATTTCTCAAGAGAGAAATAGTAGAAACAAGAGTGTCTTAGTTTGTTTCTCCATTGCTGTGACAAAACACTCTGACCAATACCAACTTGGGGAGGAAAGGGTTTATTCAACTTACAACTCCCAGGTCGCAATTCATCAGGGAGCCCAAGGTAGGAACTCAGGGCAGAAACCTGGAAGCAGGAGCTGGAGCACAGGCCATGGAGGAATG
>NW_008359625.1:2657994-2697830 GCF_000622305.1 Nannospalax galili | reverse complement strand
GCATTTCATACTATTTTAAAAAATGCTTTTCTCTATGGCAGCCCTAAATTTAATACCAAAATATTTTAAAAACCACAATTCCTGTCATTCTGGGTGTCCTAGTTTGTCTCTCCATTGCTGTATCAAAACACTCTGACGACTACCAACTTGGGGAGGTAAGGGTTTATTCAGCTTACATCTCCCAGGTCGCAATTCATCAGGGAGCCCAAGGTAGGAACTCAGGGCAGGAAACTGGAAACAGGAGCTGGAGCACAGGCCATGGAGGATCACTGCTTACTGGCTTGTTCCTCTGGCCCCTGCTCAGCCTACTTTCTTATGCAACACAGGCCCACCTACCCAGGGGTGGCACCACCCACAGTGGGCTGGGCCCTCCCACATCACTCATTAAGAAGATACCCCTCAGACATGACCACAGGCCAGTCCAATAGAGGCAATTCCTGAACTGAAGCTCCCTCAGCCCAGGTATGTCAAGTTGACACTAAAGCTATGCAGCACAAAGAGAAAGTTTAAATAAAGGCAAAGAGAGGAAAAACAACTGGGGATACTTAGAAAGACAGCTCATCCATTAAGAGCACTTGGTGCTTTTGCAGAGGACCCAGGTTTGGTTCCTAGCACCCACATGATGGCTAACAACCATCTGTATCTCCAGTTCTAGGGGACCAGACACCCTTATCTGGCCTTTGCAAATGGATGCACTTACAAATGTACAGGCAAAAGATGGCTCAGTGGTTAAGAGCACTGACTGTTCTTGCAGAAGATTCAAGTTCAAATCCCAGCACCCACATGGTGGCTAACAACTGTTCATAACTCCAGTTCCAGGGGATCTGACACACACTTCTATCCTCGGTGGGCACTTACACACATGCAGGCATAACACTCATGCACATTAAAAAAATAAAATAAAACACAACAACAAAAAAGGCCATGCACATAAAAAAAAAAAGATAGCTGTCTTTTAATCCTTCTCTGGGAAGAAAAAAAGGCTATTTTAAAATTTGAGAGCTCTCAGAACATAAGTATAAATAGGAAACATGTAAGGAAGTCAAATCTCATGCAAAGTGAAAGAGGGGATAAGGAAAATGAGGGACAAACCAATAATCCTGAAACATCTAAATGAAATTCAAACATGCTCAAGTAACAGGAAAAAAAGTCTTTATAATACGCTGCTGCAAAATGAGCTAGAAAACATTTAGGGAATGATACAAATTGCTAAAGAAAAATGTAAAAATCATTAGGAAAACTCAGAAATGAGGTGACATAACTCAAGTAAGAATTAGAAATAAAAGAAGCATATTTTAGAAGTGAAGGCTAAGGGGCCACAAGAGTGAATCAAAACAAGTAATATCCAAAGTAAACACAGGGCAAAGTGAACAGTTTTATTTAGATGAAAAATATAAAAAAGGATTTGAGATAAATTGACAAGTATTGAAAGCAGGAGAAGAAGAGAAGTCATTATTGTCTGGAATATTGACCCCAAATGAACAATACCAAAAAAACAGGTCAGGAAAATTATTGCACTTTAAAGAAAAAGAAAGAAAACTCGTGTGCACATCTCAGCAAATATGCTACTGCGTTAGGAAAACAAAATTAGACCCTCATTAGTCTCTTCTACAGTAACACTGGTAACCGGACAATGGAAGAGGTGTTTTTGGCTGTTAAGGAAGCTGTGGCCACAGGGTATTAATCAGCAAAACTTCCCCAAGGACAAAAGGGCTGATCCGCTATCAGCATTCAGTAGCTGCATTAACACTACTCCTGCTTGCACTTGTAAGATATTTTACTAGAAAATGAGCCAGCAAGCCCCAACCCTAGCCAAGGAACTAATTATTGGAAAATGATTACTGTGGGGTGAGGGAGAGTAAATCTACTTTAAGGGAGTGACTCTAGATTGGCTGACTAGACTTCCAGCGGATGAACTTGCACTGAGGGGCATCAGATACAAATGCTGGACTGGATGGGACTTAACACATAAAACAGAATACCTGAAATCTGGTAAGAGGGGACTATGGTGGGCAGGGACGGGATGGCGTTGGGGGGGGGCGTCTAAATTTGATTAAGATGTATGTGCTGGATAGCTTTAGTGTCAACTTGACACACCTGGGTTGAGGGAGCCTCAATTGGGGAATTTCCTCTATTGGACTGGCCTGTGGCCATGTCTGAGGGGCATCTTCTTGATGAGTGATGTGGGAGGGCCCAGCCCACTGTGGGTGGTGCCACCCCTGGGCAGGTGGGCCTGTGTTGCATAAGAAAGCAGGCTGAGCAGGGGCTGGAGGAGCAAGCCAGTAAGCAGTGTTCCTCCGTGGCCTGTGCTCCAGTTCCTGCTTCCAGGTTCCTGCCCTGAGTTCCTACCTTGGGCTCCCTGATGAACTGCGACCTGGGAGATGTAAGACAAACAAACCCTTTCCTCCCCAAGTTGGTATTGGTCAGAGTATTTTGTCACAGCAGTGAAGAACAAACTAGAACAATGTATTATTTGAAATGCACGAAAACTCAAAAAATTGGAGGAAAAAAAAAAAAGAAAGAAAATGAGCCTCCTACCAACAAGCTGCCTAGAGAGACACTGGGGTAAGAACTCTTGGTGGACACAGAAATATAGTTGCTTTGGGGACTGGAGAGATGGCTCAGTGGTTTAGAACACTTGCTGTTCTTTCAGAGGACCTGGGTTTGACTCCCAACACCCACATGAGAGCTAACAACTGCCTGTAACTCCAGTTCCAGGGGATCTGACACCCTCTTCTGGTTTCTGTGAACATTGCATGACATGAGTGCACTTACATACATGCTGACAAAACACTTATACACATAAAATAAAAATAAGAAATAAAATACTTAAAAAAAGAAAGGTAGCTGCTTTCATAATCAAGATCAAAGAGAATGAGAAGGAAAATGACAGGATAGGTGGTGAATAAAATGCTGATGTAGACTCCAAATGACAACCAAAAGCAGATGCTGGACACAGAATTATTTTACTACTTGTAAGGTTAGTGATTGTGTTTTTGTATTAATAGTGTAAGACTTGGTTTTGTAGTATAAGAAAAATCAAATGATTAATTTATGAGTCAATTCTTTCAGACTGTGTCCCCTTCTACCTCTGCCCATAGAAAAAAAATCCTAGGAATAGAAACCAAATTGGCAAATCCAACATCCTTATTTCTCAGATATGAGTTTTCAAATACAATTTATTATTAATATGAACAAAGAAGGATTCATGAAGGAATGATTGATTATAGATCTGAGGCAAGTTGGATCAGGCAAGCCTGGCTTACTAGCAAGTACCTTATTTATTATCACCAAGAGTCATATTCAAAGAATTGAAAGAAGCAATGTACAAAACTTATATGACAGGACAATTATCACTTCAGTCAAGGACTACAAAATGTAATGACTTAAAACTCATAAAATATGAATACATTCATGAATTCGTAATACTAAAAATAAAAAGTAATTGGCTATGCTTTAATAATAGGGAACTAATTCATAGTCTTAAAAATTTTGAACTGCATAACAGAATAGCAGATGGAGGGAAATACCTATTTATGGAATAACATCACATAATAAATGGAAATGGGAAGATAGCATCACAGTATCACTACTTCTGCATCCTCTGTTGGTAGTCAGCCAGTATCAAAGCTGTTAGCATCAGAAGAGGAAGAAGCAAATATTATGTATCTCGCCGTCAAAGAGCATGGTGCTGTTCATATCTTGTCAGGGACCCTCCCACCCCTGAATCTGGTTAAGCTTCTCTATCCAGTTGCTAATTTGCAGCTAAGGACTATTGATTTGCACCTAAATATATGATCACTCAAACCCAAAATATAAGATGCTATTGATTAAATGGTCTGCTTTTCTTTAGGGGGGGGGTCTTTTTGAGACAGGGTCTCCTGTAGCCCCAGATGTCCTGGAACTCACTATGTAGACCAGGCTGGCCTTGAACTCACAGAGATCCTCCTGCTTCTGCCTCCCAAGTGCTGGGATTAAAGGCGTGAGCCACCATGCCCGGCCCAATGGTCTGCATTTTGTAAGAATTAAAAATATAAAAAACAAGAACTGGAAAGCAATGGAGGGCAATCTTGTATATTAAAACCAAGTTGAAAGACATGCAGATTTTAAAAATTAGGCATATAAGGAAGTCTATTTAAATAAAGTCTTCAAATAATACAAGGAAAGAATGGTTCCATGAATTACTGTTTGAGGGAGGCACTATAATTGTGACAAGGAATATGCAAAGCCTCTGGATATGCCTGGAAAAGTGTTCTGTTTTATAAAGATTCAGTAAGATATTTCATATACTTGTATAATATTCCATGTATTTGCATGATTTTTCATGTCTTATATTTTATTTTGCAATTAAAAGGTAAAAAAAAATACTATTTAGTAGGAGTTAAGGAAGTGGATCACTAAATATCTAGAACAGTCCAGTGGTGTTAAAAGGCGCGGTTGCATTACCAGCCATTTGCCTATCACTTTCACTTATGTTGCTGTCCTGGAGAGGCGGATGGTTATTTCCAGTCCAGTGTCTTCAATGCATGACATATCCTGTGGTCCCAAAAAAGGCTAGGATACCATTTTAGTGTGGATATTTATTCCTTTGTTTGAAAGCATACTTTGGTGATATTTTTCAAGAGCAACAAGTTTTAGGAGCAACATCAAGGCAAAAAGTTTGCAAGCCGCTTATAGGCCCTGGGTTCTGTCTTAACAACTTTCAATAAAAAGATGGAGGAATGTGTTTACCATGCAGGAAGGCATAAAATACAGTTGCAAATTGGGATGAATTTTCTCTTTCCATACAAGTTAAATTGCATTGACATGTTCCCTAATTCTTTAAAAAATTTTTTTATTGAGTTTTTGTACATTTCATACAACAGTTCTTAAATTCAGACCCCCTACCCCATCCATGCCATCAGACCTCATGTATTCCACCATATGTTAAGGTATATCTCTTCAGCATCTGTTATCTGTGAATTTTAATTCACATGAGATGAAGAGAATCTCAAGTTATGAGGAGTACAATCACGTTCCTGAGATCCACACATTTAGAGGGTCTTAAGCACAGTTCAGTTTATAAATTGACACATAGTGTTGTTGTGCTAGCTCTATTTCTGTGATTCCCTGTAATAAATAATAGAATAATAATATTATGACAGCAACGATCATGAAAAGAGAATAAAAATCAGAGACATTAGCCATTGCCAGTGTTTCTAAAGATAAAGGATAAGCACATGCTTGTGTAGACCACCCATTGTCATGACCGTTTCACTTGAGTTCTGTGGACTGCAGCACCATAGTTGTTTCTAGGAACTGCCAGAGATTTTGAATATGGTTGCTGTTATTTATTTTACCATGGCATATAATCAGCAAGATTTATGGGCGGAGCCTGCTCTGAAACATGCCTTATTTTGCTTCCACACTCCAGAGTCATACATAGCAAATGCCTGTGGAATCTGATGTAAACAATGGTTGGCTTTGGTCAGTGACTATGTGACTGATTATAGGGGATCACTTATGTGGCTACTGGGGATACACGATAAAATTCAGCTTGTAATAACTGATACTGTCTTCCTGAAATCCAATATTCTGGAAGCTTAAATTAGAGTCCTTGGTCAAGGAGTCGAATCTTCTTGACTTAGGTTGATATCGCTGTGTCCTCCTTCTCTCTTTACTCCCAGAATGCAGTCCCACGAGTACCAGCAGCAGCGTCGAAAATTTGCAGCTGCGTTCTTGGCCTTCATTTTCATCCTGGCAGCTGTGGACATGGCTGAGGCAGGGAAGAAGGAGAAGCCAGGTAAGCAGCTACAGAGAGGCACCTGTCTAGTCCAGCTACCTACTTCTAGTCCCCCTTCCCTTTCTTCCTCCTTTTGAATTATTCAGAGGAACATAAGTGATACTTCTCTTATGTCTCCACCATTACAAGTGGTGGAGTTTGCTTTACAGAGTCATAAGTAGGCACTGACACTGGGAGCCTGTTCAGTCTATGACCCACCATATTTCTGTTATGCCATTCTATCTGTAACACAAGAAAAAGGACTATCGATTTGCATTGAAATAGCTAGTCTGATATATTTTCACCTCATTTTTCAAGTTTTATTATTATTATCATTGTTATTACACAATTTCTGCTTTTATGTAAACATTTGACCAGGTGTGGGTAACACATTCCTTTAATCCCAGTGCTGGAGAGGCAGAGGCACGTGGATCTCTGTGAGATCAAGGCCAGACTGATCTACATAGAGAGTTCCAGCTGTGGCTACAGGGAGTCTCAACAAACATACAACAACATAACAAAAAACCCCAAAAATACTTGTTTCTGAAAGGAGATGGTAGGTATGTAAGTGACTTAGAACTGTCTCCATCACATGCAGGATTTAATATTAGTTCTATCTCCTCCTTGAGTTTTCTTCTCTCTTCTCTCGATCATTCATTGATTGATCATGTGGAAACATCAGTCATGTTCCTACTGTTTACAGGACAATGCAAATAGAGACAAAAGCATAGACTCCATGACTGAGGCACTGAGGACTGAACTTAACACACCTAGGTGTTAAGGACATGTATGAATGCTGATTACTTTTGATTCCTTCCTTACAGAGAAAAAGGTGAAGAAGTCCGACTGTGGAGAATGGCAGTGGAGCGTGTGTGTACCCACCAGCGGGGACTGTGGGCTGGGCACCCGGGAGGGCACTCGCACTGGTGCAGAGTGCAAGCAAACGATGAAGACCCAGAGATGCAAGATCCCGTGCAACTGGAAGAAGCAGTTTGGAGGTCGGTCTCACCCCGTGTTCCTTTGCATTGATCCTTGACTACCAAATCATTCTGGAATATTTCTAGCAACTTTTTCTGAGGCCAAGTTTGGTCATTTCAAAGTCTATTTCTTAAAAACAAGGTGGCCGGACAGCATACCTGTCCACTGAGGATGGGGTAATTTTTTGTCTTGTGCAACAATTTTTTGTAGTGTCTGCTCAGGGGTTTGAAGTAGCACAACCCATCGCACCAGCTATGAAAAGTGGACTGAATGTCCTTTAGCAGTCAAAATCACTCCTAGTTGAGAGTCAATGCTCAGTAGGGCCACAAAATTTTCCCTAGACCCCTTCCAATAATGTTTCTTGCTCCAGCTCTATTTCCCTTCTAGTTCAGCTGCTTTTATTTTCTTTTGCTTTTTTTCCTTCTTCTCTACATCACTTGCTGTTAACTTTCTCTCTTCTGATCCCTTCCCATCCTCCACATAGGCTTATAAATTCACTCCCTGACTCCAACAGGCATGGTCAGAGCCAGTGTTCATAGACTTTTCACTTGCTAACTACGATCAGGTTCATGCTGGCTTGATCTGTCTACTTGAATGAGACAGGCTCTTTTACCACTTTCAACCTGAACCCAGCATTCAACACTTCCAATTTTTACTCAATACTCAATACTCCCAACTTCAACCATATATAACTATATATACAGTCATACAGCTATGTATGCATAAATGCATATGCTGAATGTATATTGTGTAATGCGCATGCATGTTTTTGGGCTCATGTGTATGTAGGTCCATAAGTGTGTAAGTTTGCATGTGGAGGCTAGAGGTTGAAGTTGGGTGTTTTCCTCAGTCACTCTCCATTTTGTTTGCTGAGTCAGGGTCTCTCACTGACCTGGAACTCTGTGATTCTGGTAGTTGAGCTAGCCCACTTTCCTCAGGGAGCCCCTATCTCTTTAGTGCTGGGATTGCATGTAGACTACCACAACAATCCAGCTTTTTATGTGGGCACTGAGGATCTAAACTCTGGGCCTCGTGCTTATGTGACAGATACTTTTTATCCACTTAGTCATTTCCCTGGCTACATTAATGCAATATTAAACTCCAACTGGCATGTTTCTTATATATCACAGACTTCTTGTTTTTCTTGGCTGTGGTGGGACCTAATGAACATAATGTCTCACCTGTATTATATAGACAGACACTATGACCAACACCTAAGTGAAGATGTAGAGTGAATATGCAGACATGTATCTTTGATTCTCCTTGTAACCTCTGGGGTGCATTTTTATGAGTGATAATGAAAATTATAAAGGCACAGTAGAATTTACATATATTAGACCTTAAATTGCATTGGGGGCACTGTTAAGATTCCCATAAAAGATTTGTAAGATATTTCTTAAAGAAATCATGTCTAGAGCATATATATAATTCTCAAAAATCAACATAAAATCAAAGAAAACAAACAACCTTAGCTATTCAGTGAAGTCGGTAAAGGATACTAGCAGATCTTTTTTTCTGAAGAGAACATGTAGTAGTGACTAAGCCACTGAAAGGATGCTCAACTTTTCTTCACCAGGGAAACAGAAATTAAAACCATGATGACCCATTACTATAAACCTCTCAGAATGGTTAGAATAAAACTATTATGACACCAAACCAGTGAAGAGGCAGAGAAACTAACTCATGCATCTATCGTCAGTGGAGACTGAGTTGCGTTTAGAATGCAACCCAGTGGATTCTTGGGCATTTATCCCAGAGCACATAAAAATTTATGTTTCTACAAAATGCTCTGTTTGAATTTATAGCATTTTTATTTCTTGTAGCCCAAAAGTAGGAGAAATCAAGGTGCCCTTCAACTGCTGAATGAATAAATAATCTGTGGTATACTCATACAGTGGAATGTGCAAAAGCATTGACTATTGATATACACAACTTGAGTTGGTTTCCAGAAAATTATATTAAATAAACAAGGAAATAGCCAATCCAAAAAGTTTCTGTAGTGTTTAATTTCATTTATGTAGCATTTTAAAAATGCCAGAATGAGGTAGAGAAGAGATTTGTGGTTGTTGGAAGGGAAGAGGTGAGAAGGCTGAATCTATTTAATGTGGCATGTGGGCTCCTTATGCTGAATTGTTCTATATATTAGTGGTGCTGATCACATGTATCCACACCTGTAAAAGCTGCCTATGCACACTAATGCATGATTGAGTGCATGTAACACTAATGAAATCTGATTATACTCTTAGAGCGTATGAATGTTCATTTCATGGTTGACTACAGTTATGCAGGATTCCACACCTAGGGAGCAATAGGTGAAGAGTATATGGGATCTCTCTGTTATTTCTTATAACTGTATGTGCAGTGATCTAAATTAAAAAGTTACAATCAAAATTGTACCTGCACCACAGTAAGCTCTCTCAAGGACTTCTGTTTGATGGATTCCATTCTGCCCTTTAGCTGAGTGCAAATACCAGTTCCAGGCTTGGGGAGAATGTGACCTGAATACTGCATTGAAGACCAGGACTGGAAGTCTGAAGCGAGCTCTTCACAATGCCGACTGTCAGAAGACAGTCACCATCTCCAAGCCCTGTGGTAAACTGACCAAGCCCAAGCCTCAAGGTAAGAACCTGCCACTTTCCCAGTTTTGATAGTTTGGGAGATTTAGGAAAGATCTTCGTATATGAAAACTCATACATTCTAGCAGACAATGTTAGTTGAATTATTTTAAGACAGTGATTGAAAATGAATATGTGTTAAGCACCACAAAATACTTTCAACAGCAGCCTCTGAGTTCAAGTTGCAGGTTGAAGTCCTCTGCACAACCTTGGGGTATAGGAGGGCCTTGAAATCAAGAAAGCATCTTAGCCAAACATATCGATTAAGATGGTTGTTGCAAGCCTGGTGTGATTATCCTGACCTTTAATTCCAGAACTTGGGAAACAGAGGCAGCCAGATTTCTATGAGACTGGGGCCAGCCTGGTCTACATGGTGAGTGCCAGACTGGTTGGGGTACAGGGAGACCCTATGTCAAAAAACAAAATAAAACAAAAAGATCATTGTTGTATGTCTAACATTTATCTGACACTCCAACCTGGAACTAGATCCTGACAAGAAAAATAAACCTAAGTTCATAATACAGAAAATTTTAAATCAGACTCTCCCAGATTATCCAAAATACAATTTTCACGGTCAGAAAAATGATTTTACATTTTCTCTTCCTGAAATATATAAGATTGTAAGTTTTATATTTCTTATACTTATATTAGAGCCTTTTCATATTTTGAGGTGATTTAGCTTACCAAGTGCATTCAGCACAGAATTTTAAAACTATGCAGCGCATTCGTTCCCAGACAGTCAGGCTCTATGTTCGTGGTGGAGAAGGTAAACCAGGAACAATAGACATGGCTTCATGCATATGGAAAACAGCTGAAGAAAGCCAAGGAGACAACGGAATCTTTTATTTCAGGGTATGGTGGACTGAACTGTTTCTCCTCCCAATTCATATGTTGAAGTCTTATCCCTCAGTATACCCAGTGTGGCTATATTTAGAAGTATGGACTTTCCAGAGATAACTCAGTTTGAATGAGGTATATAGGATACAGACAAGTGTGGAGGGAGGACCATATGAGGACACAGGGGAGAACAACCATCGTAACCACTCAGAGAAGTCTCTTAAGAAATCAGGTTGCTCTGATACTTTGACCTCAGACTTCCAGACTCCAGAACCTTGAGAAAGTGCCGCCTGCTGAAGGTGACCTCGCTGTGGTGCATTTATGGATGCCCTAGACAGTTCACTCAGTAAACCTCAATGAACTCTAATTTAAAATACCCTTTTTGGCCTCTACTCATACTTGAGCCCTAAAATAAATTTGAAAATTCATTCTGCCAGATTCATTATAAGGAGAAATTCAGAATACTGCTGGTAATTCGTGAAAACAGGAAAAAAGAATCTTTCAGAAGCAGGAAGCAGAGGAGGGCTGATGGTTTTCTGCTGGTGGTCAGAGAGAAGTCTTTGCACATTTTGAGCGCTTCACCCTCAGATGGAGGTGGTCATGGACCTTCAGCCTCAGGATGGCAGGGCCTATTCAGTCTGTGGAGGTCCCTGCTTGCTGCAGCACATGAGTTAGGGCACTGGGGAAACTTGTAGAAGCTTTCTAAGTGCATTTATCTAGACATGACCACAAAGATCTAATTAAAAGAAGGAGTCACAGACCTTTTATTAACCCAAACTATTCCAGAAACAGAAGAACATGGAGTTTTAGTCTTCAGATTAATTTGTCAAAGTAGCTATTGAATAAAATATTTACCATAAATACACAAAGGGAAGTCAAAGAACTTGAGGAGCTCTCCGTGGCAGTTAGCCTGAGTTGTACATTAGGATTTTCTGTAGGAATGCAGAAAATTCCCACTGCCTAGGCTTTGCCAGACCCACCAAATCACCATCGCAGTTTTAAAAAGTTGGGGCTGGAGAGATGGCTCAGTGGTTACGAGCACTGACTGCTCTTACAAAGGACCCAGGTTCGATTCCCAGCACCCACATGGTGGCTATGAATCGTCTTTAACTACAGTCCCAGGGGAATCCGAAGCCCTCTTCTGATCTCTGTGTCATTGCAAGACATGGGTGCACTCACATACATGCAGGCGTTACACTCATACACGTAAAATAAAAATAATAAAGAAAATATTTTTAAAAAGCTGGCTTATGGGGCTGAAGAGATGGCTCAGAGGTTGAGGGCACTTACTGCTCTTGCAGAGGATCCGTGTTCAATTCCCAGCACCCACATGGCAGCTATGAATCACCTTTAACTCCAGTTCCAGGGGAATCCGAAGCCCTCTTCTGACCTCTGCAGCATTGCACGACATGGGTGTACTCACATACATGCAGGCAATATACTCATGCACATAAAATAAAAATAATAAATAAAATATTAAAAAAATAAATAAAAAGGCTTATTCTTAGATTTCAATATGCAGTTGTTTGAGAACCTCTCCTTTTTAATATGACATCTGCTCAGCATCTATGATGAACCAGAAAGCACAGGCACATATGCGCTGTCCTCCTGACCATGAAATAGAGAAGCTGCAACCTAATGAAGCGGAGGGAAAAGTGAGAAGGAACCTGGGGTGATGGTGGGGTTGATGGATATGGGAAAGGTTGAAAGGTTTAGAATAAATAAGACATAACTGAGAAAGATCCTTAAGGGCATCTAATAGTTAAAATAAATGAACCCTTCCTTTTAACCGGGCTGCTGGATAATTCAGCAGTTTATATTTCCCTGTTTAGTGATAAGTAATGATTACAATGAGTTTTTGACTTTCAGTTTTCAGTATGGTGATAAAAATATTTTAAGAGGGTTAACGATCCATAATCATTTCTTTGTATTAAATAATTTAAGTATATAATCAATTTAAAATTTATTAGCCTGAATGAGCACCATGTTTCAAAATACCAGTTAGGCATTAATTTTTTTTAATGTATTTTTATTTGATGTGTGTGAGTGTCTTGCCTGCATGTATGTAAGTGCCCTTAGAGGCCAGATGAGGGCATCAAATCCTGGACAATTGTTAGCCGCCATGTGGGTGCTGGAAACCCAACCCAGGTCTTCTGGAAGAGCAGCCAGTGCTGCTAACCACTGAGCCATCTCTCTGACCCCCTAACAGGCATTTTATAGGGTCATTCAAATGTAATCTTTCCTTTGTGCATAAATGGCCTGTGTTAAAGATAACCAGTCTTTCCCCTCTGAACAGTGGAGGGTTTTACACATGTCATTTTGGCACTATGCACACTACGCAAAGAATAATGTTACTTCAGGAGATGAGCCAGGGAGATGTGTCAGGCGGGAGATTTTCTTAATGGACACACAAGCACATTTCAGGATGTGTTTTTCTTACTTTAAATAACATGTAGTGAGTGACATTTGGGAGTTGCTTGTATTTCCATATTTTTTTTTTCTGAAATAACCATGCATAGATGCTACAGATTTTCCTTCTGAAAGTTCAGCCTTAAAATAGCTCATTTTCTTCTGATCCTTGGAAAAGCCAATGGTACGCAGCCACCATCTATCTTGTTATTATCCTGATTGTTGCTACTCCTGTGCACTGCTCTAAGTATCGTACTGATATTATTTTATAAAGTCCCATACAAGCTTGTAGGTATTATTTAAAAGGACACAGAGAAACGCTGACTCCTTTACTCACCCTGTAGGACAGATCTGATAAATGACAGAGTCAAGATTTGGTCAACTTTAAATTTGTATTCCTATTTATACCCTGCTGATATCTTGCTTAGATCGCATAAATATGAGTTAAGTTCTATAGTTTCATTTTCTTTTAATATAAGGGGAAAGGACTTTTGTAAAGCCCCATGCTTTACATGAAAAGAAGACACCTTCTTTTTCCTATATTATTTCTAAGACAGTTCTGGAAGACATACAGCATAGAATATGTTTCAGAAAAACAAGGATCTGGCCAGTTTTAGTTTTTATTGTCTTATTTGTGTCTAGAACAAGAATCAATACATTATAGATGCTGAGTAAATATTTATGTACTAAATGCCAAGTTGAAAAGACTTTGGTCATGAAATTCACCAAGGTTCCATGGAAATTCTTATAGTCATTTTCCAAGGCATTTTCGAAAGTGGAACAGTTATAAATTATTGTCTTTCTTCATTCAAGAAAGAAGTCATCCACCCTTTCTCTTATTTTAATTTGGTCTAGGAAGACGGTAAAGTAGTAGAAACTCAGTAATTTTAACTGGAGATACTGACAGGAACTCCTCATCACTTAATTCAGATCTCAAAGCAAATCTATTCAGTAATTTTATTTTTCCTAATTCATATGAGAAAGCACACACTAAGAGAGGTTCAGTGACTCATCAGGGGCTCCACATCTTGTAAATAATGGAATTATCTTTCAGATTGTATTCATGGGCATGGAAGAGGCCTTGCTTTTTCAAGTGTACCATGTGACCCCCCTGTCTAATAAAGTCATGAAAATCTTATTATGTTAAGGTGTTTGTTTTTTTTTTTTCCCCTGTCTAGACTCGTTAAGTGGCAGAGCGTCTGGGAAGCTGCCTGTTATCTGGTTTACTCATATAACAAATGAACACAGCAAAAATCGATGACTTAGCCATGGCCATCCTGTTGTGTAACAGCAAAATCAGTTCCAGCTTTTTTCTTGTTTGCCTGCTGGGTGCTTTTCCTTTCTTTTTTTGCTTTTTCATACACGAGAACTACCCAAAAGAGATTTTGTAACAGCTTTCAGACTTTGAAAAATATATAGCTTAAAATTTTGTTGTATTGAAGAAAATCAGTAATCATTAAAACAAATATAATTTATTTCAAATACTGGAGTCACCGAGCTCATAGCCCCAAAGAACAATGTCACTGTCATTATCCTTGTCATCAAACACATGACCAGGCTCAGTTTTGTTGGTCTTGTTTTATCTGCTTGTTTGTTTTATTTATTTAGAGATCTCCTTTTTGTTTTTTTACATTTTATTTTAGAAACTGGTATTCAATCAATATGAAAACTGCATAATTTCCTCCTTTAAATTTTAGAATAGAACAAGGTTGTTGGTAAGGCTTTGACTATTCAATATTAAATTGAAGGAAGATCAGACATTATCTTTGGCCACTACTGATAAGGCTAAAAGATTAGAAGACTTGGTTAGGGAACAGGGGACCTGTAATATCTAGAGTTTCCACCAAAACAACTGGAAATTGCTAAATATCCCAATCAAGCAAAAATTGCCTTAAAATTCATCCCAGCACATTTTGGCATCATTGCCTCTTAAATATAGAAAATGCGCTTTCTGTTGCTTTGTCAATATCCAGAAAATTCCATGCTTCAGGCCTAGCCTACAACTTCAATGACACTCGGTATCACTTGGAGCCCATTACGTAAAGATTCCCACAGTTTCATGTAAGAAACCTGCTTAACCAAAGGAGAACTTCAGTATTAAATACCTCAAAGAAGAGAGATTATTACTACCCCTGCATGGGCACAGCAATGCAAAGATGCCTGTTTGGGATATAACATTCCTGGGGAGCCATTCAGGGAGTGTTGCTCTGAGGACCCGCAGATTGCAACCAGAATTTGGGTAAATATTACCAATCTAGCAGGGATGAATTGGAGGATAGTTGTGTTAGAGTTGATAGCTTTTGCTTTTGTAGTAAACAAAATATAGTTTCAATTAGGTTTCATTTAATCAGGAAAACCTGCATCTGCCAGAGGTTGTAGGTACAGCAAGATCCACTCCAGTCAGTTAAGCAGAAGATAGTTTATTCAAAGGTATTGTATAGTTCAAAGACTCCCCAGGAGGGCCAGAAGATCTGGCTTGGAAGTTTCTGTGTAGACCAGGAATAATGCGGCCAAAGGCAACACATCCAGGAGAAACATCTAAGCACACCACATGGGACTGTTCCAGCTGAAACCCTTCTGTTGAAATCACCCCACTCAGCACGCACAGTAGGAAGACTCAAACCCTGAAATCTCCATCACAGCTGTCTCACCCAGCCAGACACTTCCAGCTCCTTTCTTGTGAAAACATCCAATTTCCTTGAATTTGGCCTGTATTGTGAGTTACTCACATGTACCGCTCTATCTTATTGAAACATACCTATTTGATAGATAATAGGTCACATAGAAAGTATTACTCGAAGGGAGTCTGGAAAACGTGTTTGGCATTTCAAAGTCTAAAAATGCATGCTGCAAGAGCCTTAAATTAGTACTTAGTGGGCTACTCTGTCACAGTGGGCAGGAGGGTTGCCATGTCTTGGAGCCTGTATTGCTAGCCTTGACTCACTCCTCCTCCTGGAATAGAGGCTGTATTGCTGCCACTCTACAGAAAAAGCATTGCCTAGAGCAGCTTTATTTGGGACAATGGACATCTTACCATAGAGTTAGGTTTCTCCTCTTTGGAGCAGCCATGTTTTTTCTCCCATGGAACAAATTGGTCTGTGAAGAGAGTTAGAAATAGCCAAGGACATGATAGGTAACTTTTCTGAGTCTCATATGTCTCAAGGGTCCCGTTAGAGGACTGTATCACTGTGGAATTAGAAAATGACCAGAACAAGCAAGGCCCTTGAGAGGGGCCCATCAGTAGGGAGCCATGGTCTTCAGCCAGCTTCATCTTTATAAGCAGTACAATCCACGAAACAGCCATCATCCACTAGTTAACACAGACATACTAGGACTGTGACTAGGGTGTGTGTAGGGAGCTCCCAGGAGCTGAGGATTTCTTGGGGATTGCAAATGATATTTCCTAGTCATTCTAGAACATGCTAGGAGTTTGAATCAAGGTTCCCACTGCAGTTACTTGCTGTCACTTTTTAAGTGACACTTTTTAAGCATATACTTGAGATTATTGTGGAATTTATTTAGGTCTTGTAAAAACCAGCCTGGTGGTCCATGGCCTCTGAGTTTCTCTGATTGGGGCATTTCCAAAATGCTCCTGGGACAGACCAAGTTGGGAGCAGAAGGACGATGTCTCGTAGGTGATTCAGGAAATGAATGGAAGTTGATTCTGCCAGTTACCTGTAGCAATCCACAGTCTCCTGTTACAGATTCTTGTTTCCCCACTCACGATAACCCTGATTCTTTTTTCTTCCCAGCTATTCCTAAAGTTTTTCCATCCTACTGCTAAGTCGGTCTTGGATAGCGGCCTGGCCTTCTCTTAGGTTTGACGATTCATCTTTGCAGATCAAAAAAAAGGCAACTGTTTAAGTGCCAGACTCCACTGTGTGCAGCACACAGCTTTTGGCAACTGACTATTGAATGGGAAAAGGGGGTCAGGAAAGTGACATTCCCAGCATTCTCTGTTCGCTCTCCATTAAATAGGTTTCTTTTGTTTGTTCTTTTAAAGATAAAAGAAGTTCCTCAACATTTCTTTCCATTTTCTCAGCTCTTTCGTCCAGCAGGAAGGGGCATAGCAGTGCAGACAGGTTTTCTTAGGCTCTGGGACTTTTAACTATGTTGATAGAGGGGCAGTGTCTCACCACAGGCTTCCTCAGGACCTGTCTCTATACCACAGGAGGCCCTTATATGCAAGACAGCCAGATAAGGCAGCAGAGGGTACCTTGTGGGCTTTCAATGCCTCTTGTTCAATGGGAAAATCTCTTTCCTCAGCTTAGCCTCAAAATTTTAATTCTGCTTCTGGAAATGTTTTCCAAAACCTGATTTTATTAACCACCTATATATAATAGTGTACCCAAAATAAGAAGATCCAGTTCTGTTACTTTCATATCAGAATAATATGTTTTATCTTCCATAAATTAGAGTTGACTAAGTATTTACATAAAGTGGCAGTCTCAGCATTCACAATCATAAAATCAAAATATTGATGAACTCCAAAAATTTTGAAAGTGTCCTATATCCTGCAGTATCAAGTATTCAACTAAAATTAATTCTTTATATAAAAATAAACAAATAATTCATCTCATTAGCATGCAAATTTGCTTTCCTCCTTAATAAATGCTAAAATTATATAATCAGAGAATTATGTTAGAGTTGGTTCCAGGGGTATGTAATGACCTCAGGGGACTTACAGCATAAAGTCAGGAGAGAGATCTAGCCTGGTCTACTACACAAAGTTAGAAATGCCTCAGAAGAGAATTGTGAAGCCTTTTGACATTATTTCTAATTCATTCATTTCTTTATTTTCATATATTTTTAATTTAATTTTTGTGTATTTCATACAGAACATCTTCGTGCACTCTGTCATTTGTGTTAAGGCCTATCAAGTCAAGTTAGTGTCCCCAGATGTCCCTCAGTGCAAGTTCATCCACTGGGGTCTAGTCAGCCCATCTAGAGTCTCTCCCTTAAAGAAGATCAGCTCTTCCTCATCCAGCAGTGATCAGCTGCCTAATAGTTCTTCCACTAAGCTTGGAGCCTGCTATCCATTTCCACAGTTCTAAACTGGGTTTTTGTCTGTTTGAGTTTGCATGGGTCTTGTGCATGCTGACACCATTGCTGTAAGTTTACATCAGCAAGGTTCTAGGAGCCTGTAAGACTATTTCCATACGGTCATGCACCTCCTTCCCTGGCTCTTACAATCTTTTTGCCTCCTCTTCCCCCATGGTCCCTGAGCCCTGGGTGGGTCACTCATTTATTTATAAAGTTTATAATGAGCCCGCAGTGGAGCACACAGAAAGCTCAGTGCTGGCAATATCAGACAAACAAGGTTTTCCCATTTTACTGCTCTGTTCTTACAGAGTTCATGGGTAGACAGTGAAGACAGTAAAAAGTGACTAATAATTCAAATGGCAGCAAACATTAGAATAAGAAACAGAAACAATCAGTGTTTAACTTGCACAGACATCCAGTCACTGTCCATGAGAGTCATTCCTCTGATGAGGCAGGCATTCGCTGCTGACCAGGGGCTATATTTGCCTCACCTAGAACAGAAGCTTTGTGAGCCACATCTTCTCCACCTTCTCATGGGCCCCAGACCACGACAAGAACTCAATGAAGTATGCTGATGAACGAATGAATGAATGAATGAATATGAATGAATGAATGAATTGATGCTGTACCCAGCAGCATTGTCTTGGCTTGACTCACCAAGATACACGATTTGGGCATTCACTTCAAATGTCTGTTGAAACATCACTGCTAAAACCACAAGGATCTCATTGGGAAGAGGAGCTGTTGAGTGCCACTCTCTTGTCCTTAGTAAAGAAATCTGGTGCTGATTGCCAGGGCAGGTGTAAGAACTATGAACTAGACATATTCACACATCTGCTTTCATCTCCCTAGGTAAATTCCAGGCTTGGAAGTTCATTCGTCGTGCACACAGAAAACATTAAGAAAGGCAGCACAAGAGGCTTACTGGGCTGAGGAACCTGGTTTTTCACCTCCCATAAAGCTTTTTTATTGCTCCTTTCTAATTTCTGATTTGAGAATTTTTTTTCTGATTTTCTTTGTAGCGTATTGTCATTTCTTGAGTATTATTAAAATAGCTTCATTTATTGGACACTTATAATGCAAGGACTTATGCTAAGTTCTTAGCGTGACTTGTCTCTCCTAATCCTCATGTCAGTGGAAAAAGAGTTTTATCCACATTGTATGATCTAAGACAGTAAGTATATAGTCTCCTCAAGGTCATGCAGCCAGTGGATGGCCAGGCTTGAAATTGAAGAACTTGAAGTTGAGCTTTCAATACTGAGAACTCCCAGAAGAGTTTTTATAAACATTCTTTAAAAATTATATTCTGGCTTATTTTTTGGTGATAATTACAAAGAAGTCATATAAATATATTTGGGGCCATTAATAATCGTGTCCTATTAAATAATCCCTGGCACAAGTTTCTTTTTGAATAATAATTGCATTGGAACCAAATGACAGTTTTTACTGCTGTATGCATCAAACCAGGGCCCTACAGGGGGGAGGGACACACAGTTCTTGAAAGCAAGAAACAGTAGAGCAAGACCCCAGGTTCTACCAGTGCCTTGCCAGACAGAACCCAGACTGCCTCTATTCCACTTTGAGATTCCTGGAGGTTCTGGTGCGTCTTTAAGACCTGAGGCTCCGCTCTCCTGGTAACAAGTGCTGTCAGGAGAGGCACATCCCGCATTCTCAGAAATCCTGATGCAAAGCTGGCAGGAGCCCACAGGGAAATCAGAACAGACTGGTTGATGCTCAGTACAAAGAGGCAGTGAAAAGAAAATAAAAGCTTTTTCTAGAAGAGTAGGCAATGTTCATTGAAAAGCTCATCAGAAATCCAAAGGGTGTGAAACAGGTAAAAACCTTCCTAGTGTTCTGCTAGGAACATGTAGAATTAAGTCTGGAGATGTTTACCACAGGTTAAAGCATCTGTAATGTTACCTCTTACAAGACTTTCAAAACTTATTTTCATTCTGTGAAAGACAGAAAAGCATTATGTGTGGATCTGCATCCAGACACACAAGAGTAATCAGTTCACCTGCTGTGAAGTCTGCTGTCGAGAAAACATGAAGGATTCAGAGCGAGCTGCTCAGGTCTGGTCTCTGCCGCTGCTGCTGCTGCAGATGGAGTGCTAGCCTCTCACCTGTTTGGAATTGTGGCTCACTGGCATGGAGATGGGTGAACAGGATTGATGCCCTGTGCATTTGTGTGACCACTATTAACCATAAAATCTAATATTACTTTTCTAGTATTAATTTTTTTAGTTTGCATACAAAATATTTGGTTTCCTATGACATTTAAAACATACATAGCATTGTACATTTTCATTTCCCCCCATTACACTGCCTGGTCACCTTTTCCCTCTCTCGTTGGTCCCAATCCTCCCTAGAATAGTCTCCCTTCAGCTCTCATGTCATATGTCTCATACACACACATATAAACATAGATTCTACATATGATAAGAAACATGTAGGCTTTATCTTTCGCCATCCTTTGTTACCCTCTCTTTCTAATAAGTGCTGGAAAATGTGTGTGTGCATACATTATGTGTGTGTCTGCATATGGAGTCCAGAGGCAGACATCAGGTGTCTTCCTCAATAGAGTCTCCACTCTGTTTTTAGAGACAAGGCCTCTCCCTGAACCTGGAGCTCACGGCTTTTGCTAGGCTGACTGAAGGAGCCTCTGGGACCCACTTGTCTCTGACATAGCATTGTACATTTTCATTTCCCCCCATTACACTGCCTGGTCACCTTTCCCCTCTCTCGCTGGTCCCAATCCTCCCTGGAATAGTCTCCCTTCAGCTCTCATGTCATATGTCTCACACACACACATATAAACATAGATTCTACATATGATAAGAAACATGTAGGTTTTATCTTTCTCCATCCTTTGTTACCCTCTCTTTCTAATAAGTGCTGGAAAATGTGTGTGTGCATACATTATGTGTGTGTCTGCATATGGAGTCCAGAGGCAGACATCAGGTGTCTTCCTCAGTAGAGTCTCCACTTTGTTTTTAGAGACAAGGCCTCTCCCTGAACCTGGAGCTCACAGCTTTAGCTAGGCTGACTGAAGGAGCCTCTGGGACCCACTTGTCTCTATAAGTCCCACTCCCCTGCTGGGGTTATGAACATGCACTGCAGAGCCCAGCAGAGCTCATTGTCACAGATCCAACCTTTCTACATAGGTCCTCAGGATTCAAGCTGAGTCCTCATGCCTGTATAGCAAGGTCTTTATCTATTGAACCACCTCCCCTACCCCTAAAGTTTAAGTACTGATTAAACATAGTCAAATGATTTAAAACATTTTTTATTCTGCAAGATGAAAAAAAAAAAAAAAACAAGAAACATATATTGTCTTTCTGGAGCAAAATAAGAGAGTCTCGAGGAAATACACACGATGGTCTGACATCCGATTCTGTGATGTATTTGTTTGATAGAGCTGCTGTAACAAAGTACCACACACTCAGTGGCTTAAACAACACCCATACATTTCTTCATAGTTCTGGAGGCTCAAAGTAAGAGATAAAGGTGTCAGCAGGTTGATGTCTCTGGGGCCTCTCCATGTGGCTTGTAGATGACAGTGTTCTCCTGGGGTCCTCACTGAGTTCACATCATCCCTTTGGAGTCATACTGGATCAGGATTCAGCCCAATGGCTTCATTTTAGCTGAATCATCTCTGCAAAGCCTCTGTCTTTCACCCTGCAAGGCTTAGGGACTAGGAGTTTAGAATGCATTCAAGCTCTCATTGAACCCAGTACATCCTATTCTATCTATGTTTATAATTTTTTGATCCTCCAAACTCCATTTGGAAGCAAACAGAAGCAACTTAGGGGGGTTGTATTTATGAAAAATGTCACATCCTAGAGTTCAAAATTCTCTTCTATTTGTACATCATACTCTGACATCCTAGCAGTACCCGCCTTATCATGTTAAAGTGAGTACCAGGCGTGACAGTGAAACACAATAAGCCACCTGGGAGTGTGTCATTTCTTTTTTATTATTATTATTTTTACAAAAACTTTATTGAGAATTTCATACATGCATATAAGATGTTTTGATCAAATCCGTGCCCACTCCCTCCGCTCCAACATTCCCTGCTCTGAAGAGGTAACCCTAAAATCTTTTGAGGATTAGATACAAGCTCCCAAATACTTTTGACATTTTTGGCTGAGTGTGTCATTTCTAACAGAGGTGACCAATATAATTTTTTATTATTTACAATTTGGCAAGTTTTTTTTTAATTGTGCCCTCCATAAAGAAGCAGGATATTAAATATCTAAGTGTGTTCACTCTTGCCTAGGGGTGGAAGAAGTCAGTGTGGTGGCCACTGCCCAGTGAGAGGCCTTGAGGGTGGCACAGGCTCAGGAAACAGGAGGATTTAGCTGAGGAGAAAATAAAATACTAATTTGTGAGTGTGTGTGTGTGTAAAGATATGGTTAAGATATGAGGATTATGCAGATACATTACACCCAAAATAATTTAATGTGTCCATTTTCTACCTGGTATATGCATGAGCATGGATCATACCAGTCAATGATACCAACACAGCAATGCACAGCTGGTTTATCTCCACTTAACTCTATTTTGTATACTGTACTAGAAAGTTTAGCCTGTGACTACAGAGAAAGCAATGCTGGCTCACCTGCTTCCCTCCCTTAAGGGGAAGCAGGAAGGTGGGAGGGGAAAGAGGCTAAGGATGTTGTAGGAAGGAAATTTTTGGATTACCCAAAGTTAGCTTGGCTTACATTATCTTATTTATTACTATTGTCATTACAAATTATTAATCACTATTATTACCTGTTACATATTTACTTATACTAGTTTACTGGTGGTAAGTTTTCTTAGAAAATATATCGTTTCTTTGAGGACTTTTATTAAATTTGCTCATTTTGTTGAAATAAATATCTTCTGTATTGTGCCATTATATGTTATATTTGATATGTGGGGCTATTGGTCACATTAATATGTCATACGTTATTAGTTATATTGCTTTATGTTAAGGTAAATGTCATATAATTTAATATTTAGAATTAGCTATCATATATGTATAATTTAAATGTAAATAATTGGGAATTTAATTAATGTTGCCATGTTGGAAAGCCTAGGCAACTAAAAGCTGGATTCTAGGGACTGTAGGGATGGTGCAGTGGTTAAAAGCACTGGCTTCTCTTGCAGAGATACCTGATACCCTCTTCTTGCCTCCATGGAAACTGCATTCATGGGTGCACTTACATGCAGGCAAAACATTCATGCACATAAAATAAAAATAAATAAATTTTTAAAAAACCTGGATTCTAGGTAGGTTGCTGAGTTGTGCGTTCATAATTCCACAAACATCATTATGAGTTCTGAGGCAGTGTGAGGAATTATTATTTCTTGGAAAGTAGGCAGCTAATTCTTCAGTGCCAGTGAGTTACTTAAATAGTTTCCCCAAGCATTAAAGGTATCTTGACGACATCCAGGCTTTAGGATGTATTTACATTGTGATTTTACTGTGCGGCGGTGATAGACTCCTCTTCTTCAGTGGGTTCTGCGGGTTAATGACCCAGTCTCAGCAAACATATACTTGTCTGCAGAGTTCAGAATCTGCAGTGACTCTTTTTTAATTTTCTCACAATATGAATTTTGCCTCTTAGAAGGAGTAAACGTCTCATTTCTATTATTGTCAATACTTTCTCCTATTGCTTTAGTGAATCAAAGGCACTTAGCTGAAGCCAGCAGTAAACAGAAGCTGGCTCCTTTGAAATCAGGTCTTCCTTCAATCATTTTTATCTCACAATTTCACTCTCAGTTTTCTGGATACACAGCAGACCATAAGACACACCAAAATCAAAGTAATATGGCTCAAATGAATGCCTCTTTATTCTTCTCATGGCCTTTCTTCTCTCCTATGATTTTTTTTCTAAGACAATGAGATAAGCCTGCTCCAGAAAACTCAACTCTTCACCTCCTAAGAATGCATCTCCTCCCAGTCTCCGAACTGACGTCATTCTCTCAGGGATGCCTTCAGACCCCATTTCTCTCAGGTCTCCCTAGTACAGAAAATAAGACTAGATGTTTATTTCTGAAATTGTAAGACAATCCTCTTCCTAGAGGACTGTGACTAGATGAAGAGATGAGACATGCTATTTGAGTATTATCCTTTGTAGAGCAAATTTACAGTGATAGGATTTCATAAAAATTGCTGATGAAGAATTCAACTTCATACTTGTGAAATGTAAAGTTATCAGTACATAGCTAGAGCTTTAAAATGCCTTATTCTTTTATCAAGGAAATCTTCTGATAATCTATATGGAGACAAAACTTTAAGCAGCATTGATTTGCGAGCCAGAACAACAAAATGCAACAGCAATCCAAATGGCCTATAAAAGAAGGTTACAAAAGTGTGGGATAGAATTGTATCGGGGAACACTACCCGGTTATGTGTCAGAGTTTATACGAGTGCCATGAAAAGTTAGATTCAACAGAATTTTATCATATCAAAGAGAATTTTATCATAAACTACTGTATCAGTTCTCACTGTATTCCTGCTAAAATCCATAGAAAGAAATATAAACAGCTCATACCACTAACTGAGTTTCTATATTCTGAAGTAAAGAATAATTTCTGTTAATATATGCATTTGTTTATTGTCTATATGAGCCCATATTACATTTAAGGCTAGAAAAGTAATTATTTCGAGGAAGAATAAAACAACTCAGAGGAGAAATTATCACTTTTCTTCAAGTTGTCTAGTATACGTAAATTCTTTCTAGTAATTCATTTTTCTTGTAGATGCTCTTTTTACAGCACGTGCTTCTGCAATGTATCACTAAATTATTAAGAAAATTAGGCCTCAGAGTCATTAAATAGTGTCCATGATCTTTGATATAAATATATGCTTTTAAAATACTTTACAATTGGGGCTGGAGAGATGGCTCAGCGGTTAAGAACACTGACTGTTCTTGCAGAAGACCCGGGTTCGAATCCCAGCACCCACATGGCAGCTAACAACTGTCCCTAACTCCAGTTCCAGGGGGTCCAGCAGCCTCTTCTGTCCTCTATGGGCACTGCACAACACGGGTGCACTTACCTGCATGCAGGCAATACACACATACACATAAAATAATAATTTTTAAAAAATTAAAAAACTATAATCTTGAAAGAAATACATAGAACAATACTGAAAGCAGGTCTTATGATATCACTTCTTTGAAGACAATTTTGCTTTTTCATCATTTATATGAGCATTTGATATGTACTCGAGATGCTGTGCACATTTGCTCACTGAATAAATGAACATTTGGGGGAACAGTTCTGGAAAAATGGGATGTGACAGGTCATCACCTCATATGATACTTCCAACAGCACTCAGTGGAGGGTATAGGTTTTATTCTTACTAGTTTATAGGAAAAAAATTCAGACTGATTGATTTCCTCCAAACACAGAGCTGACCAGTGTCAGGCAGGGATTAAAATCGATGCTGTAAGGTAGCGCATGGTAAGACGCTCCTAACAGAACTTCACAGTTTCCGTGTGAAGAAAATGGGCTCAGAATTTATTGTAGTGTGGCTTATATTAACCTCCTTTATTCTTTTCACTGTCTTTCTTTTTTCCTGTCAGTAGTTGTTATGCCTTGCAACATTTCTCCTGGTTTCTAGAGAATATTGTAGAGATGGGACTTCACATCCTCTGATTCATACCAATAGGAAGAGTTTGACATCCTATTTTTTAGGAGAGACTTAGGGCTTTGTAGATGCTTTCCAATATATCCTAAATAAACTACCCTGTTGAATAGCTCATGGTTTTACACACCTACTATCCTCTCACATCTATGTTCCAGCTATGAGCCATACCCTCCATCAACTCCATAACTGGTCAAAGGATGAAGGTATGCAAACCCAGGAAGATAAAACATTTCAGTGTAGCTTTGAGTTTTGGGGACAGTGATGTCATTGTAGGGATCGCTGGAAGAACAGAGCGAGTCACTCCTCAGGCAGGGGACCTTTTCCCGCATTTTCACAATTGCTCATTTCCTTGCAAGTATTTCTGCCTCCATTTCAGTCTAGGCAGAGAAAAGAGATGAGGAGCCTGGGGTGTGATTTAACATTTGGGCTCTCACATCACTTGGCTCTGTTCAGTGTGAACTAAGGGGCCCTACTATTTCACATCAGGGTTGAGGTCCCACTGGCTTTTAATACCTTGCTGAGTAGCCACTCAATGATCCATAATAAAGCACTTGGCTTTACTGAGGTAAAGCTCTGCTCCAGGCCAACTTGTGACCCTTAGACTCATACCAAACCTTTGTCTTATGGTGACCTTGAAAGACTACTAAAATGAAACATTAGTTAAACTCAGAGTTAATTAGACCTCTATTTTAAAGATGAGAAAAACTGTGTTAGCAAGCCAGGTATTACCCACTATATTCTCTTATTAGGAAAATAAGATTAAGTAGAAAATAATGGAGTCACTGAACATAAATCCTCATGGTGTTATTAATCTCTTTAACCCAGTTGATGCATTTTATTTGTTTTACCCGTCTGCATGATCATTTGGGAAAAATTCCAGACAACCTACATGTGAACCATAGTTCTTATACAAAAAGCTGGATCCAGACTGGAGATACTTTAGAATTGTTTGCTCAGAAAAAAAGAATGAATGCTAATAACAATTCCATTTAAAAGGAACATGAGAAGTGATGAAGTGAAGCAGTGCTACCGAATCTTTCCTTAACAGGTGACCTGGTTTATTCTTTAAGACAGGCCAGCCTGCTGTGTGTCTTCTAACCAGGGCCCCCCAGCAACATCTGACATACCAAATGGAGTCAACCAATGATAACAGGAATTTTTTGCTATTCATAATGAAGTAGGCTGTTTTCTTCTTGCTTATCTATGGATGCTCTCTTGACTATTATATTCATGCACCTGTGCGTGCATTCACACATACAACACACGCACAATACTCATGCAGCAAACCACACACACATAAAACACACATATCACATATACCACACACCACACATACAATACACACCACCAACATATAGACAGACAGACAGACAGACAGACACACACACACACACACACACACACACACACACACACTTTCAACTTACCAGAGAAATACCAAGCAACATGTTTGTTGATCTTATCTTTCTGATTCTTGGACAATTATAAGAACATCAGTTTTCTTTACATATAGGTTAGTGCCTTGATACTAAGTTTTTTCTTTCTTTCTTTTTTATTACAGCAGAATCTAAAAAGAAGAAAAAGGAAGGCAAGAAACAGGAGAAGATGCTGGATTAAAAGATGCCACCGTCTGTGGAACAAGAAAAGGACATCAGCAAATAGGATCAGTTAACTATTGCATTTATACCTACTGTAGGCTTTTTATTCAATAGTTATCTATAGCTTAAGTACATGATAGGCAAAAACAAAGAGATTTTTTGTAGTAGCACTTTTTAAATGTATACCATAGTACCATTAGGGGCTTATAATAAAGGACTGTAATACTATTTAGAAGGCTGACTTATAGGCCATGATAGATGATAGACAACTGAGGTAAGTTTTTCTGAAGTTATGTGATATTTCACATTTAAATCTTTTTTACATTTTTTTTTCCTTTGGGCAGCAATTTAAATGTTATGACCATGTAAACTACTTCTCTTGTTACGTAGTTTTATCACCTAGACTTTTTTTCCCAATTGAGAAAAATGTATACTAAACAAAGCAGCAATAAAATATAATCACTCTATTGGAGAGAAATATATTGTTTTCTGCCAGTGAAGGTTTTCTTTTCAAATTAGCAAAACAAGTGAAGGAGAGAGGCAGGGCGACTACCTAGCATTGTCGACATTTTTTTTTTTTAAAGAAAAGCATTAAAACATGACATTATTTCACTTTGGCAGAAACATTTGTTTTCTTGATGAAATTATTTTTCCACCTGAAGAAAAAAACTAGGAAAATAAATCAAAGTGATGGTGAATAAAAGGTGTCCTGTGTGCAGTGATTTCATATTCTAACTCTTCTTTGTCACCTCTACAGCGAAACTCCATCATATAAACTGGCTAGATCACTCAGGGTCACAAATGTTATACACGTATTTTTGTTTTCTTTTTTCTTTTCTCTTGTCCTTGGTACATTCTGTGGGTTGTGTACCCCTAATATGAAAACACCCAATCAGAAATGCTTCAGAGTCCTAACAATTTTCAGCAAAGACATGACATCACAAGTGGAAAATTCCACTCCTAAATCTCAGTGAAGGCTCAGAGTCAACACGCAGGCACACAAAAATACTGTATGTCATTACTTCAGACTATGTGTGTGAAGAGCATATGAAACATAAATGAAGTCATTGTTTACAGTTGGGTCTCATCCCCCGGATACCTCATTGTGTAAGTAAATTACCAAATAAAAAAATCAAATCCAGTACACCTCATCCCAAGCATTGTAGATAGAGGATTCTCAACTAGTATCAGTATTAAATTTGCTTCTGAATTTAACAGACATTCCAAAGTAGTCTGGGGTTTCATGCAACAGAAAAAAGTTCTTACATTAAATGATTTGGGGCTAGCACAGTACAAATGAAGATCTCAAAAACAAAACACAAAATGATAGTTCATGCTTAGTTTCCATATACCAAGAATTGCCACTCTTATGTCCCACAGTGAAAGCCTGGCATGGCTCCCTCAGCTGCTGAACTTGAAGCACAGTCTTAAGTAAGCAAATCCATATTTCCATTAATCAGAGAAACAAAATCTTGAGAAATTTGCTGAAAGTAGCTTTCAAGTATTTTTCTTGACATAGTCATCAATGATTCTAAGTTGATAAAATTCAATAAGCCAACACCCATCTACAAAATGATTAGGCCCATTTTCAGAAATGGCGGCTCTGCACATATCTGGGTTAGCTATGAACAGATAATTGCATACTGGTGCAGATGATACAGCCAATTTACCACAGCTAAACTACCATGGCCATCTAGTCTAACACTCTACTGGAGCTGGGAAGGCCGAAAGGTCCATTCCTCCCCTACCTCAAGCCAAAGCCAGATGTCTTTCGGGAATTTAAAAAGGATAAACTTGTAGGCATGTTAGGTATTGGTGCTTAATAAAATCAGAATACATTGTAAAGTGCAACTGGCAGAAACACGAATAATAAGTATAATTCTTTTATATGCTGACCTTAATAGGGAAAGATACTCATGAGGATGGATGGAAAAGATGAAAGAAAGGCTGCATCTGAAGTGGGTTTTTGATAGAAAATTACAAAAGGCTGAGATAATGGAAGAGTATGCAGCAAATTTAGTTAGACTCCAGCATGGAGTGTGTCTTTGATATAGACATTGTGACTTACACAGTCCTGAAATGGCTTCTTCACCTCTTGTTACACTGGTTGATGTGGAACATCACAGAAAAATGAATACTCCAAGAATTTCTCAATGAAAGATTAACAAATTAGGAAGGTGCAGAGGCACAGGTATAAAAAATTAAAAATTCCACTTGGCAGCAAATTTTATTGAGAAAGGCAGAAACTGCAGTCATCGTTCTACTGCTGAGATGCACTTTGTAGGACTAGGAGATAACCTTTCCCCATACTGTCTCACTCTTGGCTCCATAATCCCGAGCTTAAATTGCTTACTTTATAGCTGATCTGAATGTAAAGCAGAGGTCTGTAAGTGTTAGGAAGCACTGAGTGATGAAGTAGAAAGTACAATCTTTTACAGATTGAATCACTTAAAAACAGCACTCAACCATAAAGATTAGGATCGTATCAACCTTCAGTCAATGGTTTTGTTCTTTTGTAAGACAACGTCTCACTATGTAGCCAAAGCTCATTCAACCTCATGATCTTCCTGCTTCAGCCTCCTGAATGCCACCACTCCAGCCAATCAAAGGGCTTTTTAATGGAGTGGATCAAATTGCTTTTTCCTCCATTAATCTTCTCCATAAATTATAAGACCAATCAACATTCTTGGAAATACAGTGTGAAAGCATTCAATCTACATTTTTTGGGGGGAGTCTTTTTTGAGACAGCCCCAGCTGTCCTGGAACTCACTATGTAGACCAGGCTGGCCTTGAACACACAGAGATCTGCCTGCCTCTGCCTCTGGAGTGCTGGGATTAAAGGGCTGTGCCACCATGCCCAGCTCAATCTACATTTTAAAGGTGTGACATTTTTGGAAACTGTTCACATTAAGAGACATAGGCAGAATAGTATATTAAGTATCCAACAGGTAACACCTATGTCAACTTTGATTAAAATGTGGAACATATTTAAGGAATGAATAACAAGCCATACCCTTAGAAATCCACACTTCTCTGCAAAGCACCAGAGTAAACTATTAATATGAATATTCAATCATTTTAAAGTCAAAACTGAACCAGTGATGAAGTTTAAGAATATTTTGCCACAGATAACAATAATGCATATTTTATTTTTCAATTTTTCAAAAATAAAAGGGAAAATGAAATTATAGTGCCTAATTTCTGTGAATTTTTAAGCACAAAATCTTAACAGATGGATAACGATATATTTCTCATACATTACACCCATCAACTTTATTGCATTAAGTTACTTGTGGAGTCATCAAAGGAGATTATTTGGATAGATTATTGTGCATATTTTCCTTTGTTTAAAAATGAACCTGGTCTACATAGTGAGTTCCAGGACAGCTGAAGCTACAGGGAGACCCTGTCTCAAAAAGACAAAAAAAAAAAAAAAAAAGAAAAAAAAAAAAGAAAAATAGAGCATGGATGACATATGACTTACTGGAGCATGAAATGTGATGAATACTGACAATGCATCCCTGAACCCCAGGAATGTCAGGGTCCCTTAGAGAGTGCACAAATATAGAGGTTGTACCCATGTGGTCCCTCCTAATTAGTAGGACTAATAATTTTACATAGTGAACTAGTAACAGAGCATGATCTTTCCTCTGTCTTTTGATAGTCGGATTTATCAAACAGAAGGTAATTTAAAAACATCCAAATTTATGATTCTTAAATAATGACATGTGTGCCTCACTCACTGTGAACAGGCAGAGGACATATTTGTAAGAAGTGGGAGGAGTCTAGATAGGCTGATTCTAGATAGGCTGACTAGACTCCAGTGGATGAACTTGTACCAAAGGACATCTGAATACAAACACTCAACCAGATAGGACTTAACATATGTGACAGAATACCTGAAATCTGGTGGGGGGAGCTATAGGGGACAGGGAGGTTTAAATTTGATTAAGATACATTATATGAAATGCACAAAAACTCAATAACAATTTTTCAGTCAAAAATTATTTATATTTTTAAAAAATGACAGGAATTTTAGACTTGTATGTCCTTGCATGTTTGTAAGGTAGTCATTTTCGTCTGATAATATTTCTAGTACCATCCTTTATGCTTTACAAGAACATATGACAATGGGGTTATGATCTTGTGCTCTCACACCATCATAACTGTGATTGTTTTCCCATGGGTTGCTCATGGGTCATATAATTCAGTGCACATTGTTTCAGAGTATGACCTAGAACTTGTAGGAGGAAAAAACAAAAACTAAAGGAAGCCACCCAAAGTAATAAACTCCTTTTATGATTTTTTTAATTAAAAAACATTTTATTCATTTTTTAAATTTTATGTGTAGGAGTGTATTGCCTGCACCCATGTCATCCAGTGCCCATGGAGGTCCGAAGAGGGTGTCAGATTTTCCTAAAACTGGAGTTACAGTTGTTAGCCACCATGTGGGTGCTGGGAACCAAACCCAGATAGAGTGCTCTTAACTGTTGAGCCATCTCTCCAGCTCCATGTAACTCCTTTTAAATTTTTGTCACCTTAATGAAGAAATAATGAAGTATATTCCACTGACTGAGCCATAAGCTAGCACAGCATGGGGACTGTCACATAGAATTATATAACTAGGGCTGGAGAGATGGCTCAGCGGTTAAAAACACCGGTTGTTCTTGCAGAAGACCCAGGTTCAAATCCCAGCCCCACATGGCAGCTAACAACTGTCTGTAAGTCTAGTTTCAGGGATCCAACAGCCTTTTCTGTCCTCCGTGGGCATTGCATGACATGGGTGCACTGACCTACGCGCAGGCAATACACTTATACACATAAAATAAAAATAATAAGTAAAATATTTTAAAAAAAGAACAATACAATTAAACCTCAGCACTGAGTAGACTGCACTTACCATTTTTCTCTTGTCTTGTATAGAAAACAATCTTTACTATCCTTATCCTTGGACTTGTCAATTGTATTTAAAACATTACATATTATTTATATCAGAAATCATCAGTATTATGCCTAAGCATTCTGTTTTTGTCAGCCTACTTTATAAAACTTGACTTGTATTTCACATGTTGATTGGGTATTAAGCCATAATGTTGAGCACTGATCATTTTGAGAATATATGCAAATTATTATTAATCATCATAATGGTAATTTCTAACAGAGTAAATTATCATCATTGCTTGGAAATTAGTGTTTTAGTGCCTTACCAATGGCAATATGATTTTTAAATATCCTAAAGAATGTCCATGTAAAAGCCACAAAATAAAACAACTTTCTCATAGCATATAAGGCTAGAATCATTGCAACAGTATAATGTCAGAAGTTGGAATTTTAAAAAACACACTGAAAAAGCACCCTGCTAATACTCCTGTTTTATCAACCATTTAACTATGTAATCAACATTTGACTGAATTACAATTGTCAGCATACTACTTTATCAGGAATTCTGGGAAGAAAACAACTAAAAGTTAGAACTGTGTTTCTCAACCTGATTCTTTTGTAACACTCAAGGATATAAAGAATTTTTTAAATTAAAGAAAATTAATAATGTAACAATAGATTTTAACGTCTGTAATGATTATGGTGGAAAATGTCCAGGAATTTCAAAGGACTTTCTGGCCAAGGAAAGAATTAATTGAGGAAGGAATTAAGGGTTGTATGTCTTTCAAAGATGACCAGTATTTCTACGGTGTATAAAGGACATCATGCAGGAAAATTATTAAAAAGTTACAGTTACACATGTTAATAGTTTACAGTATTTATTAATATTATTAGACTAATCTACCTAAATCATAAAGTAGTGACTTTAAAGCCTTTATTTACACTATCATCAAAAGCTAAGTGCTGAGTTAAATATTGTTAGGATGCAACTCTCCAGTACAACACACACACACGCACACACACACACACACACACACACACACAAAATACAGCTTTCACAAAATATTATCTGTATTATATCTTATATATTCTGATATCGTCTTTCTTCTTTTAAAAAAAAGATAGTTGCAATTTATTAAATTGAACTTGGAGCAATGTTTCCATCAAAATTTTTATTTGAGTGATATTTCCCTTGTAGATACATTGACATCTCACTCAATCTTTATAAAATATGCAAAAATTGGTGTAGATGCTGATTTTTGAACATGTTTTCTTAAGGGAAAGAGATTGACTGCTGTAATTTCTGTCCACAAGGACTATTCTTTTCCACTATTTTAAAGAGTCACTTCTAAAGAGATCAAGCTACATGGCCAAGAGTCTAGAGTTTTCTTTTCTTCTATGGAAATCAGCAGGAATTCTGAATGAGGCTGTAGACATGGAAGGAGAAGAACAGTCTAGCAGTAGCTTGTCTTTACCCCTACTAAGCCTTCAATGGCTGTTTGAGGCAGATAAAAATATGATATGTTATAACTGGATAGGCATCACCAGACATAACTAAATATGACTAGGTAGCCCAGAATGTGCCAAAGACATGCTGAGCAAGTTATATCAAGTTCTCTGGCATTCTGTGGATAGGCATTCATTTTTCACAAAGGCTTAAAAGTAAAATGGAGATATTTCCTAAAAGGAGAATGCTTAGAGAGGCTGTGTTAAACACCTTTCATTTGTTCCTACTGATCTACCTTTTTATTTACCCCCATGAGGCTAACTTGCCTTCTAGTTCTGACTAACAAGTATCAGAGAAGGAACAGGACGAGGGAGGGAAGGGAGTTATAGAGGTCAGTATATTTATTCTTCAACTGCTCTCCCTGTGGGAGAGCACCTTTGGAATTAAGCTCTTCACACCTGTCAAGATCTCTCTCTCCCTCTCTCTTCCTTTTCTTCTCACTGTCCTCCCTCTCTCTTCAGGAACAGAAGAAACAAAGCATATCTTTGGTTACACCATGAGCCCTTGTGATTTTTGGAAACTCTATCCACATCTTCATAAATTCTTAAATCTCCTCTTGATTACACTGCTTATGTGAACATGCCATCTCTTGATTGGTAGACTTGTGACTAACCTAGGGACCATGCTTTTATTCTCAGACTCAAAGAATTTGCTATGAATCTTCTTTGGGGGCTTACTTGAATTTCCCATAACAGGCTTCTTGGTATCCACAATTCCACACATCACTGGATCTGTCAGGTCATGACGACAAGTGAGAAACCTGTTTATCCAAATGAGGTGCCAACTTTTGATGAGGAAAGCTATTCAAACATGATTGGAGATACAGGTAAATAGGAAAAATTGGGATCTCCAAGTACTGTACATGTTGATTTTAATACACAAATGGAATCCTCCTCCTTAGAGCAGCAGTAGGCAGCCTATCAGTCTCATAAAGAACAAAAGGGGCTGTAGTATATTTGGCTTTTGTAGTGTTAGGGCTATAAAGTCTCCAATTTGTCCTTCATTTTGGAGGGAATGTTACATAAATACCAGTTCTTAAGGACGCAGGAAAATTAATTTTGAAATAACACAAGCTTGAATATGTGAATATATGAACAATTTTTAAAATATTTGTTTTATTATTTGTGTGTGTGTGTGTGTGTGTGCTCCTGTGTATGTGTCTGTGTATGTGTCTGTGTGGGTATCACTGTGTGAGTACATGTATGTAAGTGTTGGTGCCTAAAGAGGCCAGAGGGGTCAGATCCCCTAGAGCTGGAGTTAAAGGTATTTGTGAGCCACCTTCATGGGTACTGGGAACAGAACTAGGGTAATCTACAAGAGCAGTACACTGTCTTGCCTACTGAGCCATTTCTTCAACTTTATGAATATATGAACAATTTTTCATATATTACCAGTTCCACTCACCAGTACTGTATTTTTATAAGTTAAATGGGCATTCTTATTCCGGGGCTCCGAAATATCGGGAGTCATTTTTTTAACTGGCAACATCACAGACTTTATGTCTAAGTATGTAGTACTAAGCATAATTCTAGAGAGAGAGGGATAGGCTTCATGACACTTAAGAGGACAAATAATCAAAATGGTGATCACCAGGGTCCATTAAGTTGTACCTTATTATAATAAATTAGTATACTTCGAAATCACTCTTTGGAAAAGATACCAATAGTTCATGTAGGAGGAGGATATACCAGTGGGACATTTAACATTCATGAGGAAAGCAGTAAAAATCTACAAGGGTATCTTCTTGTTTGTCCTGCAGAGAAATGCTTGTTTTCTCCTAACTTTGGGCAGATTAGATGGAGAAGTTCTGTTGATGGCTGTAGGCTGCCTTCAATTGTCATAAGTTTCTTTATAGTTGCACAATACACCTCTCTTCCCTTATGTACCACAAGGGTATGTGCTATCGTCACTTATGAAGTCCTATCAGCTGGTTGTTATAAATCTAGTAGGCACGCATGGTATCTAGAGGTCAGGGGAACCAAAGTCCTCATGGATTACAATGTGTCACAGTCCCAGTGTTGACATTTCCTATGCCTTGTGAAGTGCTATTTTTTGACAAGTAAGGGGGAACTTACATGGTATGACTAAGCCCAAATAACCCAGGGAATGAATGCCTTCTCTTGGCCTGAGAAACAGAGTTGCTCCTTTTGCTCTGAGACGAAGAGGCTTACTTCAATGGAAGCCTCAGTTGAATTTCTAGAATTATAGATTTCGAGTATTCTAGATGCATAAAGAAAAGTCAATAATTGAGTTTCTTACCAGCTGATTTTAGGGGCTTGGCAATCTCAAAGTAGAATCAAAAGAGAGATATTAGCTATCTATTTTGAGATATAGGTAAGAGAGAGGACTAAGTGTATGTCATCTCTCTAACATAGCATCTCTGAAATCATTGAATTCCATCTCTACATTAAGCTATGTAGCCAACTAAAGTAATTTTCACTGAACAACATTTGGTTTAGTTTCCTATTCATTTAATAAAGAAATTTAACCAAAGATAGACAGATGATCTGTGCCTGTGCCATACATTCTGATAACTGTATCGTGATCAAGAAATTAAATGAGATTATTTTCTCTTAGCTGTGCTTCTGAAGTCTTTGTGAACAAATAATCCGTGTTAATTATATGGATTAATTCCTGACTATCTCTTTGGGTATATCCCCTTTCTAAGCACCGAATTTTACATTTTATCTTACAGGCTATTCTAATTTAAATACATTAACCCATTTCTTCAGCAGTTTCTTAAATGCTCAGCACTGCTGTAGCCACTGGGAGTTCAGCAAAGGGTAAAATGGCAAACATCTATTTCCATGGACTTGAACACACACTATAAACAATGTTGCAGTTACAGCTGCATGACAAACCACTTGGTAGCTTAGAACATGGTCACAGTGTTGTCTAATGATTATCCCCATTGCTTTAGAAAACACCTTTGGTGATTCTTTTGCTCTGTGAGATGTTAACTTGAGAAACTGGAAAACCCGACAGGCTCACGCCTCTCTCCTTTTTAGAAACAGGTGAAACTGAACTTAAGTGAGATGCTGGATGCCTGTCTTTATGAAAGCTTTATATTTTTCCTATATAATTTTTTGGGTCAAAGTATGTCCATCATGATATCGAGTCTTTCTACATGGCCCCACAGAGCCCCTCAAAGCACAAAACTGGAAACCACCAAACCTTCATAATCCTTAACACAGGACTTGGCTCCTCAACAGTTTTGCCACAATTAAATGGTTAAATAAAAGCAGGACCAAAATGGCAAGACCAGATTTTTAAGGAAGGACCTACTCAAGGAAGTTCACAGGCTCAGATCATTGAGGGTCAATTTTGTCTACAAAGTGCAAAAACATATAGGCTGCTAGTTTTTGTGAACTTGACACAAACCCAGACATACCTGGGAAGAGGAAATCTCAAGTGAGGAATTGATACCATCAGATTGGCTTGTGGGAATGCCAGTGGAGCATTTTCTTGAATGCTAATTGATGTAGGAGGGCCCAGCCTACTGTGGGCAGTGCAATCACTGGGCAGGTGGGTCTGGCTGTATAGGCCCTTGGGGCCACCTTCCACCTCCATCTTCCTATGCATCTCTGGGTGGAACGTCTTGAATGCTAATTGATGTAGGAGGGCCCAGCCTACTGTGGGCAGTGCCATCACTGGGCAGGTGGGTCTGGCTGTATAGGAAAGGTCACTGAGCAAGCCAAGAGAGGCAAGCCAGGGGGCAGCACTCTTGCATGGTCTCTGCTTCAGTTCTTGCTTTCTCGTTTCTGCCTTGAGTTCCTGCCTTGACTCCCCTAGATGACAGACTATGACTTTTACACAAATAAATCCTTTCATCCTCAAGTTGTTTTTGGTCAGCATTTTATCACAACAACAGAGAAGCAAATAGAGTAATCTATAAAATACATGTTAAATGAAGGGTCATAGAGGAAAATAAGGCAGCCCAGAGCAATGCATAATGTTGGATGAGGGTTAAATGTCAAGTAGGATAGCCAGAGGCAGCCTGATGGTGGTGAGGAGATCAGCTTGCAGAAGCAAGTCATATAGTGATGGTTGAAAGAATGCTGCATATAGAGTACAGGCAGTGAGTGTAAAAGCTCTCTGATGGAAGTTTCTAGAGAAAATTCCAGGAGTAGAAGGACATCTGTGGATAAAGGAGTGTTTAAAAATAGAAAATATGAGGACCCGCAGGCCTCTCTCTGACCCGCAGGCCTCTCTCTCAGGTGTAAGTCTATCCTGCCCTGTGCCTTGACTCCCCCAGCCTCACTCACCCTCCCATATACCCCGCGGGTCTCTCCTCCTAGCCTGGGTCTTGTGCCATTCCTTGTCTTGGCGCCCCAGACACCTGGGGAACCACCACTGCTTCCTGATTCTGTGCATCCAGACCAACTCAGTTACTTCTCAGGTCCCCAGGGGCTCTCTGGGCCTGGACCCAGCCTCACCTCCCTCTGCCTCCCTGGGTCTGCACAACCGGAGAGCCTCTTTCCTGGACACCAGGGCTGACCTTTCCTCTTCCTGTTCCTTTGCATCCAGGCCAACCCAGCTCCTCAGTGCAGTCCCCAGGGGCCCTTGGGGCCACCTTCCAACTCCATCTTCCTATGCATCTCTGGGTGGAACACCAACAGCTGCTCTAGACCAGCATCTTTCCTGGGCATGACCCCCAGGCCAGTCCAACCTCCAAATTCCTGAGGCCAAAATCTATCCTGGAGGGATCCAGACCTTAGGAGAAAGCCTGAGAGCATCTGATCCTCATCTGACTTGGGCCTCTGTGGGAATTCCTGAAGACAAAAGCAATCTGGCCACTCCAATATAAAATCAAAAGAGAGAACTGGAAGCTTAGAGGAACCAGCCTTTCATGCCCAAAGAGTAAACCACAGAGACACATAAGTTCACAAAAAGAAGCAGACCTAAACTTGAAGGCTTGAGTCTCACACAAGATTCAGAAACTATAAAAGAAATTCACATGTCAAAAATCACAGAGAAAGAATAACAAGATGAAAAACCAATATAACATATCCTCACCAAATTCCAAGAGTCCTCTAGAGGAGTACAGTGAGAACCCCCTAGAGATAATGCAGTACTTGGAACTCAAAAGAACAATTATAAACATGATAAAAGAATTCAGTGAATTAAAGAATACACAAAAAAAAGAAATCAAAGAACTGAAGGAAGATAGGGATAAACTTCTGAATGAATTCAGAAAAGAGTTAGAAATATTAAAGAATACTCAGGCTGAAATGAAGAAGGAAGTGAAACACTCAGTAAACCAATTAGAAATGACAGGAGAAAGCCTCACCAATAGGATGAATGAAATGGAAAACAGAGTATCAAGACTGGAAGATAAAGTGGACGAACTAGACCACTCAATCAAAGATTATGAAAAATTTAAGAAATCACAAGAATGAAACATGCAGGAATCTGTGACACAATAAAAAGGCCAAACTTACAAATCATAGGCATACAGGAAGGAGAAGAATCCCAAGATAATGGTATGGACAAGATCTTCAACAGAATTGTGGAAGAAAATTTCCCAAACTTAAAGAAAGACATGCCCATACAAATACAAGAAGCATACAGAACACCAAACAGACAGGACCAGAAAAGAAACTCTCCATGGCACATCATAGTAAAAACACTAAATGTACAAAACAAAGAGACAATACTGAAAGCTGCAAAAGAGAAACTAGTCACATATAAAGGAAAACCCATTAGGATTATAGCTGATTTTTCAGTGCAAACTATGAAAGCCAGGAGACCTGGACCAAAGTATTCCCAGTTTTAAATGACCATAGATGCCAACCCAGATTACTATACCCAGCCAAAATGTCTATTATAGTCAAAGAGGAAAGAACAATCTTCCATGACATAAATAGGCTAAAGGAATTCGTATGCCCAAAACCAGTCCTTCAGAGAATTCTGGGAGCAATACAAAGAGCTGAAGAAAGGAATGACTATACCCAAGGGTATACAAAGAATGAGGTATGGGCAACAGAAACTAAATGAAGCTATACTTGTAGAAACACAAAATTAGACTAAGAATTCAAACAGTAATCAAAATGGTGGCAACCAATACACAGTTTTAAATATGAATGGACTGACTCCCCAGTGAAAAGACACAGACTATGTGAATGGATTAAGAAACAAAACCCCTCTTTTTTGTTGTCTGCAAGAAACTCATCTCACTTTCAAGGACAAACACTATCATAAAGTGAAAGGATGGAAAAAAAAATTCCAAACAAATGGTATTAAGAAAAAAACAGGTGTAGCAGTTCTAATATCTGACAAATTAGACTTTAAACTAAAACTAATCAGAAGAAATAAAGAGGGCCAATTCATTCTGATCAAAGGAACAATAAATTAAGAAGATATTACAATCATGAACATATAGTCACCAAACTTTGGTGCATCCAACTTCATAAAAACAATACTATGGGACTTTAAGACCCAGAATAATCCCAACTCATTAATGTACTTCAATACCTCATTGTCTCCATTAGATAGGTCAACAGGGCAGAGAGTTAACAGAGAGACATCTGAATTAAACAATACCATATATCAAATGGACTTAA
>NW_008359625.1:2657255-2657877 GCF_000622305.1 Nannospalax galili | reverse complement strand
ACAAATACAAAAAGACTGAAATAATTCCATGCATTCTATCAGACCACAATGCAATAAAGCTTACAATCAACACTGGAAGAAACCCTAATCACCGCATGAACAAATGGAACTTAAACAACACACTCCTGAATGATAAATGGGTCAAAAGGGAAATTAAGAAAGAAATAAAAGTATTCCTGGAACTAAATGAAAAGGACAATACAACACAACAAAACCTCTGGGACACGCTGAAAGCCATCCTTAGAGGGAAGTTTATCGCTCTAATTGCCTACATCAAAAACTTGGAAAGAACACAAATAAATGATTTAATGTTGCAACTCAAAACACTTGAAATGCATCAGCAAATGAAACCCAAACCCTGCAGACAAGAAGAAAAAACAGAAATTAATGAAATTGAAACAAAGAAAACAATACAAAGAATCAACAATTCCAAGAGCTGGTTCTTTGAAAAGATAAACAAGGTTGACAGACCACTAGCTCAGTTAACCAAAAGAAAGAAAGAGCACCTCTAAATCAACAAAATCAGAGATGAAAGGGATAACATCACAACAGACTCCAGAAAGATACAGAACATTAAAAGAAGATAGGGATAAACTTCTGAATGAATTCAGAAAAGAGCTAG
>NW_008359625.1:2656112-2657040 GCF_000622305.1 Nannospalax galili | reverse complement strand
CAAAAAAATAGAAATGGAGGGAAAACTTCCAAATTCCTTCTATGAAGCCAGCATCACTCTAATACCAAAGCCAGGTAAAGATACAACCAAAAAAGAAAAATATACACCCGTATCCATAATGGACATAGATGCAAAAATTCTCAACAAGATACTTGTAAACCACATACAGACCCACATCAAAAAGATCATCCACCATGATCAAGTCAGCTTTACCCCAGAGATGCAGGGATGGTTCAATATACATAAGTCAATAAACATCATAAATCATATAAATGGGCTCAAAGACAAGAAGCACATGGTCATCTCAATAGATGCAGAGATGACCCTTGACAAAATTCAACATGCATTTATGTTCAAAGTCCTAGAGGGAATTGGACAGGAGGGAACATACCTCAACATAATTAAAGCCATATATAACAAACCCACAGCAAACATCATTTAAATGGAGAAAAACTGGAAGCATCCCCATTGAAATCAGGAACCTGTCCACTATCTCCACTTCTCTTTAACATAGTGTGTGAAACTCTTGCAAGAGCAATAAGACAAGATCAGGAAATTAAAGGAGTAATAATTGGAAAAGAAGAGATCAAATTATCCCCTTTGCAGATAATATGATATTATATCTAAGAGACGCCAAAAATTCCACCAGAAAACTCCAAGAAATTATTCCCATGTTCAGTAAAGTGGCATGTTACAAAATTAATCTACCAAAGTCTATAGCCTTTCTATGTACCAATAACAAGGAATCAGAGAAAGAGCACATAGAAACATTCCCTTCCACAATAACTGCAAAAAAAATAGAGTATCTAGGAATAAACCTGACCAGAGACATTAAAGAGCTCTCCAATGAAATTTTTCAATCACTGAAGAAAGAGATTCAGGAAGACATCAGAAGATGGAAGGACCTCCCATGCTCATGGATTGGAAG
>NW_008359625.1:2654834-2655279 GCF_000622305.1 Nannospalax galili | reverse complement strand
TCACCTTATACAAAAGTCAGTTCCAAATGGATCAAAGACCTCAATGTGAAGCCTGAAACTCTGAAACTGTTAGAAGAAAACATTGGCAAAAACCTACAAGATATAGGTATAGGAAAGGATTTTCTAAACCGGACATCAATAGAGTGTGAAACAAGGTCAAGAATTAACAAATGGGACATCATTAAACTAAAAAGCTTCTGTACATCAAAGGTGGTAACCAGGGATGCTATCAGAAAACCCACAGAATGGGAGAAAATCTTTACCAGCTACACATCCAACAGAAGATTAACGTCCAAAATATACAAAGAACTCAAATAACAAAACTAAGAAAATTCAGTGATACCACTCCTTGGCACATACCCGAAGGACTCATGATAATGTACAGATACCTGTACATTCATGTTTGTTGCTGCTTTCTTCAGTATAGCTAAGAAACGGAAACAAC
>NW_008359625.1:2610268-2654606 GCF_000622305.1 Nannospalax galili | reverse complement strand
GTTCTACTCACCAGTAAAGAAAGACGACATCATGAAATTTCCAGGAAAATGGATGGAACTAGAAACTCTTATACTAGGTGAAGTAATACAGGCTCAGAAAAACAAATGATGTATCTTCTCTCTCATATGTTGATCCTAGCACCAAATCCTTATAAGTGAGTATGTATCCAGGAACCAGGAACCATGTATACAGGAACCAGGATAATGAAAAGGACAGGGAGGTAAAGGAAAAGAAAGAATTTGAAAGAGAAAAATAGTAGGGAACAGGCATAATAGGGAAGATATGGATAAAATTGGATTATTTTAAGGGGAGAGGGGAAGGGTTGTTATACCAGGAACCTTGGGAATAAAGGGAAAGAAGGAGCTCAAGACAGGTTGGACCAAAAGAGAAGGGTATTATTAAGGGAGAAATGGGAAAAATGGGGTTTAAATGGGGAAATCATGGCAGAAGAGTTAGACAATGTGAGATAAATAATGCCTAGCTAGTTTTAAAAAACCTGAGGGGACCTCATTAATCAAACAACCTACCGATAATTTATACATACAACTAGCTCAAGGAATATAATACATGTCTAGGTAAGGTTTATCTGAGAATGTTTGGTCTTTGCCCAAGCTTTATCTACATACACATGGTAGTTAAAAGTACCAGTACCAGTACTGGTGGAACTAACCTTATTGGATGTTTAATAGCCATAGTTTGAGGCCTATACTAATTAGGTCAGAGGGACAATAAGGACAGTTTTTGCTCCTTGTCCTCCTTGGTTGACTAAGTTCCAGGGGACTATGAGGATCTCTCAAAATGTCCTGTAACTTGGTGAGTCACCTGTCCTCTTGATCAAGGACGCCATGGAGACCCCACCAAATGGACTTGAAACAGTGTCCAGTCTACAAAGAGGAGGGTCAACACAGAGGAATTACTTCCTCCTTGCTTCCAAGCGAAGGCAATTATGGTCGAGCAGGACCTTTGACTTACCTTCACATAGGCGTGTCTAGGTAATATTTATCTGAGAACAGTTGGTCTGTGCCCAAGATTTATCTGCATGACATACAGTAAAAAAAAGCACCAAAGTGGTGGAACTAACCTTTTTGGATATTTAACAGACATACTTTGAGGCCTATAATATAACCAAAGATTAAAGGGGTCAATATAATTTCTTAAGAGTCCATATGCCTAGCTAAAGGCTCCATAACAAGGAGTTATTTTGAGTTATTGGATAGGGTGACCAAAGGGACTCCCAAATAGTAACCCAGCATAGAACTGGGAAAATGAACAGCAGACCCTAATGTTATCTAAAGGATTATTGACAACTGATTCCTGCTAGAAGAGGAACAGCTGACCCACCTAAAACAAAGACCTCTAGATAGGCTGACTAGATTCGCCAGAAGGGCAAGTAGTGGGGAATGGCTGGGGTGCCACCAATACAGCAGACAGTAGCAGGGGTATCAGAGAACAAGGGCTCTAGTCGGGGGAGAGAGGCTATGGGTGGGTGCCATCTGGGAAGTGGATGTATAGTTGAATAAGATGATTTGGGATATTATGTGTAATATACACACACACTTAAAAAATGAACAAATTTTTAAAATATACTATATTTGAGGAGGAAGCATGGAAATTATGTCATGCTAATTAGTAGAGGTGATGAACATTACCATTGAAATCTACCCAATGACTTTATAGACATAGACAGGCACCAAGGATCCAAGTGCAACCGATTAGGACTAGTAATGAACCGATGCATACAGATTAGAGATGAGCAAACATCTAAGTGTTGGTAGCATTAAAAATGATATTGTTTTCTGTATGAAACAATATATTTTAAAATGAAATGCAGATGTTTCTTAAAGGTTAAAACCTCATTCAATTTTATGTCTTATGGGCTTTATACAGAGTTCAATATTGTATAACTGTATTAACTCAACTGTGAACCTAGAAACTTGCACCCACTTGTGAAAGAGATGTACTTTTGCTCTGAAGTGTGTTACTGAATATGTTTAGTCTGTAGTGAAATGCCTCTTCTAATCATGTAGTTATTAAAAATTTTTAAAAATAATGGGTTAATTAGTAGAGGTGAAAAATACTACCATTAAAATCTACCTGATGACCTTATATCCATGCTCAGGTGCCAAGGATCTCAGAAAGTAACCGACTCTGACTAGTAATACTCAGGTACATAGAGATTAGAGATGCATATGCAAACATCTAAGTGTTGGTAGCATTAAAAATGATATTGTTTTCTGTATGAAACAATATATTTTAAAATGAAATGCAGATGTTTCTTAAAGGTTAAAACCTCATTCAATTTTATGTCTTATGGGCTTTATACAGAGTTCAATATTGTATAACTGTATTAATTCAACTGTGAACCTAAAAATTTACAGTCAATTTTGAAAGAGATATATCTTAGCTCAGAAAATTGTTATTGAATATGTCAATGCTGTTGTAATGAAATGCTTCTTCTAAGTATGTGGTTATTAAATAAATAACAAAAAGGGAAAATATAAGAATTTAACAAAATGAATGCAAAATGAGCTCTGTACCAATGAGGTCCATTCCTTGAATGAATCTTTTGATTTATCTTGTGAGCCACACCACTTCCTCATGAAAAGGAAGCAATGTAAGGACACCGGCAAAAGATTTTATGGTTGAAGTTTTCTCATGTTTTTCATATTCTCAGTAATAAAAAACTGAATAAATCAATAACTCAGATCCCATTATTTTTTTCAAGTCATCTAAGATAGGTAGAAAGCATCCTCAGTTGACCTATTCTAGGTTAATAAGCTACATGACACACTTCTCAGTTTGGTTTGCATCAACTGATGTCATATGACAACTGATCAAGAGTGATCCTTAGTTATCATCATAGGGAGTCTCTGGATTTTAGTCTACATCCCCTGTTAAAAATTTTAGCATTATTGAGGCTGGAGAGATGGCTCAGCGGTTAAGAGCACTGATTGCTCTTGCAGAGGACTCGGGTTTGATTCCCAGCCCCACATGGCAGCTACAAACCGTCCTTAACTCCAGTTCCAGGGAAATCCAAAGTCCTCTTCTGACCTCCACAGCATTGCACGACACAAGTGAACTCAATACATGCAGCCAATACACTCATATACGTAATTTTTTTAAAAAATCAGCATTAAACTCATTGATCCCCTATATTCTTCTGAATTTAATTCTCAGTATCCCAGGCAGCCTAGTCGATAACTTTGTCTTCCAGATCTCAATTATGCATTTCTAGTAGAATAATGATGGCAATCTTATTGTTTTTATGATGTTGGCTCAATAAGTATTCCACATACTCTAGTAGTTCCTAGAGGTCTGTCAGCAACCATTTCTCTAAAAGTTGATATTCACTGATTGTAAGTAACCAAAACTTGCTTTAAAGCAAAGTGTGTGTGTGTGTGCGTGTGCACGTGTGTGTGTGTGTAGGTTCTTCTCATATGTACATTCAGCAGCTCAAGGACTTGAGGGCAGGAAAACTCAAAGAATAACAGAAGATTGAGAAATCCAAAGACTCTGTGCATCTTAGCAGTTTGTCAAGGATTCAGTTCCAATCAATTTATTCTCAATGTCTTGAGGTGTTCCTTCTGGGAAAGGGTTTTGGATGACCTGGAAAGGGCCAGAGGGCATCCTTGTTGTCAGACTTCATAGTCTTCAGATTGGCAGCCCAACAGAATCACATGGAAATGTAGAACAGTTCTAGTATCATCTAGAGAGGGCATTTCACAGACGCGAAACCAATGACAAATTATCATCAACTTAGGGGTTCCCTGTCCTCACACTCCTACATTCCCCTCAATATAAATCAAGTCCCATTGTAGGCTTTGTAAACCATCTTCTACCATCCTCTGATAAAATAATAATAAATTTGACATCAAGTCTGTTTTGTTTTTCCTCATGTAGACATCAAGCTCAGGATCCAAAATTAGATCCATGCTTTGATAGCTGAGATAAAGTCTCTGATTACTACACCTTTATTTCTTGTATTCAATTAACTTGTTTGTAGTCAGCCCAGAATTCTGGTCCCATTTCAACCAGACTGTGGTTTCCTCTTTCCATCCTCCTTCACCAGAAATCCATCACCTCGAGTGTTGTCTTGTTCACCTATTAGTTGCCTTAATCACTTTTCTGTCCAGCATTTTTGAAGGAAAATTATATAAACTTAAATCTATATGACCACATAGTATAGCATTAAGGCATGTTCAAAGAAGAGCCACAGAGTTCAACTCTGTTATTTACATTTAAGATGCTGCTAGACTTTGTATGGTCAACTAAAATCTGTGGAAGAAGATGGAGTTCACAGTGCTCTCCTGCAAGCAACACATAAAAACACCAACCTTCAATTAGAGATGGGGAATAACTCACTATTTTATGTTAGTACATATAGCATATTAATAGAGTCTGTGGAGCTGGGCACATTATGTTTCTTATTGTGTTGAGTTTTCAATTTGTTATAAATATATTTTGTTTTCTTTTTCAAATAGAAAGGAATGACCTTCACATCAATGGTGAGATGAGCCATGAAATATTTTTATAAATAAATAGCAATTATTATTTGATTCATTAGCATAATTCAATAATTATAGAGTAATAAAACAAAATAAGCTACTTTAAGAACTAAAGTTAGAGTCCTAGTGAGACATCTTCATACATTTTTTAATAGATATAGCAGTGTGGAAGCGTGCTAGGAAATGTTTTGTAACCCTTCAAATTTTTCTTGGGGTCATTCAGAGTAACATTTTTATGTTTTCTTCCAAAGCATTCTCTATGAATATACAGATAAAACAACCCTGAAATATGCAGTCAGATTAAACCTGAATGGAACAGCCTAGAGAATATAGCTGAGTCATCATTATTTAGAGTGCTTCACATTCTGAATATATATTCACCTTCTCTGTCAACCTGGTTATGCAAGGTCTTAGAGAGTGTTAGACCTACTGACAACTTGAGATGTTTCCTTAAATTAAGAACCCATTTCACAGCAAAGAAAGGGTATTGCACTGGACAAATGACCCCAGGTCCTAACATATGAGGATGTTGGCCCAACTGAAGTTTGTAAAACATTTTAGGAGCAGAGCTAAAGTATGAGAGTTTGGGGAATGTACTCGTGTAACTTCAATCTCAATTCTAGAACATAATGAACTAGAATTAGGAATCAAAATATAGGTTTTCCAGTTAAATTTCAATTCCACGTGATGAGTGAACATTTTAGTATCTGACAAAAATGTTGCATGGAACACACATATGCTAACAAGTTATGAGTGGATGAGTGGAAATTCAAACTGTGCATTTGGCATTCTATCCGTCAATCTTAGAGCATGCTATATAAATTCAAGTAATAAGATGTTGTGTTCCTTTGAGGACCAAGATGTGCTAATTAAATTCTGTGCTACAAAGAACTTAAATTTAGCACCTGATAAGCAAGGGTTCATTGAATTGTAGGTTCTTTCTTAGGATATATGATTTGCTACCTTGACAGCAACACTGGGATATAAACTTTCATTATAGGAGCTGTAAGACGCCTATAGAAAGCAAGGACTCACAAGGTAAGGTAAAAATGCTGGAGATTTCAAGACAGATGGTAAAGGAAATATCATGAGACTTAAGGGAGACTTTGGGCCTTATTCTAGAGAGTCAAAAATCCAGAGGATTATTATTAATTATTATTATTATTGGGGGCTGGAGAGTTTGCTCAGTGGTTAAGAACACTGGTTGTTCTTGCAGAAGACCCAGCACCCATTTGGCAGCTAACAACTATCTGTAACTCCAGTTCCAGGGGCTCTGATGGCCTCTTCTGTGCTCTGCAGGCATTGCACGACACAGTTGCACTTACCTACATGCAGGCAGTATACTCATACACATAAATTAAAAGTAATAAAATATTTTAAAAATATTATTATTTTTGTTGTTGTTATTATGTGAGCCCAAAGGACACGCCACTGACTAAGGCCACCAGAAATTCACTGGTTCAAGGAATACCAGTCTCCTGAAGGATTTTGGTGAGTATTGATGCTTGAAAGTCATCAACCAAGGCAGGGCATGGTGGCTCACTCCTTTAATCCCAGCACTCGGAACAAGGAGGCAGGTGGATCTCTGTGAGTTCAAGGCCAGCCTGGTCTACATAGTGAGTTCCAGGACAGCTGGGGCTACAGGGAGACCCTGTCTCAAAAAGACCAAAAAAAAAGTCATCAACCAGGAAGCTATAATTACCACTTTGACAGTCAGTAAGGGCTGAGGGACTACTGAGCAGATGGAACCTTTAGAGCATTTAGGAAATGGTTAATGGAGTCCTTGGATTGTTTTCTCTTAGAGACAAAAGTAGAAAGTTACACAAGACAGCCAGAAAGTGTGACGCTAAATATTTATATTCATGAAGACATGAGAACAGAAGAGCAGGAGCCCGCACGAGCTTGTCCCCTAAAATAACTGCAATTCAGTGCTAGGATCCTAATCCTGAATTGTTTTTTGGAACCCACTGACTGAAAAGATGCCAAGGTCATTAGAAGGAAAGTCTTTGCAATACTATGAAATATTGCAATGGTTTCCTTAGTCCTTCCCCGAGGGGCTATCTGGACGTTTATGATGGTTACAATGCACTAGAGAAAGGAGAATGCCTAGACATTTGGAGAAATACTGAGCCAAGTGGCACTGATGCCTGGAGACTCTAAACACCACCACGGTCCTCTCTGCCTGAATGGAAGTCTGCAAAAATGAGTAAATATGTGACCCAGATAATATTCAGGTCACAGATGGCCAGTTCCATCTGAAGACCCTGACCAAAATTGTCTCAATTACAAAACGTTCAATTGGAACTGATATGCTTAGTAATTGGAATAACTTGCCAGTTGGGTCACTGTAGACTATAAAAGCCGGTGCTGCCCTCCCAGTGCAATCAATATATTCAATTGAAAAAGGAATTATTCCTTGGAGTTGACTTGATGATAGAGATGAGCAACCCTGTCATAAGCTTTATGCAAGCATGATAGTCCAGAAACCATCTGTCTTTAATTTATAGACTGTGCCCTGAAAACACTGAAAGGTTTGGAGAAATTAGTAACATACTGCAAGCAGCTCCAAATGGTGTGCCAGTCCTGGCATCGTTGGTAGAGCCGGTTAATGATGCCTCTGCTATGCTGTAGACAGCCATTGATTTGGCAAATGTGGGCTTTTAAATATTTAATTAGAAAATATAGGTTAGAGTTTATATTTGTGGACCAGACATTATTCTCTAATAGATCTGCCTCAGGAGTATATCAATACTCCCGTTCTCAGTTACAATGTAGCTTGATGATTTTTTCATCTTCCAAGCATCCCAGAAAACATCAAACTCACCATGTCAGCAATATGCAAAACAGAAAGACAGGATGAGGGACTTGGCTAGACGTGGGAGTTCTCGAAGGATAAATCCTATGAAAATTCAGGACACTGACAATTCAGTAAGTTTTTTAAGGTGTAATGGTAACAGGTTTGCTGTTACATGTGCCAATGTAAAAAGAAATGCTTTATCATGAATCTATTCATAAACACACACACAGACACACACACACACACACACACAGATACACACACAGGGTCTGATAATCCCCATTGAGTCTTGGAGATAATAGATTTTATATTTAGCAATTATTGCTGTGGTCCATTTACCTAGCAGACAACTGTCAACACCAAGCGAGATATTAAGAAAGAACTCAAGAACAGTCAAGGTTGTAGTGTATCCCACCCTGGAAGCTAGAGGGTTATAATCTAGGAGACGATATACAAATATATGTCAATGGTGAACAAGGAGGAAACTCTAGGACATGAATTACCAGACAGGCCTTTGGATGCTGAAGGAAGGATATTCATACAGATTCACTGAACAATATGTACACCCCTGCTGGAAGAGCATGGTGGTTTGTTTTGGTCAATGCTTGGTGTCAGACTTTAAAAGTATTTGAAGGTTTGTATATAAACTTGAATAATTTTCATGTGGCTTCCAGATTAGTCACAGAAAAAAAAGAGAAAACAAGCTTATTTTCAAACGTCTTTATATCTTCAGTAGTACGTTTTTGTAAGTTAGAGGCAATATAACTGATCTCAAAGTTCCTTCCACTCAGAATGACAAACTTAAAAAAAAATCAGTTAACTATATGTGGAAGGAAAGAAGCTTTGGATGTTTTCATATGCTTTATATCAACTGATAGTTTACAATCATCCCTGATTGACAATATCCTAGTTCTTTCAGTGGAAAAACAGGCAAGGACAAAAAGAAGGAAGGAAGGAAGGAAGGAAGGAAGGAAGGAAGGAGAGAAATAAATATAAGTAAATAAAAAGTGATTCACAGACATAGGCAGCTGATTGGACATCCAGTACACTCAGGATTGCTGAAGACATACATGCTGTAGTCAGCCACTGCTAAGAGTTCAGGCTCTAAGAAGCTACTCTGTCTAAGCAAAACATACAAATTCCACTTAAATGTTAAATGGAATAGTCCAAAATTACCAGAAAAGAAACCAGATTATAGAGTTGCAAATAGTCAAGGTGGGTCAGATGGTGGTGCATGGGAAGTGGGTGTGGTTGTGAAAGGATAACACTGGGGAGTCTGCCTCTTAGGAGTACGATGGTCAGTATCTGCTTTGCTCGACTGTTCAGGTTTTTAGGTTGTTACCATCAGGAAAACTCAAGTAAGGAGCACAGGGCACATTGGATATTTCTTAGAGCACTGTGCAAATCTACCATTATCTCATAAAATTTAAGTTAGTAACAATTTTTTTTCAAAAACAAGAAATGGTCAAATATATGAAGCAAAATGTAAAGGTAAACGTGGAAACTTAAATGCATGTAAAGGCTTGTATCAATATTTTTAGTACTACTGGACTTTTTCTGAAGTTTTGAAATTATTTGTTAATTAAAAACTTAGAAAAAAACAAAACAAAGTAGAAGAACAAAGAGGTGCTACAGAGATGAAGGGGAAGAGGAAGGAGAAGGAGGGGAAGGAGGAGGGAAGGAAGAGGAAGAAGCTTGGCAGCCATGTTTAAGCTGATTTGTTGTGGGCAAAGATTTAGGGAGAGGAGAAAGCAGAAAACAGGAAGATTTGGATGGTTGCTAGTTGTGGCTGGGGGAATTTAAACACCATGGACTAAACAGTAGAATGTTACTGGTAGTTGTGACAGGGAGTAGTAGATCAAAGCAGAACTTTTGGAAGAATTGGTTTGGAATTGGCCCACAAAGAAAGGACAATTAGGTGGAAAGTAATGCAAGCAGGAATGCAAATCACCTGTTAGTGTAGTTGGAGCAGCAATATTACATAAGTAACATGATCAGTCAACATAGAGAAGTGTTCGTTACATCTAAGAAAATCAATTTCTCCAACACAAAATAGGAGATAATCTGACTGTAACAGCAATTGATATAGAAAACAATTTAAACCCTGGGGATTTTAATGACAAGTTCAGAGCGTACAATGAAAGACTTTCACAACTCTATACCAGTTTCTGTCCTTTCTAGTTGAAAAGGTCTTGTCTGTGTAAGGGTGACAAAATACCAGTAAATTACAGTTTGGTAAGACAACTGGACCACTCCTCAAAGTTTTTAGCAACACTCATCCCCTATTTTTGATGCAGGGTCTCCCTGTAGTCCCAGCTGGCCTGAAACTTGGTTTGTAAACCAGACTGGCCTCCATCTCACAGAGGTTCTCCTGCCTCTGCCTCCCTAGTGCTGGACTAAATGTGTGAGTGACCATGCCTGGTGTTACAATACCTTCTAAGAAAGTCTTTCTGCAGACCTTAGCAGATTGTCTGAGAGTGCTGGGATCTGGCCTCCCAGTGGTGGGTCTCCCTGTAGCCCCAGCTGGCCTGGAACTCACTGTGTAGATCAGGTTGGCCTTGACCTCACAGATACCAGCCCCTCTCTGCCTCCCTAGTGCTGGGATTAAAGGTGTGGGCTACCATGCCCTATTAGAGAGATCTTCTAGATTGGATCAGTTGAAGGAGGAAGGCCCACCCTAAATATGGGTGTTACCTTCTGATGACTGCAGAGGGAGAAGGAGGTGGAGCGTTTCAAGACCTGGGAGGAACAGGAGGACAAATTCCACCTGCAGCAGGCCAAGCTGTGCTCCAGAATCCGCATCAGAGACAGGCGCACCAAACCCATCGACCTGCTGGCCAAGTACATCAGTGCTGAGGATGACGGCCTGGCGGTAGAGATGCAAGAGCCCTACACCTTTCTCAATGGCCTCACCTTGGCCGACATGTACGACCTGCTGGAGGACATCCAGGTGTACATGAAGCTGGAGCAAGGCAAGAACATGGACTTCTGGCGGGACATGACCACCATCACCGAGGATGAGATCAACAAACTGCAAAAAGCTCGAGGCCTTGGGTAAAGGCCCAAGCCAGCGCCATGAAGGGGTAAACGCACCAGTCAGCTCCAACGTGCAGTCGATATTCAAGGGCAAGAAGTTCAACCAGCTGTAGGTCATCTTCCAGGGCATCGAAACCAAGATGCGTGCGGCAGGTCCCAACCTGGACATGGGCTACTGGGAGGGCCTGCTGCAGCAGCTACCGGTGCACATGGCCCAGGCCAGGCTCTGCGAGTGCCACCGGGACTTGCTGCAGCAGAAGCTCTCCTACCTGCGGGCAGACAAGTGCCGGTCACGCAAGCTGCGCTTCTTCAATCGCGTGCGCACAGGCTTCGAGTGGAACAAGTACAAGCAGACGGACTACGACTGCGACAACCCCCCGCCCAAGATCGTGCAGGGCTACAAGTTCAACATCTACCCCGACCTCATCGACAAGCGGCCTAGCCGGAGTACTTCCTGGAGGCCTTCGAGGACAACCGAGACTTCGCCATCCTGCGCTTCTACGTAGGTCCGCCCTATGAGGACATCGCCTTCAAGATCGTCAGCCACGAGTGGAATTACTCACACCACCACAGCTTCCGCTGCCAGCTGCCAGTTCGCCAACAGCCTCTTCCAGCTCTGGTTCCACTGCAAGCGCTACCGCTACTGCTACCGCCACTGACCTGGGGGTTATCTGCGACCTTGCAAGTCTCTTCCACCTCCTGTGGGTTGTTCGTCACCTGCGGGTTATCCACAATTTGTGGGTTATCTGCTCCAGGAACCAACTCGGACCAGCAGAGCATCATCACCACCAGCCAGGGTCCAGTCCAAGTGTGGCTGCCCCCACCTGCCCCCACCCCCCTCCTGGGACAGTGACTTCCCTCCTGCCCCATTTCTCAGGTGACAAAGGTCCAGGGCTGCCTGGTGGGTTGGTGATGTCACCATCTGAGCCCCACCCACAGGAGCCCAGTGCTCCTTTGCTGCTCTCCTAGAAACCAGCCAGGGTCCAGATTCTGGTTTCACCTGGAAGGAATTCTCATTTTGTTTCTTGGGAAAGACTATTTTAGGTGAGGAAAATATCTTCATCTATTTCATAGACTGTCTCCCTGTGAGAACCCATGTGGTTTTGATAAATTGAATAGAGTGAGCTTATTCTAGAAAAAAAATCATTTGCTTTATTAAATACTTATTGGACTAAGAAAAAATGTGTTTCTATTGCTTTTAATTTGTTTGTAGTTTTGAGTTTATAAAAGAACATGGGTGCTATGTTAGAACCTAATACTATTTTTCTGCTTAACGAACATAGCATAGTGCCCCTAAGTTCTTACCTTAAGCCCATCTCTCGACTCTCATCAGAAATGCTTCTTTTTCAATAGATGGTGTAATATAGAGACACAAGACTGGTCAACATGCAGAGAATAAGAAACTGTAGAGTGCTAAGCAATAAATGGGATATCTACATCATCCTCCTTCCCCAAGGAACATGGAGGGAGAGGGGACAGAAAAATTGTAAGAGCCAGAGATACATCTGCAAAGCAGTACTTGCCACACATGACAGAATTGTTGACAGAACTGAGCTTACAGTAGCTGTGACTGCATGTGTGTGCACACACACAGATGCACAAGATCAAGCCAGACAAAACTCCCAACGTGGTCAGGGGAGGGGCCTGTGAAGTACCACCCCTAACCAAGGAGCTGTTGGCAATTGATGGGTGTATCAGATGTAAGCCCGGGAGTGGAAGACTCAGTTTTCTTCAGGGACAAAGCTATCCATGCTTCATCTGATGGTTCTACCCAAGCACATGCTGTCAACAATAAGGGGCCCCATTGGGCTGGAAAAAAAAAAAGAGAGAACATGAAGTTGAAGAGGAAAAGCAGTGATTGAGGGGATAGAAGAGCGGGAAGGAAGGGACTGGGTGTGTGGACTTGGTCAAAATTATATGCATGTATGAAAGTCTCTAAAAATACAATAAAAAAAAAAAACCAACATAGGGTATTGGGAAGTTGTGACCTGACTTTCAAAGAGCAGCACCCCCGCCCAACAGGTTTATCACCCATTTTAATCTCAGAACAGTCCTGGTAGTTATCTACTTTTCCATCATTTTAAATGCTGCATGATATACACACACTGAACTGAAATGGAAAAGACTGATTCCCTTTTGTTCTACCTGATTTTTGTTCACCCTATGTTTCTGCCTAGCTGTCCTCCCACCCCACCCCTAGGCCACGAGAACTGCACCCAGCCAGGCAGAACACCTCATGCAAGTAGTTTCAGGCAGTACATTGATTCTGTAATACTGGAAAACTCACAAGTAGCCAGGTAGCAGGTCCAGATAGCACATCCTCCCTCCCAGCTATACCTACATTTCCATGGACCCCACTGTCTCTGCAATCCCAGGAAACTTGATTTTTCCCAACTGAACTTTTTGTTAACTGAAAACCTCTTTGTTAACTGACCTGCCCCTGGTCTGGTGTAACTATGGTGATTGGCTTTGCCCCTGGCATGATGTAATTGTAGCTTTAGGCTTTGTAAAGCCCACTCTGTCAATCATTGGGGTTGAGAGTTCTTTGGGACATCTGTCCTCCTGCTGACCACTGGCTAATAAAGGACTCTTGATTTGGCCATCACTATATGGTGTTCCTCTGTGCCTTTCGTTCAATATTACAGAGTAATAGTACTAACTTATAATTTATAATATTTACATAAGATTCTTTTATAGAAATGTGAACTTTAGCATATATAATGAGAAACAGAAAACAGTGATGTGTTTCAAAATAATTTCATTTATGTGACCACTTTATCAATATTACCCAGGCCCAACAGGCTCAAAGTCTTAGTGTGATGCCTCATATTCCCTTTCCCTCATCCCTAGGATCCATTTTTTTTTTTTTACAAGTTTTGGAAATTATCCAACTTTCATAAGATTTCAGTAAGACTTCAAGAATCCTAAGATTTCTCACCCTCATCTTTACATACTTCCATTCTTTTTGAGCTTTCTTCCTCATTGAACTTAATGTAGTCTTGCATACATATAATTATTATGGTGGTTTGAATGAGAATGTTCCCCATAGGCTCCAAGTGTTTGGACATTTTGTCCTCTATGGTGGTGCTGTTTTGGGAGGTCCTGGAAGGTGTGGCTATGCTGGAGGAAGCACGTCACTGGGGGTGGGCTTAGAGAGTTCATAAGCCTTGCCAGATCTCCAGTTGCTCTCTTACTTCCTGTGCCTGCTTGAAGATGTGAGCCTCTGCTTTCTACTCCCGTTCCAGCCACCTCCTGCCTCCATGCTTTCCTCGCCATGTCAGACTGTAATTCCCCTGGAACCATAAACTCAAATAAATTCTTCCTTCTATAAGTTGCTTTGATCAGTGTTTCTATCACAGCAACAGAAAAGTAACTAATACAATTATGATTCTTCATTGGAATGTAATGAACATTAAAGAACTTAGCAGAATCCGGGTGTCCCAATATTTGGATGATTGGTATGATGGTTGACTTTAATGTTGACTTGCTACAAATTACAATCACCTGAGTTGGGAGTCCCAATTGAGGTAGTTAATCTATTGTGTTGTTGCCGCTTTGAACTCCTTTGCTGATATCAGAACTAGCAATTCTTTGCTTCAGTCCTTGGCTGTGAACCAGAAGCTCTCCAGGAAACCTTTAGATTAGGACTACTGAGGCACCTGTCCTTGTGGACTGAACAACCATGGCATCAGCCTCCATAGTGTCAGAAAGTCACTGGGACTAGTCTGGCTGCTGAGGCTTCCACCCAGCCTCAAGAACAGAGCAACTATTGGGTTCTCAGCCTTTCAGGAGTAATTCAGGTATTGTTACCATCTCACAGTAAGCTGATTAATAATTCTGTATATATCCATATATAAATATTATATATGATAATACATATTTATACATTTATAAATACAATATATATTTATAAATATATTCCTATATATGTCTCTATTCATTCTATCAGTTCAGTTCTAAAGAATCCTGAATAATATAACTGGCATGACAGGAAAAGATAGTTTTTTAAAAAAAGAGATGATAGGGATTTTGATCCCACTCTGAAGGTTGTTAATAGCATAACAAAGTGTCTTGATGGGGTCTTGAGTCAGAATTTGATTCCTTCATGACAGTTCAATCTCAAACCAACATAATACTCAGGGTTCGAGACTGACTCAAGAAAGGCATCTCTTCACAGAATGTACAGCCCTGAGGCTGTTGTCCCCTGATGAAGGCTCTCATGCGTCTTGCTGCACTGTCATTACCGTGCTTATGGCATTATTCAGCCTGTGTTTATTAGCTTATGTGCTTGTCTTATTTTGACTTTCATATCTCTCAAGTAGCATGTTTTCATTTCTCAGTGTGCACATTATATTCAATAATTTTGAGGAAATTTAAAACAACGAAAGAAAAAGTATTTTTCAAGAAATAGCAAAATCAGCCCTATATAATGTAGATAGTTTTGTAAGACTGTATATTGGAACCATTCATTTGTTTGCATAGTCTCTGCAAGGGAAACACATGTGTATTGTGCCTATTAGTGACTTTTTGGTGGTGGTTTTCTTGGTTGCTTTTTATTTTGGCTTACAAAAACGTGATCATAATCTAGCCTTCCTTCCTTCCTTCCTCCCTTCCTTCCTTCCTTCCTCCTTCCTTCCTTCCCTCCCTCCCTCCTTCCCTCCTTCCTTCTTTCCTTCCTCCCTCCCCTTCTTTCTTTCTTTCTCTTTCTTTCTTTTTCTCTTTCTTTCTTTCTTTCTTTCTTTCTTTCTTTCTTTCTTTCTTTCTTTCTTTCTTTCTTTCTTTCTCTTTCTTTCTTCTTGAGATAGGTCCTCACTGAAGCCCTAGCTGGCCTGTAACTCACTATGTACACCAGGCTGGCCTTGATATAACAGAGATCCAACTGCCTCTGCCTCCTGAATGGCATGTATTTCTTAATTGGATTTACCAGTTTTTCAAATTGTTCTTTATCTGTTTTATCATAATAGTATCTATCAACAAATCCCCCCTGTATACATATACTCTGGTCTTACATTTTAGAGTTTGTTTTTATTTTTCCTATGGCCTGTGTCTTCCCTCTGTGAGGGTAGAGTATGGATTCTCAGAAGCTCTCTGTCTTAAGTCATGGTTCTGACCCTCTCTTGGCACACTCATTCTCTGAAGAGAACATTTCTCAATTGGCCTGAGCTTTCTTGTACAAACTCTTGATTGTCTCTGGCTTTTCTTTCTTAAGTTTTATTTCTTTCTTTGGTACTGAAACTTTGTATTTTTCTGTTGTCACCCACCACATAGGATAGCTGATCTCCAATTATCTCAGGTTCATTTCAAGAGACTCTATCGTTTTGTGTGGACATCACCCTGCATGGTCTGTCCCCAAGCCTGTATCTTTGGAATAACCCCAATGTGGTTTCAGTTTCTTAGTGTAGAACTAAATCTATCATGTCTACTTTTTAGCATTTTTGCTTTGATATTCATAAATGGTACTGACCTGTCCATCGTCAGTGCTTTATTTACTATATTTAAGCATAGAAGTTTCAGTTATTTAATCAAAACATTGGAAATTCAGTTCATTTCTTTGACAATCTGAAATTTTTTAATTCTAGATTTTCTTGTTTTGAAACTCATTTCCAAATGTGATAGGATAAAAACAATACAGATGTGGTGCCGTCTTTAATCCTAGGCCTCAGGAGGCAGAGGCAGGCAGATCTTTGTGAGATGGAGGCCAGCCTGATTCACATAGTGACCTCCAAGCAGGCTGGGAGTACACAGACCCAGAAAACAAAATAAAGCAAAGCAAAACAAAACAAAACAAAACAAAACAAAACAAAACAAAACAGATGTACTTATCTAATGCCAGAATTCCCTCTGGGTCTCCTGCGCTGTCACACAGACCATATAACATATCTTTATGTGCATTTATTAACTTACAAAGGAATGAGTACCCAGTGCCTAGCCCCAGGTCCACAAGAGCCAGTCCATTATGTCCTTGAGCTGGCTGCACGTTCCCCACACCATGTGCAACTACCCACAGCTCCCAGCTTCTGTCCCAAGATGGCTCCCAGCAGCCCCTTCATAGTCCACATTCCTGGTGGCAGGCCCCGCCCGTTGGAGGAACTAGCCAACTGGGAGACAGTACTACACTGCTAAAGCAGCACATGCAAGGCATCACCAGAGCAAGCAGAATATTACTTGTTTCCTTGAAGAGTTAATAAGGTCTTTTTTTTTTCTTCTCCCATTACGAACAACACCCACCTTAGAAGCAACAAAGCACCCACTGGGAAAATCACTCTGAGGTGTCTAGACATAGCCTTGCCACCCCACACCTGTCCTCCTGCACCTGAGTGGCAGATGCAGTGATGGGCTGGGCTGGCAGTGGTCCCACAGGCTGGGTGCAAGCTGAGCTTAAAGGGATGGCATCTGTGTTTCTTTGGATTTCTTTCTGATCTTGGCTTTTCGTAGGTTCCTCACTCTTTTTGTTCATGGTCTTGTTCTTTATGGGAGCAATGTTTAGGTTTCTAATTTGTTACTGTTGTGAGACTGGGTCCCACAGTATGGCCTTGGTTGTTCTGGAACTCCAGATAAGACTAGGCTGGCCTTGATCTTACGGAGATCCACCAGCCTGTGCCTCCCAAGTGCTGGGATTAAAGGCTGGGCCACCGTGAGCAATGTGCTCTTAACCGTGTTGATTATTAATCCTTTATAGGCACCAGCTATGGCACACTTCATCCAGTCCGCTGTTCCTGTTGTTTCTGCTCTAGTTTTCACATTTTGCCTCTTTTGGCAGATCTGTTGCTTCCCTCCACCTCCTTTCCATCACAGGGTACGGCTTCTGGGATCATCAGGTGGTGCTGGCACCAAAGCTCTTCCCCTTGTCTGCATAGGCAAGGCAGAAAGGAAGAAACCACCAACCTTCCCTGTTTACTGTTTATTAACGTGATCCAATTTCAATGAAACTTGTGGTCGACAAGAAGTTGCCCCTGGGACTGATCACATCCTCACTGTGCACCTACTTGCCGCTCAGATTCAGATTCAGGGATTCTTTGATATACCTTATCTTCACCCTCACCGCACATCCTCTGGACCTTGGCTGGTGACTTGGTTCACGTTTTTTACTCACTTCAGAGCGAACGGAGAGGAAGCAGACAGTCTCAGGAATATTGCTTGTCCCTCAAGATGAGTTTACTGTGGAGGTTACAACACAGAACGGTGAGATGCATTGGGAGTTTGTTGCCATTGAGGACTGCCATGGTCCTCAGCTGGAAGTTGTGGGGTTGGCCAGAAGTAATTAGGTTTCCGGTCTCTAGGCTCGGTTCATTTTTTGTAGTCTCACAAATACTGAGGTGTTGCAGGGGGACCCCCGGGCGGGGGTAGAGTGGGCTCGGAGTCACGACACAGACTCTGGGAATCAGGTGAGAAGCAGGCAGTGCGAGCAGCTGCAGACTCGCTTATTGCGGATATGGGGCTCCCTTATATCCCGCCTCCCAGTGTCCCATTGGTCCACTGATAGGTCCTGTCTGTTCCTCATTGGCTCTCTGTATCAGGCCATTTTCACGTCAGCCGTCTCTATGTCTTTTGGCAGAACACAGGTTTGCCTCAGCCGGATGTTTCTGGCGTTTGCAGCGTGCATGCTCTGGTTGTTCAGGCCGCACTTCCTCCTACACTGAGGTAGAAAAAGCTTTTGTATAATGTACATGTTTATCCATCTACATCCAAAATATGCATTGTTTACAAATTACTTTTTAGATTTCTTATACTTGCATTGATGTATTTAATTTTTCTATTATATATTGAAATTGTGTAAATTTATATTTCTTTGAGAAATTATTGTTTCACCTAAGGTTGCAAACTAATTGATGTAATAAGCCCTTGTGACAACTTTTAAGTTAATGTTATATGAATTAAAAAGCTAAAATCATATACATTTATGGGGTACAATGTGATTTTCTAGTTTAGCAAAGTCCTAATTCTTTAATGGATATTATTTTGATTTTGTCGAAGTGATTATATGTTCATCAGGATTTTTTTGGTGTGTGTGTGTGTGTGTACATATTTTCCTTTTGTTTCTTTTCAACTTCGCAGGTTGTGTATAATTTAAAGTCTCTTCTTCATAAATGGTGTTCTGATAGGGCATTTATTTGAAAAATCTCCAGGTTGAGTAAGGACTTCCTCTTCTTTGTCAACCTTGGCTCCACACGACTCCCCTTTTCCTGCCTGTCCTGTTTCTCAGCCTGCCTCATCCATAGGACCTCAAGCAGAATTAGAGCATAAAAGATTACTTGCTGGCATTTAGTGTTTGTTCATTACCTACATTTCTTTTCAAGTTCAAGCATTAGCCAACCCTTAGTTCATAGTTAGTGTAGATTATTAATTCATGGCCACTAAATTCATACACTCAATGAATGTTTTACCTAGTGCTTTAACATATCTTATTTAGCCCAACTTTTTTTCTCTCAGCAAGATATGTAACAATTTCTTGTCCTGGTAATACTAGTCATCCCTTCAGAACTTTATTGTGATTTAATAAAAAATTTATCAGTAACAGACACCAAATGTGCAAACCATGGCACCAACTGGATTGTGCAAAGGACACTCACTTTTAGTATAGCTAGGACAAGATTGAGCTAGAGAGATGCCTGGGTGGCAAAAAGCACTGGCTGCTCTTGCGGAGGACCTGGGTTCAATTCCCAGTACTACATGTCAGCTAACAACCATCTGTGGCTTCAGTTCCAGGGAATCTTCTGCCTTCTTCTGGCCTTTGTGGACATTGCATGCACATGGTACACTTACATGCATTTAAACAAAACACTGAAACAAATAAAATAATAATTTAAAAAATCTTAGGAAAGTCTTCAGTCTTTCAGAAAAGATAAAAAATGGAAGTATGATAAGAAGATGAAATGTCACCTTTTCAGCCATAAATAAGAACTTGTATGTTGGGCTGCCCAAATATCTTACTATTGTGGACATACATAAATAGATATGAAAGTGTCACAATTATGGGGCTGGAGAGATGGCTCAACAGTTAAGAACACTGACTGGTTCTTGCAGAAGACCTGGGTTCAAATCCCAGCACCCACATGGCAGCTAACAACTGTCTGTAACTCCAGTTCCAGGGGATCCGACAGCCTCTTCTGTCCTCCACAGGCATTGCATGACACGGGTGCACTTACCTACATGCAGACAATACACATACACATAAAATAAAAAAAATTAAAAAAGGAAGTGTCACAATTATGTATTTGAGAATTAAAATAAACCTAGATGGCATTCAAGTTCACAAATACTGGATCCACGAAAAATGAATATGGGAATATGAGCCCTACGAGAGCAGTCAGGGCTCTTAACTATTGTGTCTAATTTGTTGTGCAGATTGGAGATCCTCAATCTATAAAATATTAGTTCTTCACGTAAGTAATTTTGCTGAGTTCTAGTAGGCATATACCTCTTCATGGTCCTAATATGTGGCCTTTAAACATAACCACACATTATGATTATGATCTGGAGAAAAATAATCCTCGTGCCAAAAATGTTGATGTCAGAGACTTTTTTTTTTAAAGAACTAAATCAGAACAACGTGACTTTGGAGCAAGGATTAGAAACTATAAATGCAATTTATTTCTTGAGAACCAATAGTTCAGAGTAAATAGGATTTATGTTTTTCAGGGATGTGGAAACATCCAACCATGTCAGCACATCCGCTGCAACTAGTAAGGCAGATGTAACCAGAGTGTGCTAACCCACAATTTCCTCAGAGATTACTTGCTGTTAGTGGATTTGTTTTGTTCTATCCCAATTAATGAAACACAAAAGAATAATCATGATTCAATGGTCCATCTCTGGAATATTCAACATCCCTTAAGTCAGGTGTATATCTGTAATCTTGGACATTATAGTTATATTAGCTTGGTATTGATGTGGTACCCAGTGTATTGATGTGATACCCAGCTCGGAGCTATTTGGAGATGGTAGAATTTTAGGAGGTAGAGTTTATTAGGAGATCAACTAGTTGTACCTACATAGGTGATTGTGGGACACTGGGACCTTTCTTTTTCTGTCTTTCAATTCCTGGGCATAAGATAGATGGTTTTGTTCCATTCCACACGTCTGCTGTGATGCGCTACCTTACCAGAGACTTACAGACAACAGGACCAAAGAAATCAATGACTGGACACTCTAAAACCAAGAGCAAAAAAAAAAAAAAAAAAAAAAAAAAAAAAATGCTCATCTCTTTACAAGGTGAATATCTCAGGTACAGTCACAGGTGTGTAGTGTACTTTTCTTGCCAGAGCTCTGGACTAGCTGAATCAGAAGATTTTCCCATCTGGAAGCAGAAAGTGATACAAATCTATTAATCGATATACTAATAGAGATAGGGAGGGGAAGGCTATGGAGAAATCAACAATCATTTATTTATTTATTTAATTTCTGGTGTATGAGTGTTTTCCCTGCATGTGTGTAACTGCACCTGTGCATGCAATGCCTGCAGAAGACAGAAGAGGATGTCAGATCCCCTAGTACAGGAGTTAGAGATGGTTGTGAGCCACCATGGAGGTGCTAGGAACTGAACTGAACCCGGGTCTTCTGCAAGAACAGTCAGGGCTCTTAACTATTGAGCCATCTCTCCAGCCCTGTGCTGGATAGCTTTAGTGTCAACTTGACACACCTGGGTTGAGGGAGCCTCAATCAGGGAATTGCCTCTATTGGACTGGCCTGTGGCCATGTCTGAGGGGCAACTTCTTGATGAGTGATGTGAGAGGGCCCAGCCCACTGTGGGTGGTGCCACCCCTGGACAGGTGGGCCTATGTTGCATAAGAAAGCAGGCTGAGCAGGGGCCAGGGGAGCAAGCCAGTAAGCAGTGTTCCTCCATGGCCTGTGCTCCAGCTCCTGCTTCCAGGTTCCTGCCCTGAGCTCCTACCTTGGGGTCCCTGATGAACTGCAACCTGGGAGCTGTAAGCTGAATAAACCTTTTCCTCCACAAGTTGGTATTGGTCAGAGTGTTTTGTCATAGCAATGAAGAACAAACAGACAAGCCCCAAGAAAATTTTAATGTAAATGTTTGTGTTGGGTTAAAGTTGCAGAATACATATGTAGTAAAGTGGTCTTTGGTCCTAGGAAGATACAATTCTTGATCTTGATGCTGAAAAATATATATAAACAATGATAATCAATTTTATTTTAGATGTTTCAGAGGTTAGTTCAGTTATTTACAGGGCAAGGAAGTGTTTGTTGTCTAATTTGGTGAGATGCCAGTTTTGATGACTAAGATATTTTAGTTTTTTGTAAGGTCAAGAAATTCTTTGAACTAGCTTCAGTGGATTTGGGATAGTGCCAGTAGACAACCTGAGCCATTATCCTAACTCCTACAAGTATTGCATGGCTTTGCCCTCCACCAAAATTCTTCTTTTTGCTATTAGTAACGTAATGAGAATAATATTACCTCTTCCACAAGATTGCTACAGAATTATGAAAAGCAGTTGGCTCTATTTGTGACACCAAGTAGGTACTTTAAAGGTCTCAGAATAGTTGTCATTATTAGCTCTTATTATTATATTCTTCTGGATTTCATAACTAGGAGTTTCAGTAGAGTTAGAAGGTATGCTTTAAACATCGGTTATCTTGTAATATTTTGGGTAAAAATCATTTTGCATAGATGAGACTGTATCACGTCCAGATGCAAAGACTCTGCTTTTTCTTGATTTATCCTTAACATGTAGCACAGGTTGGCACAGATGAAGAAGGCAGCCATATGTGAGGAGCTAAGTAAGGTTGTGACTGATCACACTGCTGAACTACCACACTTTCAGGTTAAGCTTTGATTCTCTCATGTGTTCTCTTTTCTGTAGGCATTCATTAAATTTGTCCAGCCCACATCTGTTGGCTGCTGCAGATGAGTGTATGATAAGGGACTTTTCACCCCTAAAACAATATTTAATTCAATCAGATATTCATCACTATAAAACATAAACCAAACAAAAAAGATGTATTTAAGTAATAGAGGTAGAAGTAGAGATAGATTATTTGCTGGCTCTCCAGTCTAAAGTATGTGAAATGTATGTGATTTTGTAATTGCTTACACAGCAAATATCTCCAGAAAACAAAGTAGTGAACAGAAATTCTTCAGAATGTTGACAATGATATATAATATATTCATGTCTTATACTCTACAGTCAACAGAATGGTTTTCCTGTACAGATTGCACCATTGAACATACTGTGCTCTAGAACGCCGCAGTAATTTTGGACTATGACTGAAGGTGGTGGTCTTCAGTCCATTCCTGTTATATCCCCCTTCAGTGTCCTAATAATCACCTCTCCTACATCAGCATATTTTTCATCTACCTGAACACTATGGCTTCTTCACAGGTGATGGAACTGGACAGGAAAAGAAAAAGAAAGAAAAAATAAACAAGTATAAAACTTGTTTATTAAATTAACACATCTATAAGAGGGATCATAAGTCAGTTAACCTCTCATTATTTCAATCATCAGTTATAATCATGAAGCTTTTCTTTTGGACGCTTTAAAACACATCCATGCCATAGTCACATTAAAATCTCAAGTGCTTCCCAAACATTCAGATTCTGAGTTAAACTTGTTAGCTAGGCTGATAAACTGAACTTCTGAGAAAATGTTGTATTAAAATACAAGAAATCTCAGTGCTTAGTAAACACAACACAGCTTCAGGTACACACATAAGTATACTGGAAATATTATGTTAGCCAGAAAAGTAAGGTACATGTGATTTCAAGTTTTCTGGTAAATACTATGAAAAAATAGCAAGTAAAACAAAATGTATTTATGTACTTCAATATAATACACTAAAAACGTTTCTTTTTAAAATTCAAACTGGGCGTGGTGGTGCATGCCTTTAATCCCAGCACTTGGGAGGTGAAGGCAGGTGGATCTCTGTGAGTTCAAGGCCAGTCTGGTCTACATAGTGAGTTCTAGGACAGCTGGGGCTACAGGGAGACCCTGTCTCAAAAAGACCAAAAAAATATACATTTAATTACATAAGTTATATGACTCCTTGTCTATCTTCATACTTAGCATAGCAATTATTCTTCTATCTTTTAGATGATTGTGCATCCATTTGCATTGCAGTTCAAACCAATCCAAACCCCTTTCCAACAATGTAACACTATACAAGGGATATAAGTACTTGAACATAAAATATCCCAGTTTCTCTGTCCATTCTCTTACGTTATCCTTGTAGTTCATGTCACTTATGCACCAGCTGTGATCTTTCAAAAGTGAAGGCAATTGCAACATTTATCACATCTACTAATTAACATGACGTAACTTTTTATGCTTCCTCCTCAAATAGAAATCATTTTTTAAAACGTTACCCTTGAAATCTACCCGATGACTTTATGGACATACACAGGCACGAAGGATCCGAGTGCAAATGATTATGACTAGTAATAATCAGATACATACAGATTAGAGACGCATGCGCCAACATCTCAGTGTTAGTAGCAAAAACAATGAGTCTTTCTGTAAGAAACAGTATATTTTAAAATGAAATGGAGATCTTTTTTAAAGGTTAAAAACTCACTCAATTTTATGTCTCACAGGGCTTATACTGAGTTTAATATTGTATAACTGTATTAATTCAACAGCGAACCTAAAAATTTTATAGCCGTTTTTGAAAGAGATGTATCTTTGCTCTGGAAACTGTTATTGAGTATGTTAAAGCTGTAATGAAATGCTTCTTCTAAAAAAAATTTTAAAAAGAAATTAAGAAAAGAAAAAAAACATAAAAAATGTGATGGCAAAATAAAGTAAGTTTCTTCTAGAAAATAAATTAGGCTACTTGTTAAATTCATGTCACAAAAATATGTTAAAAGAAGTTCTGTAGAAAGAGAAAGTGTCACAGATCAGAAACCTGTATCCAGAAAAAGAGAAGAAAAACATTTACAAAAAGAATAAATGGAAACAAAATAAGTCTTACTGTTATTATTTTTAATTGATTGAATAGGTATGTTCAAAATAAAAGCATTTCTGTTTGCACATCAAAGTATAAATGACTTTTACATTATCTTTCTGTTATTGAATTTTTGAAATCCCTGAGTATTTTACATCTGATGTGGATATCAATCTAGAATTGACTGAATACTCAGGACTCACATGTTGGGTTCTATATTGGAAAGTAATGCTTCTAAGGAGGTAATTGATTAAAGAAGAGGCGAATGAACAGATTCTGTTATTTATGAAGTCCTCACTGTGTATCTTCATCCTCTCTCCTCAAAATTTCAATTGGGCTAGAAAAACAATTTCACAAAAAAGTAAAACTAAGAATCAAAACACACTTGTGTTAGAAAAGAGGATTTGGAAGTATTTAGATATCCCTGCTGTTCGCTACACGCAACCGGAGGCTCACACTGTGTGAATCTCAGCTCAGGTGGTGGATGGAGCCGGAGCCCAGAGCTTCAGCAGTTTCAAAGGGCTCTGGCAATTTGACAGCTGCTTTGTTCCCAAACTTGAAATTGAGGGCAATAAACTTCTAGCACATTAGAATTTGAAGTGGGCTTTGCGGAGGCAAGGCCACCATCCTGTGGAAACCGAAGGTACTGCAGGGAGAACATTCCCCTAGCATGGCTGAGACTGGAATGACCCAGCCATCAGTGCGTCCCCACTGGGGAAACTCTTTGAGAGTGCCGGTCAACCTACCAGAGAAAGCTGCAGCAAACTTCGAGGAAATTCAGAAGAGATAGAGACGAGTAATTGCTAATAAAAGGCGTCTGAAATATGTGTGACTAAAATCAATGAAATCATATAATGTAAAATGAGTACTTATACAAATCCCTGCTAAAATAAGGGCTCCTTTCGTTGAGTTTCAAGCATATTATTTAAATTCCTTTTTTTTTTAGTAGGAGATATTTTAAAAATATTTTTAAGAGAGACACAGGCTTCAAATAAGCTTGATGATATGATTTCATGAGCTAAAGCTTTTGAACCGTTAAGCCAGTAAAGCCAGTTTTCAAGGTTTAAAGTGGCAAATTGTCTTCCAAATACCAAACTATTTTGGCAACGTTAATAGGAACGTAGCTTGTTTCCATGGCAATTTCACATAGTCTTTCAAGTTCTAAAACACTGTGGTGTTGTTTACACTATAATGACAGAGTTTCAAAATATTAAATATATACAATATAGGTACATTTAATTAAGAAGTCTGAAATGGCCAGGGCGTGTCAAGAAAGATGTATAATAGTCAAAAACATGATGCCATGAGGAGCATCTTCATGGGCTTTCATCACATCTTCCACCAAAAGAACCATGTCTTCCTTTTGTAAGAAAGAAGGTAAGATACATCAAGAACTCTGACATAGTTTCCCTGGAAAACTTAAGGATGATATTGTTAATTTTATTTTACTTTTGCCTTGTAGAAAGGTTATGTGATTATCAGAAGCCAAAGTGTACTTATTAGTTAATAATATGTTAAAATAAATTGGCCTGTTCAGATAAGGATGACATGTTGGCTGTGATGACTTCTATATGTCATTTAAGGAAAGGTTACTCTTATTTCATAGTTAATAATATGGTGAAACATAACCTGGATTGTTTTCCTGAAAATTATTGAGCAACTTCTCTAGAGCTGTTTAATTGAGCCTGTATGCAGGGGCATTTTTCATACCTTATGCTGAATTCTGTGATTTATCTTGTCCTCTTCATAGTTTATCAGTGACATGACTAAGTGCTTAGGAAACATGGTTATCAAATTTGCAGATGACATAGAATTGGGAGACTAGCTAATACGATAGATGTCAGAATAAAGTTTTAAAATGATTGTGACAGACCTAATCCAAAACAATGACATTTTAACAAAGACAAATGACCTTGCATTTCAGCTAAAATGATAAAATTTACGTCTGAATTGGCGAAGTCTTTTTTTGAAACAATTTGAATAAAAGTACTCTTGAGCCATCTTGAGAAATAAAAGTTTGCATACACAATCTTAGTTTACTTAAATGGACATTTTGTGCCCCAATTAAATTTGGTGACAGACCCTCTCCATACCAAGTTAAACAGACACATCTAAAATATGGTTTGTTTTTTTGCCCTCGGTTTTCAATGAAATACTGGCAAGTTGAATTGCATATGGAAAAGAGACTTTCAGACAGTGATGAAGAAATATGGAGACCATTGGAGCTACACGCTATACTAATTAATTATAAAAATCAAAGGAGCTGAGTTCAGTCTCAAAACAACCAACACTTTCCAGGCTGACTTTAGGCAAGTTAGTGAATTTATATGGACTTCAGTTTCTTTATCTGTAAATAACTCCTATGGGAATAATGTCAAAGAGGATACATCCTAGAAGATGTTGAATTTTAAACTTCTTTTTCGGGAGGGTCTCAGTATGCAGTCCCAGGTGGCCTGGAACTCACTATATAGGTGAGGTTGGCCTCAAACTCACACAGACCCACCTGCCTCTGTTGCCCAAGTGTTGGAATTAAAGGCATATGCCACCATATTGGCAATTTTAAAGTTGAAAAAATATTTAATTTATTATTTTTTATATTATGTGTATGACTGCTTGCATGCATACACGTGCACCACATGCATGTAATGCCTGCAGAGGCCAGAAGAAGATGTCAGATACCCTGAACTAGAGTTACAAACAAATGGTTGTTAGCCACCATATAGGTGCTGGGAATTGAATCTGGGTCCTCTGCAAGAGCAGCCAGTGCTCTTAACTGCCGAGCCATCTCTCTCCAGCCCCCAATTTTAATCTTTTAAAGCTATTTAATTTTGTTTATTTTTTCATATTTATGTATGTATATGTATGTTTATGTGCACTTTAGTGCAGGTTCCTGTAGAGGCCGGAAGAGTTAGGTCTTCTTGAAAATGGAATTATAAGCAGTTGTGAGCCTCCAGACATAGAACCAAAATACAGTTCTCTGCAAGAGCAGCATCCATTGTTCACCACTGAGCCATCCTTCTAACCTCATTCCACTTTGTTTTGGGTGGTAAACTCAGTGGAATAAAAGGAATTTCATTTATTACGATAATTTAAAGGACTCATTTGAGTAATAGTATTTCCTAATAATTTATTAGCCAAATTGCTTTTGAAGATAATGAACTCTTTGTCCTTAAAGCTGTCCAAAGGCATCTGAACTATTAGTTCTGAGGGGAAGGCTGCTCTCAGTTGGTTTGATATTATGGTGCCTATGATCACTGCTTCTCTCTGTAATATAAGTTTGAACAAACATACATTGTTGCTAGGCATTGAATAGCTATGGTTACAGATGTGTGGATTGTCTCAGTGACTTTGACTCTAATGGGAATAGGCGTATATATACTCAGTTACACTACCATCTGTAAGACCTGGAACACTGAAACAGCGCAATGGATGATGAGGAACTATGAGCCAGAGTCTACTTGCCTCATAAGGTTTCTTTAGCTCATTGTTCATTTTTCTTTTTATTTGAAATGAAGTTCCTTAGAAATTAAAGCAACAAAATAACAGAAATATTTATCAGGCAGTGATAACTTCCATCTCCCAATTGTTTTTTGTCTTTTTGAGACAGGGTCTCCCCTGGCCTCAGTTGCCCTGGAACTTGATAGGTAGACCAGGCTGGTCTCAATCTCATGGAGATCCACCTGCTTCTGCCTCCTGAGTGCTGGGACTAAATGCATGTGCCACCATGGCCAACCCCATCTTCTAATTTCTTTTTCTGGCTTTCTATATATTTTTCTCTCCCACCAACACATTCTGAGTGTTTTCAAGTTTTCCCATTTTATATTTCTAAGGAAGAAGAAGGGGACCTTAGCGTGTTTCCTTTTTCACAGGCTCTTTTACTTTCCCTGAGGTCATTTTCTTAATAGAACAAGGATTGTCCTTTGCTGAAGAGGGGAGAATGGTCATCCTTAAACTGTGACTGAGCACTCAAATCTTTTCTTCAACAACAATTTCTTTCTGTTATTTGATGCTAAAATATTCTGTGTTTCAGGGCTGAGGTCTAATTTCCACGTTAGAAAATATTTGTTAACAAAACGACTTATTTTGGGGAGACGCCATCTGTGAGAAAGGGGTGTCTTGGTTGAGTATTTCACTCTGCAAAGAATATTTCTAGAGTTCGAGAGAATTTTCATTTCTGTGTGAAATAAGAGAAACACAGTCCCCTCAGACAGCTAAGTGAGAATACTATGGAAGTAGGGTGTTGCTGTTTAACATGCAGCTCTTACCTAAATCACATCTTGCCCCAAATCATGACAGCTTCGTGTTACCCACTCCTTCCTTTGGCTTCAGAGTTCATTCCACATTCTGTGCATGAATTGCTTAGGTAATGAAGATGTATCATCAGTCTCTGGGCTGGAAAGAAGACAAGAAGGAATTGCAGGCTGAGCTGTCTGATTCCCAGGAAAGGCTGCAAAGGAGGGTGGTGGCTAGCCAGAGCTATGTTCCCCTGGGAATGAGATAGGAAGATACATTGTTCGTCTCATCCATTGGTTCACATTTGGATCTTCAGAATATTATTACAAGAGCTTCTTAGAAGTCATTTATTTTATTTTGTTTAAATCTTGGTATAACCTTTAGGTGTATTTTCCAAGTTATAAAAACTTACATATGTTAATCTTTACTTTTTATATAAAAAGGTTTTGATTTTTTAATATATTTTACATATTGTTTTTATTTCAGTGTAGTGCACCTATGTTATCCAAGGCCCATGGAGGTCAGAAGAGGGCCTGGATTCCCCTGGAACTGGAGTTACTAACAGGTGTTAGCTGCCATATGGTGCTGGGAGTCCAACTCTGGTCCTCTGCAAGAGCAGTAAGTGCTTTTAACCACTGAGACATCTCTTCAGTCCAAAAAGTTTCAAGGAACTATTAACCATCTTTGTCGAACTACTAAGGATAAGAAAGGTTCTTCTTTTTTTTTTTCAGGCATCATATTGCTACATAACCCAGCCTAGCTCAAATTCAGAATCCTCCTGCCTCAGCCTCACTCACTATCTGCCCAGATCAGAAAGACTTAGACAAGGCTCTATTTATTTTTGTCACTTCAAATGGGAGTTGATAGTGAGGAGAAGTATTGGCTAAATAAATCCAAGTCATGGCTAAAGAAAAAAAAAAAACTATGGCCAATTTTCAGGGATTATATAGATGGATTTGCCAGTGTGCATAACAATGTAAGCTCAACAACTTAATCCTGGGGCTGTGGTTTGTCTGCTCTGAAACTGAGGCTGAAATTTCACTGGCATTGTATTGGCATTGTGAGATAAACTGCCAGTCAGCGAACAGGCTAATGAAATGAAACAGACAGTTCTGGAAAGAAGAAAAAGAAACGGCCAACAACTATTTTTAAAAGTCCTCAATGTCCTTGACACCTGGGAAATGCGGATTAAAACTAGTTTATGATTCCATCTCAGCCCAGTGAGAATAGCTTTCGTCAAGCATACCAATAACAGTGTGGAACGCTGTAGTAGTCTCCAGAGTTCCACAACTGGTCAAACAGAGAACAAGTGTCTGTGAGATGCCCAGGTCTAAGTGACACATGCAACCTCTACACCTAAGGCTCAGGGAACATAGCAGAACAGCTGGTAGAGAGAACACTAATGCTTTTCTCAACCCTCATCAGTGAAGCTTTCTCGTGCAACAGGTGGGGATTAACACAGAATGCCACAACTGGCTAAAATGTAGAAAATAAGAGACTGCAGAGTGTGTGTCCCTGGATAGGACTCCTATATAAAGCTCAGACACCACTGCAGAAGAGGAAGTAGGATGATTTTAAGAGCCAGGGTGGTGGATGACCACAAGGAGACAGAATTTTCCAGGCTTCTGGAAACTCGCCCATATGAACTTACAGTAATGGTGACAGCATGCACAGACCCATGCAAACTCAAACCAGACAAAAACCCAGATTAAAAGTGGGGAAATAGGGAACTCATTGTGTAGACCAGGCTGGCCTGAATCCCATCCCACAGATCTCTCATAGACTGCCCCTTTCTCCCGAGTTCTGGGATTAAAAGCATGTGGCACCACACCTGGCTTCTTTTTTTAAAAAAATATTTTATTTATTATTTTTATTTTATGTGTATGAGTGTATTGCCTGCATGTATGTAAGTGCATCCATGTCATGCAATACCTGTGGGGGTCAGAAGAGGGCATAGGATCCCCTGGAACTGGAGTTACTGATAGTTGTCAGCCACCTTGCTGGGACTTGAACCTGGGTCCTTTGCAGGAGCAGCCAGTGCTGTTAAGCATTGAGCCACCTCTCCAGGCCTCTTCTTTCTTCTTTTATAACAGGATTTTTTCTTCTAAGTTTCGGATATCAGAAGCCCCTCTGTAGTTTATTTTCTTGACTGCATGAATTTTCAGACATTGTTCTTCCAATCTTTGTCAAAATTACCTTTCACTATAAATGTTCTCATGCAGTCTAATAGCTGTTGTTTTTCAAATGTGCCATTGCTTTATCTAGAAATAGAGTTGTTTTCCAAACACAGTTTGTTTTGCCTTATCTATATCACATCTGCAAAATGAAATCCTTATTTCTATTTAAAGCAGGGAGCAAAGAGTTTCAAAGTCTGTTCCATGTTCCTTACAGAACTTGGTAATAATGGTAGCTGTCTTGCACATGCCACTTATATTCCAAATATTGTTCCAAGAGTTTTTTGTACTTTCATTCACTAAAGCTTCGGCAAAGCCCTTTGGTGTGGATTTTTCATTATGCCTCCTTTACTCATGAGAAAGTCTAAGGGCAAGGAGGTGAGCTAACCTTTGAGACTACATGGTAAACAGAAGACCCTGAACTGCGCTACTTGGGCCTTAGAATTTTCCTGGTTTCCTCAGTGACTGTTGTAGCTTATACTCTCATTTGTTTTTTTGTTTTGGTTTTCAGCAATTTCATGAAGATAAAAAAAAAAAAAAAGAAACAAGAATACTGTTCACTAACAAGTACCTGAAATTTCACAGTCATTTTCTACTGAATATCTGGACCCTCTAAGTCTTGGTTTGTTGTTCCAAGGGATCCAGTACAACACACTGGATCTGAATCACCGCAAAGCCAAGGATGGCTCTGATATTACCCAGGAGCTGTCCACCTTCCCTGCATATCCTGCATGACTGTTTTCCAGTAACTGTTGTTTCTCACTAGCTGAGGAAGGGATCTTGGTGGGATAAGTTGGGAATAACACCTAGATTCTTGAAGCCCTGTGTACTTATGAGATCAGAGCATTTCTGCCTGGCGTTCTGGAGATGATTGTGCAGGAGTTTTCCAAGGCACTCAGATAATCTTGTATTCTTTCCAGTGATTGAGTGGCAGTTAGTTCTATATTATATGTTTCACTGTCTGTAGGAACATTTATAGTTTGGTTTGATTGTGCTGTGCACTCCTATTCTGTTTCCTTCCATAGTCTCTGTGTGGTATCACTGTTCACAGGGAATAAGCCACGTCTATGGGCCCTGAGCTTTTATAGTCTAAAGGATCAATCATTGGAGTATTTTTGTTATTCTTTTTAAGTAGTAAATTCTGAATTTTAGTACAACAATGAATATGTAACTTAGATAATAAATAGAAGAAATTCAACACTAAAATGGGCAGATATTGATTAATTGGTTATCATCTTTTATTGTAGAAATGGATATTCTCCTGCTGGTCAGCTTGGATTCTCTGGTTAGGCAAGTCATGTTCCCTCCCTATTCATCCTGGAGCTAGAAACACATGCGCATGCACTGTGAGGCAGCCAGCTCCTATGAAGGGTAAATTTTACAGTGCAATTTTTTTTTTCTTTTGCACTAAATAAATGACCATATGTAGAAATAAGACTATTTTGAAATGGAACCATAGAATCATAAAATTACACAGCAGGAATGGCTTGAGAGAGGGAAAAGGGAAGCCTCACTAATGTTTCTTATTTTATTAAAAAACAGAACATCAAAAACTGGCATTAAAAGGACAAACAGATACGGGAAGAGGTCTAAATAAGATCAAAATATACGTAATTCATGAAAATTCAATAAAAATTATAAAAAATATTAAAAATACATAAAAAGGACAACTAGATTGCAAAATATTGCTTAATATCACAACTAGGCCTAATTAGAATAAGGCAAACTTCTTATTTGTTTATTTAATTTTGAAAGTAATTTTAATATATAATTGCACATTAACATGACAATTGTAATTTATCTTAATCTATGACTTTCCTGATTTAAATTTTAAAGAAGTCTGTTGGCCATCAAGCTACTTAAACATGAACTAGATTGCAAAATATTGCTTAATATCACAACTAGGCCTAATTAGAATAAGGCAAACTTCTTATTTGTTTATTTAATTTTGAAAGTAATTTTAATATATAATTGCACATTAACATGACAATTGTAATTTATCTTAATCTATGACTTTCCTGATTTAAATTTTAAAGAAGTCTGTTGGCCATCAAGCTACTTAAACATGTTATTTGTTACTATAATAGAATCGAATATCAAGTTTTCAAGTAGAAATTTAAGAAGTGAGTAAGTACAATGTTTTAATAAGGACCCCAAATCTTCCTGATTCTGCAGAAAATCTAGTGACTTTACAACTGTCCTTGGAGACTGATGCTTTTTCCAAATAAAACTTGGCAGGAAAAACAATTAAAATTAAAAAAATTATAATTAATGACCGGCAAAGCTGGAGCCCTGGCTTTGACTTTGTTCCTGCATCTACTCTCTCTAATGCATGATTTCATCTGCAAAATAAAGTTTGAAAATCTAGTAAATGTAGACAGGGAAAAACAGGAAAAGAAGTTGGATATTCTACCCCAGAAGGGAATTCAAGCTGACCTTCTATCAGTTCAAGAAACTCCTTCATTCTTATGCTCAACTTAGCTTCCAGTTTATTATTTTATTTTTTAAACATGTAATGGTTATTGATTTTGAGTAATATATTCCTTCATCTACAATTTTATTTGATCCTTTTTTTCCTTCTTTTTTTTTTAATTTTCATTGAATTTTTGTGATTTTCACGCAATATATTTTGATGGTGGGGGATGGAAAGATGGCTTAGTGCTTAAGAGCACTGGCTGCTCTTGCAGAAAACCTGGGATCGAATCCTAGCATCCACATGGTGGCTAGCAACTATCCATGACTCCAGTTTCAGGAGATTCAACGCCCTCTTCTGTCCTCTGAGGGCAATGTACCACACGGGTGGGTGGATGCACTTTCATACATGTAGCCATAACACTCCTGCACATAAAAGAATAAAAATAAAAAACAACATATTTTGATGGCATTTAGACCCCTTCCCCTAGCTGTACCTCCCTATACTGACTCCTGCCCAAATTAATGTACTTTATTATATAATAAGGCATACAGGCTAATCTACCAAGAGTCACATCCCCAAAAATGACTGACCCCCTTCCACCAGCCATATATTGTCTATAGTTACTCAGGTGAAGTTGAGGTTTCTTACCTACCTCCCCACATCTCCTGTGATCCCCCTCTCTTGAGTTCCTTCTTCCCCTGTGCTTGCCTACACAAGAACTGCAGGAGGTCAAGCCAGTCAAGATTGCAGTATGGTTGGAGGAGGGGCCCCAAGGTCCCCATTCTAGGTGGAGGAGCTACTAACAGTTGATGACTGGGAGGGAGAGTCACTGTCCTTTGGGCACAAGGCTCCTGGTAGGTTGTCCCCACCCCAACTGATGACCACATATCCATGCACAGCTGGGCAAGGGAAATGGATGGCAGTCTGGGAACTGTTGGCAACTGGTTGCTACTGGGTGAGGGAGAGCAGATCTTCCTTAAGATCTCTTGATAGGCTGACTAGACTCCAGTGGATAAACTTGCACCGAAGGACTTCTGCGTACACATGCTTGATTGGGGGGTATATAGGGCCATGGATGGGGGAGGGAGGTCTAAATTTAATTAAGAACTATTGTATGAAATGCATGAAAACTCAATACAAATAGTTTAAAAATTAAAAATGAATCTACCATATGACCTGGTTATACCATTCCTTGGCATATACCCGAAGGACGCATCCTACTGCAGAGATACTTCTACGTCCATGTTTGCTGCTGCCCCTTTCACAGTTGCTGAGAACCTAAGTGCCTCTCAGCCGACCAGTGGATAATGCAAATGTGATGTATTTACGCCATGGATTTCTACTCAGCAGCAAATAAGGACAAAATGATGAAATTTGCAGGTACATGGATAGAACTAGAAACTGTTATACTAAGTAAAGTAATACAATCTCAGAAAAACAAATGGTGTATGTTCTCCCTCGTTTGTGAATCTTGGCACTAAATCCTTATAAGTGAGTACATATCCTGATGTAACTGCAGGAGCCAGTAAAGTGGAAAGAAACCATGGAGGTAAAGGGAAAGAATGAGCTTGAGAGAGAGGGATAGTAGGAGACAGGTGTTACCAAGGATGTGATATTCTTGTCTTATGATAATGATATGCGAGCCCATATCTAAACTTGATACCCATCAGTTTACAATGAATAGCAATTATAAAGACTAATTGCTATTCACTCTCTCACTTTACTGTTTTTATTCCAGCCAACCTTCCACATATTCTTTCTAGCTCTACCGGGCTAACATGTTACCTAGTTTAGTCTTCCTGTATTTCACATTTTATGTGTTCTGCTGTTATTCTATTTGCCTTACCTACCACTTCCTTCCCAACTCCAGCACGTACATGCTTTCATAGCTCTTTCACATCTTCAAGTCTTTAGTTTGAGTTTCCATTTTAAGCAGCCTAGTCCTATCTGAGATCCTTTCTTTGCACTTTCATAGAAACGTATCAATATTTTCACTGGGGTGAAATATTTGACCCTGGTAGTATCTATATCCATTCCTCTTGTCCAGACAAGACATTCTTACACAACTTAGATACACAGTGCCTGAGAATAGTTGTCCAATAAATATCTTTAAAAGAAGGAATATGTTTCTTTTATTAAATGTTGTAAAATGTTCAGAGAAAGGAAAGCACAGTGTTCCCTTTAATAATTCAAAGCTGTTTCAACCGAACGCCGAGCCAAATGGTAAATTACAGAAACCAGAGAAATGAGCAAAACTTCCACTTTGGTTAATGTTTGCTGCAGTTGGAAGAAGGAAGTGGGTGCTTTCAAGGCCCAAAGGAACAACTTCCCAGTATACATTCTGATATTTTTAAAGATATGCCCAGGAGCTAGAATGGGGATCGAGGTTGATTTTTCATTTTCTTTTCTTTATTCCTCTTTATTACTGGATTGGGGATGCAGAAATTAGATTTTTGAAGAGAGAATGATCAATTTGTAGACAGTTTCTCTCAGGAAAGAACAAAAAAGCACTTGACATTCAGAAACAGGAAGTGGGCACTATGGAGAAGAGCGAGTTCCTATGAGGCCCCCGTGATGGGGAATGGAATCTGGAAAGGTTGAAAACATAGGCTCCTCATGCAGGAAATATTAGGGGTTCATACTGTGTGCCTCAAGTTGCTGCAGGTTTAAAAGACAACAAAGGGATACAGTGGTGGTGTCTCTGTGCTTACTGCTTAGTCTGCAGCAGGAGGGAGATTCATCTATGGTGAGCTAAGTCAATGGCTTCTTTCAGTAGGTGGCAATTGTGCATAGTTGTTTGCATTCTTTCCATTGTTTATGATCTTTCTACATGGTAATAAGGATGCTACCAAGTGGTGTTAAGTGATTTTTACATTAATTATTGCTTATTTTCTTCCTATTTTCATGAACCTCTCTCTGTGTGTATGTGTCCACTCCCTAGGGCAGCTGATAGGATAGGTCTGGCACTGAAGAGGCCAAGTATTCCCTAAAGTGTTGGATTTAGGAATCAGCTTCTCTGGCTATTCTATCATGATAGGTCTGAAATGCAATTATATCACCTACAAACGCCCCACAATGAGACTCCGAATGAACCTGACCATGCATATGAGTGACCGTGAAGGACAGTTATTCACTAAGTGGGGCAACCATGTTGAAGCAGGAGCAGCTTTCACATGAACTACAGATTTCACAGTTCTTCACAAACTGGGCTGGCCATGTTGGGGCAGAAACACTTTCTTGTCCAAATGAGTCTTGGGTACTAATTCATTGACTGCTTCTGTTAAGTAGCCCCTGGAAGGAGGAAATGAGGACAAGATTTCTGCTTTGCTATCGATGAGGACCCTATTCCGCATTTAATGGGACTCTGAAAAAGAAATATTAGAAGTAAAAGCTGTGGTTACTTTTATTTCCTCTGCATTTATAGACACCATATATAAATTTGATCATAACCAGGTAGTGATCAATATTATCCACAAACAGACATACAGAGACCAGGCATCTGCTTCAATAGCTAATTTTTGAGGTCTGATCCACTGGCACTTAAGTGCTATGCTGAGTTTTATGTGTTCCACTCTCCACCCCATTCAGAGTCATTAATTCATCAACAGGCACATGAATCATGTCAATGATGTCATGCTTTTTCCCGCATATGTGTACACTTTTACCCTTGCTTGGCTTGTAAATTCTCTCTCTCTCTCTCTCTCTCTCTCTCTCTCTCTCTCTCTCTCTCTCTCCTCTCTCTCTCTCTCATATACAGGCACACACAAATATAAATATCCTGACTCTAGGTTTTTGTTGAATTTGTTGGAGTCTTCTGTGTGTACAACAATCAACAGGACAACTGCAAAAGGAATTTGAAGGAAATATTTTTCTTCCTCTTCCCTTTGCTGGCTGCCTCCCAGCAAACTCAGCTATGCAGTTCTGGATTCTGTCTGACACATCTTAACTACTGACATTTAGCAGATGCTTCTGCAAGAAATGGGGGAGGGCGAAGGTGAAGCAGGGTGTGATAGAAGTAATTAGACTAACGATGTCTCAATTATCAAGATGTTCCCACAGTGTCCCCTTCTGTTAACAAATCTGGAGCAGGAAGCCTGTCTTCATAAAGGAAAGGTTGAGTTAAAAGATGCAGTGATTTGGGCCAAACTACCATGAATTCACAAAGTAGGATAGACTATGTCTAGTTTCTGTTGTAAAAGGGGGGCAGAAAATTTCAACCTAAACTATAAAAAACCACTAATCTAGCAAAAATAGACCTAGCTTTTTAATCTACCTCTCAAATCTAGCCTATTGCCATGACTAATTTAATCATGTGTTGGGATTTGTTAATGCAGTCACCTCACTAATTACTAAACATTTTTAGTAGAATACAAAGAAGTTCATTCAGGTTTCCTCGCTCAGTTCAAAAATTTGATTTGTGCAAATCTTTTAAAAGTTATTGTACCCTAGGAAGTAAGTTACATTGCTGTAACTTGAAACAGTCATGTCTTTAGTCTGGTTGCTCACCAACACTTATGGTTTGGATTTAAGATAGAGAAAATAAATATTAATTCAGCTCTTTTGGAGCAAGTGGAAACAAAGTGTGATAATACATGTGCTAGCTGGGCATGGTGGTGCACACTTTTAATCTCAGCACTCAGAGGGAGAGGCAAATGGATCTCTGTGAGTTCAAGGCCAGCCTGGTCTTCATAGTGAGTTCCAGGTCAGCTTGGGCTACAGGGAGACCCTGCCTCAAAAAGACCAATAATAAATAAATAAATAAGTAAATAAATAAATAAATAAAGAAACAAAGAAAGAAAGAAAGAAAGAAAGAAAGAAAGAAAGAAAGAAAGAAAGAAAGAATTGTATGCATTTCCAGGCTTGTAGAAACAGGCAGTCTCTATATACCCTTGATCTTTGGGAGGGCTTTCTGTAGACACTTGCAGGACTCTTAAATGAACCAAAGAGATTGCTAGAGATCCTTTCAATAAAATGATGGTGTCCTGAAGGACTGGCTGTTCCTGTAAAAATGCATACCTTTGTTTTTTGTCATTTTGGTTTAAACCAGGCTATTTCACAATTCTACAGAAGACTCAAGTTGCAGGAAATTAAGACTAATTTCAATAATTCCTGCCACAGAAATGCAAATAGTGGGGACAAGGCTGTAGCTCTGTAGTAGGGTACGTGCCTGGCATGTACAAGGCATTGGGTTGGGTTGGATTCCCAACACAAAACAAATGCAAACTGTGTCTGATGTTTGCAATTGAGTATCAACCTGTGGATATTGATTTTTAAACCATTTTGTTAGTTTTGCATCCATTTGTAAATGTGTCTCAGTATTCTTCACAGGGAACTTGGAATAACATTTAGAACTCTAGAGCTTATCACTCCTATGGTCTGACCTATGAAAACTGTGAGCAAGGAAATGGGTGGTGTTTTCAGTGAGTGTTTTTTAGCAATCTGTACCACAATAATGGAAACCTTGATTCAGAATTTGGCATTATGGAACCTGAAGGGAGTGTTTGTGAAAACCCAGCTTTCTTCAGAAAACCACACAAAGGGGACCCTCAGAGACAATTCATGCTTAGGTACCATGGAAAGGTACTAGGGAGACTGCTGAGGATACCCTGGAGAGCAGGACAAAGCACCTCTCATCTGTCCAGCATGGCTCCCCATACCCAACTGAGAGCAGGATCATCCCCACCCCAACTATTGTGGGTTGTGGTCTGTAAATACAGTAGACCCAAATGAATAAAAATTTCAAACTTGAAAAATGACATTAAAAACCACGTGTCAATTAAAAACTTATTCAGCAGATACAACATCCCTCTGTTAAATGCCTCTTCTTCGTTTAGGTTCTTGTCTGACTGGAGATTGGTCACACACAGAGTCAGCTAGCCCCAGTTAGGTAACGCTACAAAAGCCTCCGCTTTCATGCCTACGAAGGCTATCTGGCACTCGACAAAGATAGGTTGCTATGTTCAGAGAGGACAGGACTGTGCCTGAAATAGGTATTTTCTATTTTGAAATTCACTGGTCATGTTTTAGTTTGCTGTAGATAATTCTGCAAACCATCAAAAGTACCAATTGTACTTCCAGCAGCACTATTTAATAATAAGCATGAAGTTTTGGCAAGTTATTAAGCTCGCCAGGCTTCTTTCCCCATATTTATAAAATGGCATTAATATTAGTAATTTGTCTCATATTGCTGCAAAGATTAATGAGGTAACGTGAATGCATGTGTTTTGCAAGCTGTTAAGCACTCTACTCATATGTATGAATGAATAGTACTTTTTTCTTAAATTCTCCTTCAGTAATTCATTTCAGTATGCTTTACAGAGAAGATGGGAAGCCAGAAAGGTCTGACCATGTGTTCTCAACAATTTGATTTCACTAACAGTTTCCGGGAATGACTGGGAACTGATGTGTTTGAAAATGGCAGATACTGAAAAGATGTCTTTGTTAGGTTAATAACAGGCTCCTCTGCACATCTTGTTTGTGTGTAGAGTACTCCTAATTAATAACATAAGCTGGAATAATGGCCGGTGAATTCTACCCTCTAATCACAGTCTCCATTCTGTAGCTATTCTCAAGGGGGGGTGGGAGGCAGGCAGGACTTGGATTCAAACATTTTCCACAGCACTCCATCTGGGACCATCTGTGAGCACTGCAGCATTCGAACATCACAGCTTCTGGAAAAGAACAGGGGGAGAAAGATGGCAGCAGGGAGCCTTAGAAGAGGAGATGGGGATATGCTTGTCTCTGTCCACAACAGGCTATGGATATCTATTTTAGACACAAACAGGAGGACCGTTTTAGATTATTGACAATATTTTCCTTTGTTTTCATTTTCATGAGGATAAAATGCTTTCCTCTCCATGGCTCTCCCTTACCCTCTTCCCTTTAAATACTCACTTTAAAATAGAGTTACTCTGGGACAGCCTCATTCTGCTTTGAGAATTAAGAGGTAGAAACCATGTTATGGTTTCCTGAAAGGGTTTTTCTTTTTCTTTTTTACCCCTCTCAAATAGAGAACAAGTTATTCCACCATGTATATGTTCCAGTTCACTATTCCATGTGTGGACTTCTTATTTTTAAGAAGAATAAAACTAGGATTGGGAGATGGCTTAGTGGGTAAAAGTGCTTGCCTTTCTGTACAAGCCTGGAGACCCGAGCCTCATCCCAGAACCCATGTAAAAGTAGAAAGTAGAGAGCTGACTCCTCAAAATTGTCCTCTGACTTCCACATACACAGTGTGATGTGAGCCCAATACACATCAGACATATACACATATACCCAGTTAAAAAAGAGTAAAACCAAACAAAAATCGATTCACGTAGAGGCAGAATCTTTTGTGACTGACACTTCATGAATCACACTGGATACTGATCGTGACCTTGGTGTGTCTGAGCCTTCAGTGATATCAAACCTTGTCTTTCTTAGATATACTACTAAACCTTGTCATTTCTCAGATATACTACACTGTAATGAAGTAACTACAATCTAGTAAATCAGTCAAGTGTGTATGTTTCTGTGCAAAGATTAAGGGGACATTCTTAATGGGTCAGGGCAGCTGAAACCCATCCAGTGACAGTGACATCACTTAATAACTCACTTACAAAAGATTGTCTTTCTAAATTACAGAATAATAGTCAACAGATTCTGTAATAGGATGAAGAATAAACATAATCGTTAAAAGTAAGAGACTGAATTTTAGGCTGGTTACCGTGTGTGTTGTGGAGTATGGTTGGGCTGAATACTGAACGTAGAAAATCTCTGTTTCCTCAACTTTCCTGAATTCTATGGGACTTCCACATATCAGAGCTTCTTTTCCGCTCCCAAGTCAAATCCTGATTTGTTCAATATTTCATTTTATGTAAGTGATAAGTCTGTTAGAAATAAGTGAGGTGGCCATGATTAGAGGTATAATTCTGAGGCTGCCTAAGCTAAGTTCAACAAGGGCTCTTAACCCTGTTCCCTAAAACGCACTAATTTGGATCCTGGAACACATTTTAAATGCCACAATTTCATTTATAATAATATTAACAACTAAGACATATCTCTCACAAACACTTTCCTGAAGTCTTCTAAATGACACATCTCATTAGTGGGTGATTACTGCTGCTGTGAGGCAGGATCTGGGTTGAGTGACAGGCCACAGATAGGCAAAATCACAAGAGCATTCTGAAGCAGACTGTACTGTGCATGGAGTGAATCAGGACACGGGCTTACAAGGTGCTACAGGAGAGTTGGTAGTTCAAGAAGTCATGATGTAGTATAGAAACAAAGTCTGAAATGCAAAAAGATCTGCCCTTGAACATTGGTGGTTGGCTTATTCAGCTGTGCAGGCTTTTAACTCAGCCATTCTCATATTCTTTCCCTTCATTCCAGCTCTCTGCTTTCTGACCTAAAGCTTCCAGGTTCAGAACAGCAAGGCATGCATGAGTTCAGGCATGAAAAAAGACTATTTCATCAATGATAGGATATTAGTTTGCTTTTCTGCTGCTGTGCTAAACACCGTGGCCTGAATAATTTGGGAGAGGAAAGGATTTATTTGATCTTAGACTTCCAGGACACAATCCATCATTGAGGGCAGCCAGGGTGGGAACTCAAGGCCAGAATGTGGACTAAGAACCATGTGAGAAAACAGCTTAGTGGCTCTCTGTGACTCACGCTTTGCTAGCTTTCAAATACAGCCCAGACCCACCCCCACACAGGCATGACACCACCCATGGTGCGCTGAGCCCTCCCACGTCAATCATCAAGCAAGACAATCTGTCACATGTAGGGCCACAGGCTAATCTCATCTGGGTAAGCCCTCAGTTGAAACTTCTTCAGATGACTCAGGGTTGTGTGAAATAGACAGCTGAAGCTAACTTGGAGAGATAGCCATAGCAGTTTGGGAGCAATTATCCCAAAACAATGCAACGATATAGGCTACTTTGTCAAAATTACTTACTATAAACTCATCATTTTTGTGTGTGATTATGAAAATTTATTATGAAAATTCCAGTAATCCATTGAAATATTAGTCCTAAAATTTTCTACCTGTGTAGATACTAATATCAAAATCCACGATGGAAGGAATTATTTGCTGTGTTTTGTGTTATGTTAAAATGAAATTTTGTGTGTGTGTATGTGTGTGTGTTTGTGTATGAAAAAGAGACGTACACATCACAATGGAATTTTATTGTGTTGACCAAATAACGTAACTCAATGCAAAAGAACTACTACTTCCATCCAACTATCCCTAGTGCCCCCATCTTATCTCCTTCCCAACCTCATGTCCTCTTTTTATTTATTTATTTTTTAGTTATTAGCAATTCCTGATTCTAATTAGTTCTATCCATATGCACAATGGTGTGTGGCCATTCACTGGGACGTGAATGAAGTCCCCAGAGGAGAGTGACTTTCCCTCCTTCAGCAGCTTTTAACTCCCAATAGCTCTTTGATCAAGTGTGGGACCTCCAGGGCTCCTCCCTTATTCAGGTTGAAAATTTTACCTGGCTTGATCATGGGCATTTCTTGTGCAGGTAGCAACATCAACTGTGAGTTGATACATGCAACAGCTTTGTCATATCCAGAAGGTGGTATTTCTCAGCTCTCCTCCCTGTTGATCCATACATTCTTTTCACTCTCTCTTATGCAAAGCTCCCTGAGTCTTGAGTGGTGAGAGGTTGATTCAGATGACCCATTCATAGCTTTAATAAATATCATTTGCCAGATTACAGAAGTTAATTCTCAATCTTAATTTGCTGAAAGGTTTTATGGATAAATTAGAAAGTGAATTTGGTCAACGGTATTTCTGCATCTATGAGATAGATATATGTGCATATTTGTACATCTTATATATTGTTAAGTTCAATTTATTGAACTGTTATTTAGAATTTTTGCATTTCTTCTCATGAAGGATTCATACTGTCCTTTTCTTGTAAGATCTTTATTTAGTTTTGGTACCAAGTAATATTTTTTTAATTCACGCACTTTGTCATATTTGTTTGTGTGGTACATGTGCATATTCATGTTGACAAGTGTGTGGGCTCACTGTATGTGTGGGTGTGCATGCTTGTATTTGTGTGTGGAGGTCAGAAGTTGATATCAGGTCTTCCTCTATTGCTCTTCATCCTATATGCTGAGGCAGGGTCTCTAACTTGAACTCAGAGCTCATTGATTTGGCCAGTCGAGCTAGCCAGCTTCCTCCAGAGATTCTCTGTCTCTGCCTTCTAAGCACCATGAAAAGGTGTTCTTCCAGGATTTATGTGGGTGTTGGGGATTCAAACTCCTGTCCTTAGCCTTGCTAGGCAACTGCTTTATATACTGACCCATCTTCACAGCCCAAATGTGTGGGTTTTTTTTCTAATTTTAAAAGAAAATTTAGTGTGTACGTGTGTGTGTGTGTGTGTGTGTGTGTGTTTATGTGTGTGTAGGTCAGAAGACAACTTGAGGGAGTCAGTTGTCTCCTTCCACCATGTGGATTCCATGGATTGAACTCAGGTAGTCAGGTTTGGTGGCAAGGTTCTTTACCTGCTGAGTCATCTCCCCAAGTTTATAAAATGAGTTTGGGAAATATGTTATTGAATTATTATGTGTCCATAAAAATTAGCTGTAGAAGTTATATGTCTGAATGTGATGGTATTTGGGAATGAGAACTTTGGTAGATGAATAGGATTAGATGAGGTCATAAGGGTTGGGACCTTCATGGTGGGATTAGTGCCCTTTGAGCGTTAGAGAAGAACTTCTGCGTTTTCTGTCCCTTTTCTCCAAATGCACAAAGAAAGAAGGCAGGCAGGCAAAGAGAAGAGACTTCAGAATGGATCCTCCCTCCTGGCAGCTTGTTCTTAACACAGAGACATAAAACTGGTCAGTGTGCAAAGAAGAGACTGCGGAATGCTTAGCCCTGAATGGGACACCTATATCAAACCATTACCTCTCAAGGCTAATGGATCATTGCAGAAGATGGGGCAGAATGAGTCTAAAAGCCAGAGGTGGTGGATGATTACAAGGAAACAATGTTTGCCAGACAGTTGGGCAGTTACCCATATGAACCCACAGCAGTGGGGACACATGCACAAATCCTGAACTCAAGACAGATACAATCTAACTGTAGAGGTGGATCAGTGGGTAAGAAATTCTAACCTTTGTTGAAGAACTATTGACAACCGAAGGCTTCTGGGAGACAGAGAGTTAGTTCTCTTTAAGGGTATAACACTGGATAGGTTAACCAGACTTCAGTGGACGATCCCACATCACAGGGAATTTGGGGACACAAATTAGACTCAATGGGCCTATATATATATA
>NW_008359625.1:2597928-2610237 GCF_000622305.1 Nannospalax galili | reverse complement strand
TAAAGTATAGATAGGGGTGGGGATCTAAATATGTTAAAAATGCATTGTATCTAATTCTCAAAAATTCAATAAAACTTTCTTTCTTTTTTTAAAAGACGTTCTTTTTTAAAAGAGAAGAACTTCATTCTACTTTGATTTCTGGAACAATTTAAATTAGCCCGAGTATTATTTCTTTCTGATGTGCTTGGTTGACTTCACCATTAAAACTTTCTTGGTCTTGGTTGAAAAGCGATTTTTTCACTACAAATTTAATTCCTTCAGATATTGTTTTTACATAAGTGAGCATTTAAAATTTGTGTTCCTTAAGAAATTTGTCTTTTTCACCAAAATGGATAGTTTTGTGCTGGTAAAATTGTCAAACTATTAATATTATCACCCATTTAATATTTTTAGAATCTTCAATGATATCATTTCTCTTGCTTGTGATGGTTTTAATTTGGTTCCTGACTTTAAAAAGTGTAATATTTTTGTTCTTCTAGAGGACCCAGGTTTGATTCCCTGCACTGGCATGGCAACTAGCAACCATCTATAACTCCAGTTCTAGGAGATTCGATGCCCCCTTCTGACCTCGGTGGGCATTGCATGACATGGGTGCACTTATATGCACACAGACAAAACACTCATACACATAAAATAAAAATAAATAAATGTAATATTTTATTAATTCCTTGAGAATTTCACTCATGCATGCAGTGTATTTTGCTCATATTCACTCCCCATTCCTCTCCCTAACTCCTCCCAGATGCTTTTCTTTCCCCTAAGTATGGATAATGGTTTATTAAATGCTTATTCTAAAAAATGGCTTTGAGTTCACTGATTTTTCTTATTTATATGTTTTCTATTTTATTGATTGTCACACTATGTTTTGATTTCCCCTCTAGAACTTATGTGCATTTAATTTGCTCTCCTTTCTAAAAATTCATCTTTAAAAATTATTTATTTAGTTAGTTTTATTTTATGTGTATGAGTGTTTTAGCTGTATGTATGTAAGGGCACCATGTTGTGCAAAGCCCATAGGTTCTGACAGAAAAGGGTGTGGGATCCCCTGGGATTGGAGTTTTGGACAGTTGTTAGCTGCCATGTTGGTGCTGGGAATCAAACCCAGGTCCTCTGAAAGAATAGCCAGTGCTCTTGCCCATTAAGCCATCTTTCCATCTGCTCTAAAGATTCTTGTTAGGGAGGGGACATTATTGATTTGACATTTTCTTTTAATCTAATTCAGGTGGCCAGTAACATACTCCTCCCTCTGCCAGTAAGTACTGTTTTAGTAGCATCACAGAAAATTTGGTGTGTCCTGCTTTAATTTCCATTTCATTCAAAATGTTTTCTAATTTTTCATTTGATTTCCTCCTTTATCAACTAATTTTGTAGCTTCCAAATATCATGATTTTTTCAAGTATCTAACTGATTTTTAATTTCCTTGTTATATATATTGCACAAATTGAATCTTTTAATATATGTGGCTGGAATAGTCATCATAGTAAACACTCTGTGTTTTTTTGCAAGGATCATTGAAAGCATTGCTCACACTATTATTTCTCCTTGGACTTTGGCTGGTTCTTCTTAGAGTATCACTGTAGAACAATGAGCCTGATATGTGGATTTTTCTCCAGATCTGGATTTGCAATATGCTTTATATGTTATTTAGATATCTATTGTGACTTTGATTAGTACTAATATGGAATGGGTATTTTATCCACATATCTATCAGCAGTCCTTTATTAACAATATTCTATCATCTATCTACCACCTATCTATCTATCTATCTATCTATCTATCTATCTATCTATCTATCTATCATCTATAATCTATCTATCATCTATCTATATATCTATGAAATTTATTAAAATGGAGACAGGAAGATGCAACCACTTACTAAGAAAGTAAGGCATTTACCATCTCTTCCCAAGTAGGATGTTTAAATCAGATGGTACATTCCAAACTCTTCTCTAACATTTCCCATTGTTTCAGCCCTAATCTATCTACCTGTCTATAACATATCACCTATATATTCTATCTATCTATCTATCTATCTATCTATCTATCTATCTATCTACCTACCTATCATTTATCTACTATCTATCTATGTATCTGTCTATTTATCATCTATCATCTATTGATCTATCTGTCATCTATCATCTGATATATATTTTCCTTCATTTGAAGAAGCATATAGTTGGGTCTTGTATGCTATGAACTTTTGATAATCCTGACTCTATGTTGACAAGGCAAGACACATACCTTGGAATAACTATAAAGTCAGACTTCAGCAATATTATTTGTTTTACTTATCCCATCTGACCTTTATTTTCTTCTCTTTTTCTGACTTTGTATTGCATGAATATTTTTATTATTGCATTTTCTTTCTTTTATTGGTTTATTACCTATAATTTACTTTGCTATTTAAGTGTTAATTTTTTATATCTGTTATTTCCCCAAATCCATTTTCAAATGACACTGATGTCATGTAAGATTTTATCATAAAATATTTCTTTTTCTCTCTTACTATTGTTTTGTGTTCTTGTGGGCACATATTTTACTTTGACATATGTTATAAATCCAACTCTACTTGATTATTCTTTCAGTTTAAAGACTCAGCCATATTTTAAGGATAATATTTTAAAAATTTTCTAAAAATTTTGTATTTCTATCAGGTAACTGTCTTTTCTTATGACTTCATTTTTGTGCGTGTCTATATATACTATTATGTTTATATTTTTACCTGAAAATTTCCTTCAAAACTCTTGTCAAAAGTGTGGGTCTGTTAGTGATGCGTTATTTTAGATACTTTATAAAAATCTCTTTATTTCATCTTGAATTGTATAGCTGGGTACAGAATTCTAGTTGATTTTTTAACATATTAAATATTTTTTCATTTACATGATTTCTAATCATTTCCACATGGTATCATATTTATTTTGATTCATCTAAATATAATAAATATAATATTCCTCTTTTTCTCTGACAGCTTTGAAGATTTTTATTGCCAGTTTGAGAAGTTTATGTGTCTCATTACATTTCCTTTTACTTAGAATTTGTTGAGCATCTTGAATCTATGCATTTATAATTTTCATTAGATTTTGGAAATTTCAAGCTATTGTTTACTTCTCTCTCTCTTTCTCTCTTTCTCCCCTTCCTCCTCCTCCTCCTCTTCTTCTTTTCCTTCTCTCCCCCCGTTCCCTTCCTCTGCCCTCCCCTCTCCTCTCCTTTACTCTTCCTTTTTAGGAGCATTGCTAACAAGCATATTCAACCTCCAGATATTGTCCCCGTGTCCTGTTCATGGATGTGCTGTTTATTTTCTCATGTTATTTTTCCCTCCATGTTCTATTTCAGACAGTTTTTTTCCCCTGTTTTTGTTGTTGTTGTTCTTGGCCCACTAAATTTGTTTTGCAATTTTTTTTTTGTTCTTTTTTAGACAGGGTCTCCCTGTAGCCTCAGCTGTCCTGGAACTCTCTATGTAGACCAGGCTGGCCTTGAACTCACAGAGATCCACCTGCCTCTGCCTCCCAAGTGCTGGGATTAAAGGCATGTGCCACCACTCCCGGCTAGCACTTTTTTTTTTTTTTCACAGTGTCTCCCTAGTCCCAGCCCTTCTGGAATTCACTATGTAGACCAGGCTGGCCTAGATCTCATAGAGATCTGCATGCCTCTGCCTTCCATGATTAACATTTTTTATATTTAATGTTTTCCAGTGTTTAAATTTTAGCTTACACATAAAAACCTGGAGACCTCACATCTCTCGTAGGCACTTTGGTGACTGTGTTAGTAGAATCACTGGTGACTGTATTAGTGGAGCTGCTGGACCATTGACTGTAGCTTCTCCTTCAGTTCTGAGCTCATCTCAGTGAGTCGATTTTCAGTCTTGGTAGAGATAAAATGCTCTTACTTTTTTTCAAAACTGACTTTTTTCTTTATTAAAGATGTGATGAATTTTATCTTTGGGTTATTTTGAGGTTTTATTGTTTTCTATGAATATTTAACTTTGTTCTGAAATTAATCCTCTCAGTGGATATGTCCCCTTGGTTAAAATTCATAAGAAATTCTGGATTAGCTAGAATACGAATTAAGATGGAGAAAAAGGACAGGAGGGAACAAGGAATTCCATGCATTTGAAGTAGGATAGTACAAAGACATTAAGATAAATGAGATTATGTCACAACTGAAACTCAACAAGATTTTGATAGTGTGTACATACTTTTAATTAAGGATTTGGTGGCTTCCACGCAGAAGTAATCACAAACATGAATTACAATTTAGACATGGAAAATAACTTTTTTGGCTTATTTAGTTAAAAACTATGTCAAGGTACTTCTGAGGTGGAAATAACACAAAGTGGGGATTTATATACTTGATTTCTATATGGTGACATTTGTTAACCTTTTCAGGGAGGAGGACAGTTAGTTTCTTAAGTTCTAAATAGGAGATAGAGTGGGTACAGAAGATGATCCTGATGTTCAACAAGTTGTGATTTTCAGTTTTCTATAATCCCAAGATGATATACATGCTAATAGTACTGTAGATGATAATTTATTTATTTCTATCAAGAATTTCTTCAGTTTACAAGATGTGAAGATACTTGCCCCAACCTGGTGGAATTCTGTTTGTTCCTTATGAGTGGTAATGGCCAAACGTTTAATGTGAGCTCCAGTGGTCTAATCAACAGAGTTGAATAGAACCATCATGAGAGCAGGACAAGAGAATTCTTATCTTTAAAGTTTGGTTTAATTAATAATAAATTTGAGGACGAGGGGGCAAACATGGACAAATCTCCACTTACAGGCATGCTGTGCTGCTGTGTGGGCCTGTTTTACATGTACTTCTCAGAGTTCTAATTAATCACGCCGCTTCTCTCTTGACACAAAAGCTATTCTGCCCTCACCTCTAAAGATCATGGCAGAGAAATATTAGTGAGAATGATATGCTCAGATTTAAATATACCATTAAATTGTGACATATTTCCAATAACAACTTACACTTGAAATTTAGGCTTAGTTTTTTTTTTTTTCTGTTCCGCATGGAACTGCAGATTATTTCAATTTGATTCTTTGTCACATGTAAGTATAGTATTGCATGACATACAAGAAAAAATTAACCATTTTCTTTATTTTTTTAACACATGATTTGGCTATTACATATGCTGTCATGTTGTATACTTTTGTTATTAACATTATTGAGAATATACTGTTTTAGCCTTTTCTCACTTATGATTATGCTTAACATATAACATATATTGTTGCAGTTTTTTGTAATGTAAATTTTAAATTTTTATTTATTATTTTTATTTTATGTGTATGTGTGCATTGCCTGCATGTAGGTAAGTGCACCTGCATTGTGCAATGCTCACGGAGGTTAGAAGAGCTGTTGGATCCCCTGGGATTGGAGTTGTGGACAGTTGTTAGCTGCCATGTGGGTTCTGGGATTTGAACCTGGGTCTTCTGCAAGAACAACCAGTGTTCTTAACCACTGAGCCCCTGCAATATAATTTAAAAAATATTTTATTTATTGTTTTTCTTTTGTGTATATGAGTGTACTGGCTGCATATATGTAAGTGCACCTGTGTCATGCAATGCCCACAGAGGTCAGAAGAGGGAGTTGGATCCTTTGGAACTGGAATTGCATATGGTTGTTAGCTGCCATGCGAGTGCTGGGAATAGAGCTGGAGTCCTCTGCATGAACAGCCAGTGTTCTTAACTGCTGAGCCATCTCTTCAGCTCCCATGTAATCTAATTTTTAATGACTAATGTAGTAGCTCGATATACTGTCGCTTGCTATCTGCCAATGTTTAGCATGAACTTATTTTAAACTTCTTCCATGTTGTGTCTAACAGGGTAGTAAGCATCTCCCTGTCCTGGATTATTTTTCAGGTCACGTTTCCAACACTTCATGGTCTTTGATTTCTTGTTCTTAGTCCGATAACTTAGAATCACACCACCAACAGAGAGCTATTGTACTATACATGTGTCCTTACAGAACGTCCTTAGTTGGCCTTACTAATCTCATCTTCTGGATTTCAGATCCTTGACCTTATGCTCCAGGCACTATAAACATCACTGCTCCCGGATGATGGTTCTGCACCAATGACAGCACCCTGTGAGAGCACCCTGTGAGAGCATCCTGTGAGAGCACCCTGTGAGAGCACCCTGTGAGAGCACCCTGTGAGAGCACCCTGTGAGAGCACCCTGTGGCATACCACACAATAGCAGCAACAACAAGATCTATTTATGTGTCTGTTTATCATTCAGATGCAAAAAGAGATAATGTGTAATGGGAAGAATAAGTGGCTTCAGTGATTCCTATTCTACTACCATTTATGTAAATTAAGTACTATTTAGAGATTACTTTTATCACAAAGACAGACTTTTAAGGAAAATTACCATAAACTTAGAAATAAGTTAAAGGGAGGACAGTATGACCTTGATTGTCAGTCTATGCTAATCAGTTCAATTAAGAACCCACTGACTCTAGGGATATAGGCTTTTGCTTGATTTATGATCCATCAGCAGCAGCCATTTCACAGTGATTTAAAATTAGATGTTAATATGTAGGAAACTAATTAAATAAAAATGATTTTTCCACAAAGAAGAAAAACATAAAAGTAAGGATTTTCTCCCTATAAGGTGAACCAGTTTAGAATTTAGCTTAAGAATCTAATTCTAGCATTGTTAATTTTTTCTTCTATTGAATATATAAATTTATATATGCACCTACATATACCACATGTAGGAACACGTAAATGTGCATAATATTTACCACATTCCTTTGAGCCAGTCATGTCATCTAAGGAGTTGTTTAATTTAAAGATTAGTGATTTAAATAATTTCCTATGTTCATTTTAACATACACGAAACTATAAAACATAAACAAATATAATGCTAATAATTATCATATTATGCACATTTAAAAAATACATATTTAAATTACATATACCATATTAGATAATTCAAAATTACTGATAATGCACACATGTTCTTATAAAGAAGCTCTCATCCATGCTCCTGTGAACAACCCTAATGAAACTCACTGAGACACACACACATACACACACACACACACACACACGCACGCACACGCACACACACACCCCAGGAAAACAGAAAGGGGGCTAGCTCTGAAGAGGTAAAGGATTCATGGCATGAGAGGGAGAGAAGAGACAGTGAGGGGTGAAAAATGATGAAAATACATTATGTGCATGCTTTGAAATGCAGTGAACCTCATTGTTATGTAATTAATACATGCTAGTGAAAACATTAAAAATAATCCAAAGGTAAAACACAGTGTTACCAAGATAAAAAAGAATTTCTGCTTTGGAGCACAAGTTTGGAGTTCATTAGAAAGCTTCACTGTCAAATAAACAGCTATACCGAAAGCAACTGTTTCAGTTGTGCAATAGATGTTTTGAAAGTAATTTAGTCCAGGACTTCTTTTGTTTGTGTTTGTATCCATTTATGTCATTCTTTTGAGGGACCACATATTGGGAAACAAGGCAGTAATGAATCAGTCAGTCATCTAAGCATGGTAGCAATAGGGTATATATTTTTTAATGTGTATTTAGGTATTCCTTTAGTAATGCTGCAGCCTATTGAATTATCTTAACACTCCTGCAGGAAATGAGCATAAATTCTGGACAAAATATTCTAGCTATTTAATGGCAAGTACAGGTATAGGCTGCTCCCAACAGCCTTAGCATAGAGCAAACAGAACTCAAGGAGAAAGCCACACCCTCATTAATTTGGCTAGTAGGAGGCAGAGTTTATTGCTTCCAGAACAGCTGGAAATCAGGAAGAAAATCTTTATCAAAGAAATGGGCCACACTAAGATGTGTGTTAATAGCCCATTAAAGTTCTTAGGGCAGCCATGAGGAGAAAGAGCCAACTAGCAGAATCAAAACAACAGAGAGAGAAGTCTGGATATTAGAAAGGAGATTTAATGGCTGTCTACTTCAGTGAGGGACTGAATCCAGCCCAATTAATTGCTTGCTAAAAACCACAATATTCTTCAACAGCAAGCAAACAAAAACCAGCAAAAACCCAGCCCCAAACAAAATCCCCAAACCATAAAAATCCCACTATTTCTGCATTACATTTATTGGTCAATGAAATTATTAAATGAAGAAACAGAAGAAAAACACAGCCTTGCTGTGTTATACAGAAAACATTGTGGGTAGTATGTAAAGAAGAGAACATACACATATTAGAACCAAAGACAACTATTTCAGTGCTCATGCAACAGATGGTGGTTAATGTAGAGACCCACAACTGGCCAATATGCAGAGAACAAGAGGCTGCAAAGTGCTTATCCCTGAATAGGACACCTATATCAAACTTCTGCCTCCCAAGACTCAGGGATCCTTGGAGAAGAGGAGGCAGAAAGAATGTAAGAGCCAAAGGTGGTGGATAGCTTTTCAGACAGCTGGGAAGTTACTCCTATGAACTTATAGCAAGGGTGACATCATGCACAAGTCCTATACAAGCCCAACCAGACAAAATCTCAGCATGGAGGTAAGGGGGTGGGTAGGAGGCCCCAGACCTAGCTAAGGAATTACTGACAATTGGTCACTGCTGGGGCAGAGTCAGTTTTCTTTAAAGGGTTCTGGTATTGGATAGATTGACCAGGATCCAGTGAATGGACCCACACCAAAGGTATTTGGGGACACAGGTTTGACTTGATAAACATATATATATATATATATTTGTGTGTGCATATATATATGAGTATATGAATTTGTGTGGGGATATTGAAGAGGGTGCAGATAGAAGAGGGGGGTCTAAATATGATCAAATGTATTGGATAAAATTTATAAAAATTCAATAAAAATTTTAAAAATTAGTGCAGATATAAACATGTTGAAGACTTAAATTGTAAAAGACTCAAATGCATACAATTTCAAATCACAATGAAATTAATACTATATGAAAATTATAGACTTTAAAGATATATTAGTATGTGAAATGAAAGTTCTATTACACAGGATTTAGAACATGTTAGAAATTATTGGCTTCAGTCTTGGTATTTAGTAAAAGATGATTCATGACATGATATAGCAAGAAAAAAAAAGGGGGGAAGCAGGATTTGGAGCACAGGTCAAAATTAGATTCCACATATCCAAGAGAAATACCTAATTAGAAATTAATCATGGATCAAGACTATAAATGTAATAATTTAAGAAAGACACACTTTCAGTGTTATTCAACTCAGGAAGATGTTTTGGAGAGGTGGCTCAGTGGTTAGGAGCACTTGCTGCTCTTGCAGAGGACCCAGGTTCAGTTTCCAGTACCCACATGGTACTCTCACCACCATCTGTAACTCCAGTTCCAGTTCCAGAGAACCCAGCACCCTCTTTTGGCTTTGGCAGGCATTACATACATGTGGCACATTTGCATACATACAGTCAGACACATAAAAATAAAAATTAAAACAGTTTTAAAAAGAGCTCATGAAGGGGATCACATTTGAAATACAGACTGAAGGGCACAACATGTACTATGTAACAGGGACTGAATTCATCAAACCAAGCACAGTCACCTGGAGAGAGAAAAGGTGGGAAGTTGAATAACACTGAAAGTATGTCTGTCTTAAAATATTACATTTATGGGCTGGAGAGATGGCTCAGTGGTTAAGAGCATTAGCTGCTCTTACAGAGGACCTGGACTTGGTTCCCAGTACCCACATGGTGGCTAACAACTATCCATAACTCCAGTTCCAGGGGATCTGATGTCCTCTTCTGACCTCCAAAGGCATTGCATGACATAAGTACACTTACATACATGAAGACAAAACACTCAAAACATATAAAATGAAAACAATAAAAATATTAAAATATTACACATGCTTTTTTAAAAATGATTATTTGTAAATCTAATGACATAATCAAAGTAGTAAGAATCCTCTCTGCCCCATATTTGTGTATTGCTGTGATTGATGCTTTTATTTCTTTCCCTATACATTCACCAGTGATTTTTTTTAAACCATAATTTCTGCATTTATCTTATTATTATGAGGAATTTGTTTTTAAATAATTCTCAGTGGATTTTTTTTAATATTTCCTTGTTTTCTCACTACTTATTTGTGGATATTTCATTTCTTTGATACTTGGATTTTCAAAAAAGTCTACTTACAGCTTTTCTACTTTCAGGACTGCTTGGTCAAAGATAAAAGACTTGTACATGTTCTGTCAACACTGAGAAGTGAGCTGCTCTGAACTTTCATTCTTCAGAAGTGATTTCACATTTGTGAGGAGACCCATTGTTTTCTATCTTTAAGACCTAGCATTGTTTTTGATGAAGTTTTCCTGGTGCTTTAGGGGTCTTTTCTTGTGCAGAGCATTTTAAGAAACTAACAATTCACTTTGCTGTTTTTCTCTTTCACAGGCTCTATCTGCATCAGTAAAACCATGATTTCACTTGCCCCTTCAATCTGTGACTCCAGTTCCCTCTTTTAAATGATTCTTCCCATTTCATTTTTTCACTGTTCTCCTTATTTTCTGTGTTTTTTTCTAATTGTGTCTTCAATGATGTATCTTTCCATTTTTCTTCTCTATTAGTATGATTTCCTTCCCATCACAAATTCTTTTCTCTGTGTTTTTTTTTCTGTTTTGTATTTTTTTTATTATTCTAAAGAGAGGCCATTCTAAACACATTTTTCCAAAAATAACTTGAAACAGATTACATTTATATATATTTTAATGAAGTTTCAGGGGGAAAAACAGGAACAAGAAATCAAAGACCAAAAGACTTACTGAGGCCTCTCTCCTACCCGCAGGCCTCTCTCCAGGATAAGTCCATCACACCCTCAGTACCTTGACTCCCCTAGCCTCATTCTCCCTTCCATCTCCCCCTCCAGTCTCTCTTCCTAGTTTGGATCCTGCCCCATTCCTTGTCTTGGGGCCCAAGACACCTGGGGAACCAACACTGCTTCCTGATCCTTTTCATCCAGACCAATGTAGTGCCCTCTCTGGGCCTCAGTAGAACTGCTTCTTGGCCTGGCCCAGCCCTCACCTCCCCTCTGCTTCCCTGGGCCTGCACCACCCACCACCCTCTTTCTGGGACGCAGGGGCTAACCTTTCCTCTTCCTGATCCTTTACATCCAGACCAAGACAGCTCCTCAGTGCAGTCCCCAGGAGTCCTTGGTGTCTCTTCCCACCCCATCTGCCTTTGCATCTCTGGGTGGCACAGCCACCAGCTGCCCTAGACCAGCATCTTTAATTGGCCCAGCTCCCAGGCCAGTCCAACCCCCAAATTCCTGAGGCCAAAATCTCTCCTGGAGGGATTCAGACCTTAGGAGAAAGCCTGAAAACATTTGACCCTCATCTGAATTGGGCCTCTGTGGGAACTCCTGAAGACAAAAGCAATCTGGCCACTCCAATATAAAATCAAAAGAGAGATCTGGAGGCTTAGATGAACCAGCTTTTCTGCCCCAAAAGTAAACCACAAAGACACATAAAGTTCACAAAAAGAAGCAGACCTAAACTTGAAGGCCTGAGTCTCACACAAGAATCAGAAACTACAAAAGAAATTCACATGTCAAAATCACAGAGAAAGAATAATAACATGAAAAGCTAAAATAACATATCCCCCCAAATACCAATAGTACTCTAGAGGAGTACAACGAGAACTCCCTAGAGATAATGCAGGACATGGAACTCAAAAGAACAATTATAAACATGATAAAAGAATTCAGTGAATTTAAAGAACACACAAAGAAATTAAAGAACTGAAGGAAGATAGGGATAAACTTCTGAATGAATTCAGAAAAGAGTTATAAATATTGAAGAATACTCAGGCTGAAATGAAGAAGGAAGTGAAACATTCAGTAAGCCAATTAGAAACGACAGGAGAAAACCTCACCAATAGGATGAATGAAATGGAAAACAGAGTATCAAGACCAGAAGATAAGGTGGACGAACTAGACCACTCAATCAAAGATTATGAAAAATTTAAGAAATTACAAGAATGGAATAGGCAGGAATTGTGTGACACCATAAAAAGACCAAACTTACAAATCATAAGCATACAGGAAGGAGAAGAATCCAAGGATAATGGCATGGACCAGATCTTCAACAGAATCATGGAAGAAAATCTCCCAAAATTAAAGAAAGACATGCCCATACAAATACAAGAAGCATATAGAACACCAAACAGACAGGACCAAAAAAGAAACTCTCTAAGACACGTCATAGTAAAAACAATACACATACAAAACAAAGAGACAATTCTGAAAGCTGCAAAAGAGAAACAACAAGTCACATATAAAGGAAAACTCAGGATTACAGCTGATTTTTTCAGTGAAAACTATGAAAACCAAAGTATTCCG
>NW_008359625.1:2596709-2596945 GCF_000622305.1 Nannospalax galili | reverse complement strand
CGAAGAAGCCCTAATCAGCACATGAACACATGGAGATTAAACAACACACTCTTGAAATGAAAAGGACAATACAATACAACTAAACCTCTGGGACATGTGGAAAGCAGTCCTCAAAGGGAAGATTAGAGCTCTAAATGCCAACATTAAAAAAAAATCAGAAGGGACACAAATAAATGACGTAGCATTGCAACTCAAGACACTTGAAAAGCAATAACAAATGAAACCCAAACACAGCA
>NW_008359625.1:2520724-2596689 GCF_000622305.1 Nannospalax galili | reverse complement strand
AAAACCCAAACCCAGCAGACAAGAAGAAATAACAAAAATCAGGGCAGAAAATAATGAAATTGAAACAAAGAAAACAATACAAAGAATCAACAAATCCAAGAGATGCTTCTTTGAAAAGATAAATAAGATTGACAGACCACTAGCCCAGTTAACTAAATGAAAGAAAAAGCACCTCCAAATCAACAAAACCAGAGATGAAAGGGGAAACAACACAACAGACACCAGAAAGATATAGAACATTATAAGGGAATGCTTTAAAAATCTGTATGCTACTAAATTTGAAAACCTAAAAGAAATGGATATCTAAAGGCATGGGAACCACCAAAACTAAACCAAGAAGAGATTAACAGCTTAAACAGACCCATAACACAAAAAGAAATTGAAACAGTAATACAAAACCTTCCAACTAAAAAAAGCCCAGGACCAGATGGATTTACTCAGAATTCTATCAGACATTTAAAGACGATCTACATCCAATACTACTTAATTTATTCTAAAAATAGAAATGGAGGGAAAATTTCCAAATTCCTTCTATGAAGCCAGCATCACTCTCATACCAAAGCCTGGTAAGGATACAACCAAAAAAGAAAACTATAGACCCATTTCCTTAATGAACATAGATGCAAAAATTCTCAATAAAATACTTGCAAACCGCATACAGACACACATCAAAAGGATCATCCACCATGATCAAGCTGACTTTATTCCAGAGATGCAGGGATGGTTCAATATACATAAGTCAATAAACGTCATTAATCATATAAATGGGCTCAAAGACAAGAACTAAATAGTTACCTCAATAGACGCAGAGAAGGCCTTTGACGAAATTCAACATGCATTTATTTTCAAAGTCCTAGAGGGAATTGGACTGGAGGGAACATACCTCAATATAATTAAAGTCATATATTACAAACCCACTGCCACCATCATTCTAAATGTAGAAAAACTGGAAGCATTCCCATTGAAATCAGGAACCAGACAATGCTGTCCACTATCCCCACTTCTCTTTAACATAGTACTTGAAACTCTTGAAAGAGCAATAAGACAAGAGAAGGAAATTAAAGGACTAATGATTGGAAAAGAAGAGATCAAATTATCGCTTTTGCAGATCATATTATGTCTAAGGGATGCCACACATGGCTTGCAGCTTCGATCTCAAGATGGCTTGAGTACACGTGCTTATCTTGGAATAAATCTCAAATTGATCTCAAGATGGCTTGAGTACATGTGCTTTTCTTGGAATAAATCTGACCAAAGTCACCAAAGATCTCTACAATGAAAATTTTAAAACGTTAAAGAAAGAGATTGAGGAAGACACCAGGAGATGGAAGGACTTCCCATGCTCGTGGATTGGAAAACTTAATACTGTAAAAATGACCATCCTACCAAAAGCAAGACTTAATGTAATGCCAATCAAAATCCCCATGACATTCTTTACAGAATTGGAAAAATCCACCCTAAGATTCATATGGAAGCACAAAATACCTCAGATAGCCAAAACAACCCTGAGCTCTAAGAGCAATTCTGGGGTGATTATTATACCAGATTTCAAGCTGTATTACTGAGGTATAGTCATAAAACAACATGGTACTGGCACAAAAATAGACCCATAGACCAATGGAACAAAGTTGAAGACCCAAATATGAATGTATGCAATTTCAGCCACCTGATACTTGACAAAGGGGCCAAGAACATTCACTGGAAGAAAGATAGCCTGTTCAGCAAATGGTGCTGGCAAAACTGGATCTCCACCCATAGAAGAATGAAACTTAATCCCTATCTTTTACCCTGCACAAAAGTCAATTCCAAATGGCTCAAAGACCTAAATGTAAAGCCTGAAACTCTGAAACTCTTAGAAGAAAACATTGGGAAAAACGTACAAGATATGGGCCTAGGAAATTATTTTCTAAACTGGATAACAATTGCTCAGGAAACAAGGGCAAGAATTAACAAATGGGACTGTATTAAACTGAAAAGCTTCTGTACATCAAAGGAGACAACCAAGGAAGCAAACAGAAAACCCACAGAATGGGAGAAAATCTTCACCAGTGTCACATCCGACAGAGGTTTAATAACCAGAATATATAATGAACTCAAAAAACAGAGAACCAAGACAAGAAGCAACACAATTAAAAGCTGGGCTAAGGAGCTGAACAGGAGTTCTCAAAAGAAGAAGAAAAGATGGCTAAAAAGACACGAACAGAGAATTCTCAAACATAAAAATAAAAATAGCTAAGAAACACTTTAAAAAGTGCTCAACGTCCTTAGTAATGAGGGAATTGCAAATCAAACCCACTTTAAAATTTCATCTTACCCAGTCAGACTGGCTAAGATCAGGAGAACAATTGATACCAAATGCTGGTGAGGATATGGAGAAAGAGAAACACTGACTCACTGCTGGTGGGATTGAAAATTTTTGCAACCACTATGGAAAGCAGTTTGGAGAACTCTTAAAACCTAAAAATCAGTTTATCATATGATCTGGTTATTACCACTCCTTGGCATACACCCAAAGAACTCATCCTACTGTGGACACACTTGTACATCCATTTTTGTTGCTGCTCTTTTCATGATAAGCTAAGAAATGGAAACAATCTAAATGTCCCCTAGCTGATGAATGGATAATGAAAATGTGGTACATTTACACAATGGAGTTCTACTCAGCAGTAAAGAAAGATGAAATCATGAAATTTTCAGGTTAATGGATGGAACTATAAACTGTTACACTAAGTGAAGTAACAAAGACTCAGAAAAAAAATCGACATATCTTCTCCCTCATATGTGGATCCTAGAACCAGACTCTGATAAATAAGTATGCAGCCAGACATAACTACAGGAACCAGGATAATGGAAAGGAAACAGGGAGGTAAAGGAAAAGAAAGAACCTAAAAGAGAAGAACAGTAGAATACAGGCCTTAATAAGGGAGATATGGATAAAATTTGGGTTAGTTTAAGGGAGGGGGGAGGGAAGGGTATACAAGGGACCTAGGGGATAAAGGGAAAGAAGGAGCTCAAGCGAGGTAGGACCATAGGAGAAGGGTATTAGTAAAGGAGAAAGGGGGAAAATGGGGGCACTTAAGTGGGAAAACCATGATGGAGGGAATGCCTAGCTATTTTTAAAAACCAGAGGGAACCATATTAGTCCAACAACCTACTGACAAATCATACATAATATATCAAGAAATATATGACTAGGCAAGGTTTATCTGAGAACAATTGGTCTTTGCCCAAGATTTATCTACATGGCACACAGTAATTAAAAGTACCAGATTGGTGGAACTAACCTTCTTGGATGTTTAACAGACATACTTTAAGGCCTATAATAATTTGGTCAGAGGGACATAAAGGACAGTTTTTGCTCCTTACCCTCCTAGGTCAACTACTTCCAGGGGACTGTGAGCATCTCTCAAAAGGTCCTTATAATGGTGGTGGGTCACCTGTCCACTTGATCAAGGAGGCTGAGGAGACCCCACCAGTTGGATTTGAACCAGGTCCAGTCTACAAAAAGGAGGGTCAACACAGAGGAATCATTTCCTCCGTGCTTCCAAGTGAAGCCAACCACGGTGGAGCAGGACCTTTGACTTATCTTCACATATGCAGAACTGGTAAAAGAAAGGAGCCAGGGGCTCCTCCCAAGCCCATGTGACCCCTGAGGAACAGATCCTCAAACAACCTTAAGAGAAAAAAATAAATTGGTTTATCTGGACCAACTATATGGCCTTAAATGCCCAAAGGGAAAGTATAACCAAAGATTAAAGGGGCCAATATAATTTCATAAGAGTCCATATGTATAGCTAAAGGCTACATAACAAGCAACAATGCCAGATAGGCGATACCTTCTTTTGAGTTGTTGGCCAGGATGGTCAAAGGGATTCCCTGATAGTAACTTAGCATAGAACTGGGAAAATGAACCACAGACCCCAATGTTATCCAAAGGAATATTGACAACTGATTACTGCTAGATGAGGAACCGCTGACCCTCTTAAAAACAAAGATCTCTAGATAGGCTGACTAGATTCGCCAGAAGGGCAAGTAGTGGGGAATGGTTGTGGGTGCTGACAACACAGCAGACAGTACCAGGGATTTCAGAGTATAAGGGCTCTAGTTGGGTGAGGGAAGCTATGGGAGGGTACTATCTGGGAAGTGGGTGTAAAAAAATGTAAATAAATAAATAAAAAAGATTTGCCCACATGGGGTCTGCCTTAGTGAATAATGAAGGTTTCCACTATCTCTGTTCTTTGTTTGAAAATCCTAACAAGTTTATTGGGCTTGCTAACAGAGCATAGTGTGGGGGTTTATTTACAGAATAGTGGGTGTCCTCCCATTTATGGTGGTGCTAGAAAGTCCACATTCAAATATTATATCCTGTGACTTCCAGACAGCCACACAAAATGGTGAGAGAGGTGCCTCATGGTGTTCTCAGTTTATATATCCTTAGCTCCTCTTCCACATGCAGGTAAGGTTGACTGACTGAGTGGGAGTGGTAACTGACTCCTCCATCTATTACTTGACGAGTGTGGGAAAGAGGTGTGACTATAGCTTGCTAGCATAGTGGTCAGAGGCCACAGTTAACACTCCACCTCTTCCTCCAGGTCTTACATTCTTTCCAACAACTTCATCCCCCAAAGTCCCTGAGCCTTGGAGGGGGTGATAGGTGTGGGATGATCTTCCTCCCATTGTGGCAGGGCACTGAACTTTCAAATCTCTCTATCATCTTTTTCCATGGGCTCTTACCCCATTTCAGTGGGATTCCATTTACTATAAAACACAAAGAGCAAGAAGCAAGAACATCTAAACAGTGGCTGCTATAATAACTTAACCTATGGGCATAAACACAAATGCTTAGATGGTACTTTAGCAAGTGCATCACACCCATCCAACAGTTGGAGTGGCTTCCCCACTGGGGCCTATAACCTCCCCTGCCACAGGGGGTTGGCCTGGTCTACAGTACCAGATGTGTGTTCCACCTCTAGGAGCAAGCATTATATCCAATTGAAAATTTGCTGGTTGCACATGACACTAGATGCACTGCTATTACACCAGCTAGAACATTTTGTTTGGCATGTTGGTAGTGCAGCACTTGGGGTCCACCGTTGAGCAGAACTGTAGGGGATAGTTCTCCCCCCGTCATCTGAATGTTGCCTTCTGGCACTATGAAAGTCACCCATCCAGAGTAGGGAGTTTCCACCTTAGTCCAAGCTTGATTTCTCCCTCTCCTATGCTCACATCATGTGGTATCTTCAGCAATAATGTTTTACTGTTCACTTCTGCTGTACAACCAACATTATCAGCAAATCTGTCTTAGAGTTCCCTCTGTGGAAAAAAAAAACTTGAAATAATGCTTTTAAGGAGCAAAGTTTTATTTTGGTTCAATTTTGGAACTTTCAGTCCATGGTCATTTGACCCTGTAAGCTTTTGGCTTCTAGTGGCATATAACATCATTCTGGGAGTGTATGGAAAGGTTTTCTCACTCTATGCTAACCAGGAAACAAAGAGAGAGGAAGAGGAAGGACTGGGGCCTGAACATTCACTTCAAGGGCACATTTTAAATCACTTCTTCCTTCCTCCAAACCCTACCACTTAATGGTTCCACTACCTCCCAATGGGTACTACAGGCCAGGAACCAAACCTGTACTCTATGGTACATTTGAGATTAAAACTACAGAAATTTCATTTTTTGCCCTCTGTTCTCATTTGTTTCTCCATTGCTGTGACTCAACACTCTGTTCAATAGCAACTTGGGGAGATAGGGCTTATTTGGCTTACTTCTCCTGGGTCACAGTTCATCAGGGAGCCCAAGGTAGGAACTCAGGGCAGGAACCTGAAGGCAGGAACTGAAGCATAGGCCATGGAGGAACTCTGCTTACTGGCTTGCTCCCCTGGCCTGTCTCAGCCTATTTTCTTATACAATACAGAACAACCTGGCCAGGGGTAGCACTACCCACAGCGGGCTGGGCCCTTCCACATCACTCAAAAAAATTAAGGAAATAACCCACAGACATGGCTACAGGTCAGCCTGATGGAGGAAATTCCGCAGTTGAAGCTCCCTCTACACGTGTGTCAAGTTGATAACTAAGGTTATCCAGCATACCTTCTTAGACTAGGAAATTAATTGTTCAATATATGAACAATATTATTTATGTTCTCATCTGAAGCAATGGTTTCATTTGTTTCTTAATTTGCAGGTTTTTTTTCTTTCTTTGACTTCACTATCTCAAATAAGTTTTACTTTACAAAAGCTACTTTTCAGGTGTCTAGAAACGTATTTCATTGTGAACCACATTTCTTCTTTTCCTTTTAACCCGTCTGATGAACTTATAATCATTTGTTTTTTGCTTTAGCAAATTTTTTTTTTTAATGGGACTCTTCTTATTGAAAGACAGTTGTAAAAGTTGAGAATTGGTAAACAGGGAGACTCGGGCATCTTTGATCTTTCTCTGTTGTCTCTGAAAGTACTGTCATTCACATTGTCCCAGATACCCATAATGCTGGAGGATTCTGGCTAGCCATAATCCCTCCTGTCTTGCAGAGAATCCATTCATAGACAGGTATTTTATGTAAAGATCGGAACTGATTCATCATGGCTTGACCCAGATCAGCAAATTCAGACTTCCTGTCTCCCATGTATTGTTCTATTTTTTTCCCACTGTGTTCGCTTACCTTTTCTTTTCTTTTTTTCTTTCTCTTTTTAAACAAATATATTGTCTCTGTAGGTTTTCGTGCTTGTGTTTCTGCTGCTACAACCAATGTATGTACCAGTAAGGGCTCAACAACCGACCTGCTCTTTGAATCAGTGTAGAATGGGCTTGTCATTCATATTTGCATCATTCATTCTATGAATGTCTGCTGAAAGCAGAGCTGTTCTTGTGGAACTAAAGTCTACAGTAGCTTTCTAGCAGAATGAGAACTTCTTTGCTCATCTTCCTTTCCTTCCTCATGGCCAAATTTGCACTTCTGTTTAGGACATTGGAAAAGACACTGATGTGGAGATCATGAGTAATTCCAAACTCCATTGGTTAGATGTAGACTTCTGTGAGTGGGAACCATCAAAGAAGGCAACAGGAGCAACACTGCAGTGTGATCGTCACCAGCTGACATCCGCTGCCATGTCTTCTGTGATCTCTCTTGGAGTCTTCCATTACCCAGGTATCATTTTTACTATATTCAGGATGCAGCAGTGTGCTTTTACGTCAGTGTCTATTTTCAGAATCTTACCCTATGACTAGCTATTTTTTTCCCTGAAAAAAAAAACCTACCTGATTCTGATTCTATCATGATTTTAAGCCTCTCCTGCCCCAATTATCACACATGTTTCAGTGTACATCTTTAAAAAAGTACAAGATTTTTCATTGTTTTTGTTTTATAGGAAAATAGTCACATTTTCTACATATAAGATATACATTATTGTGCTGAGCCTGGTTGCATATGCCTGTCATCTGAGTACTTGAAAGACCGAGGCAGCAGAATTGCTATTTGGACGCCAGCCCAGGCAAGACACTGAATTCCCAAACAGCATACACTATGTAGTTAGACATTGTCTCAGAAATAAAATAAACAATAACAAAAAGTAACTAAAATTCCAGACCGAACCTCTTTGCCTCCAGATTTTCTACTGGTGATTCACCTCAGTGTTTACTGCTTTTCCGAATTTGATTTTATCAGTGTAGCAGAGCTGATCAGATTTAGTGATGCCAATTCAGGGTAACAAACCCCACACAAAAGTTGATTATGTAATAAAAAGTTTCACTGTGAATGATGATTGCAATGGGTCAGAATGTGTACATCACCTCAGTTAGAGTACATTTTATCTTGTGAGCAGATGGTATAGAAAACCAATTTATTAGAAGAGAAATTTGATGACCAAGAAACAGAATACACTGAGTTAGTACGATGTGGAGAATACTTACTAGATCGGGCCAAATGCCTCGATGCTTCCATCTGTGCAGCAGGCCTCAGCTATCACAATAACATGAGGTTGCAGCATGGTCAGAGGGGCCACAGCTCAGTCAGCACTTCATCTTATTTTCCTTCATTCTTCTTCAGCAGAAAAAACACACCCCAAATTTTAAAATGTGATATCCGAAGCATCATTATAATTTCTCATATTTTTCACCCCTCCAGACTTGTGACAAGAATCTTCTGCAGATTGTGCTATAGTTAGTCACTGTTATGATTGCCTTGGGCCATCAGGAGCCAAGATGTGGCATATGGTATTCAATATCTTTCTAAAATGCTAACAGAGCCAGGACTCCATTAACCAGTGCCTCTGAGTGAACAGAACTTGGAGAAGCCTGAATATCAACCCTAGCTCCTACATAAGACACACAGATCTGTTGCCATAAACCACTAACACTTGGGAATTATTGGCCACCATGACAAAACCAGACCCATTCTGACTTCTGACTGCTTCAGCTCTAAGTCCCTTTATATAAGGTATTAAATAAAACAGCCCCAAATGAATACTATTTGCTTAATGGGTTATATGGTAGAGAGCAAGAACAGACTGGACAAGTATGGGTTCTTGTTGTATAATGGCTAAGTACATTCATAGAGGCTCTGGGTTTCCAAAGAGATACGGGGGTGGGGGGGGAGAGAGAGAGAGAGAGAGAGAGAGAGAGAGAGAGAGAGAGAGAGAAAGAGCGAGAGAGAGAGAAGAGATAAGATGATTTAAAAAAAAGAAACAGGGGGATCATTGTTCACAGAGTTGACTGCAATAGTATAGAAAACCAAAAATATGTAGGAGACAAATGTGTTGTCAAAAAATGGAGCTGGAGCTGACCGGAAGCCTCCTCCCTGAAAACTAACTCTCATATTTCTGGAGGATACTATGCAAGCTGCTAAGAGAGAAAATCAATCAGTGGTCCATCCCAACTCTAAAGCCCAATGACCACAGCAAACTCTCTCTACTGGTGCAGTAGTAACGCTGTTAACTAGAGGGTAATCAACAGGTATCTAATTGGACTTCAAGTCCTCTCAGTGACAGGGAACTCATGGGTGGCTCTGTAAATATAGGCAAATACACATGGCAGGAGAGGACATAGATCCTAGGGAAAATCCTATCTCTGTCATATCTCTAGACAAATGAAATTTCTTGTTGTTTGTTAAATATGGATCCTTATATTTACAGACAAGTGTACAATATACCACTAACCAAATGAAGCTTCTTTTTGCAATGGATGGAGGTTATTACAGAGTTCTACAACTGGTCACACACAGAGAATATATGTCTAAAAGATGCCCAGCTTTAAGTGACACATCTGCAGTGAAACCTCTACATCGAAGGCTTGTGGAACATAACAAAACAGGGGTAGAGAGAAAACTAATACATCTCTCAACCCTTTCCAGTGAAACTTCCTCATACAACAGAGTGCAATGTGGACAGAAGGCCACAATAGGCTAAGTTCTAGAGAACAAGAGAATGTAGAGTATGTGTCCTGGATAAGACTCCTATATTTACCCTCACCCAACCGTGGCTCAGGGACGATTTTGGAAGAGGAGGTGGAAAGATTCTAAGAGTCAGGGTTGTTGCATGAACACGAGGAAGTAGAGGCTTTCAGGCCACTGGGAACTTGCTCATATGGAGTTGCAACAATGGTGACAGCATGCCCAAGAACCATGCTGACTCAATCAGACAAAAACCCAGAAAAGAATGAGGGAAATGGGCAGCAGGATCCAACCCTAGCTTAGGAACTATTGACAACTGATTACTGCTGGGGGAGAGCAAGTTGATCTTTAAGGGAGTGATTCTAGAAAGGTTGGGTGAACTTGTACCAAAAGACATCTGGGTATAAATGCTTGACCAGCTAAGAGTTAACATGTATGACAGAATGCTTGATATCTGGTAAGGGGGAGGGGAGCTATATGGGATGGAGATTGAGATTTGATTAAGAACTTATATGAAATGCACAAAAACTCAATAAAAATATTAAAAAATAATAAAAAGACCGACACAACATGGACTAAAATAGATTGTGACTGTCTGAGTCTTAAAAAGAACCTGGGGCTCCCAGTGACCTCCAATGAGAAGCGAGCTGAGAAAGTTGTGCAGGCTCCATGAACATTTCACTGAAATCCAGTTGAGATACAGCCATGGTGTCTCATGTTAAGAATGAAGAATCAACGCTGGGCATGGTGGCACATGCCTTTAATCCCAGCACTTGGGAGGCAGAGGCAGGTGGATCTCTGTGAGTTTAAGGCCAGCCTGGTCTACATAGTGAGTTCCAGGCCAGCTAGGGCTACAGGGAAAACCCTTCTCAAAAAGAATGAAGAATCACACTCTGGAAACAAAATCACTTGCATGCATAATTTTTATTTGGGAAGGTTTCTATCTGTGGGTGCAATATTTAATAAAAACAGGTATTCTGAAGATAAACACAGCACATCTTTGTTTTGAGTGTTTGTATATTTCAAAGGTTGTTAAGTTTCATCTCTGTTTTTACGTATATAGAAACTATTATGTGTAGTGTTCTCTTATTAGATTTTCAAAACCTGTGGGGTGAGAAATTATATACAACTTTCTCATTCCTGCAATTGCTAGCTTCATGTATTTGATCCTTTATTTTTGGTTTTGTGAGATTTATCAGTCCTATTAATCTTCTCATTTGCATGAGTTTTCCTGCATTTATCTGTTCTCAGCATCACTGATTTCTGATCTTACCTGTATCTTTACTTTCTTTTAGATAGATGTTCTTTTTTCTGTAAGACTTTGATGTGCAACTTAAGTTGCTGATTCATGATCTCCCTTCATTTATCATATACACATTTAACATAAATTTTCTCTATAAATACCACCGTAGCTACCTCCCTCACATTTTGATGTTGTTTTATTTCATTTTCTTTGAAACTTCTTGCCCAATTACTGATTTATTTAAAAGTTTGTTGTTTGAGATCCCAATGTTGGTGGAATTTTCCTGATACTAATTACTGTTTTAATTCTATTATTGTTTAAAAATATGTACTAAATGTGATGGGATCGATCTATCTATCATCTATCTATCTATCTATCTATCTATCATCTATCTATCTCTCTTCTATCATCTATCATCTATCTATTTATCTATCATCTATCTATCTATCTATCTATCATCTATCTATCTATCTATCATCTATCTATCTCATTAAGGTTTTTAAGGGTCTCTCTTGATGAACTTTCCAGTCATACCTACTAGGTCTACCTCATAACAGAAATACCTTTTCTTCTTATTAAAATTTTTTTCATAGAGCTTTTTGAGTTGAGGGGTACAGTTGGATGGTTTAGACTACATTCGGAGCACCCTGGAACTTAGACAAGTTTTTAAGACCAGACTAAAAGAAATAAGTTGAGGCTACAAAGGCAACATGGCAGTCCCTAGTCTTCTACTTATTCACTCGTAATGAACAGAGGCAGAAAACACACCCAGACACCACCACATCCTGAACTTCGGGCATCTAGGAGTCCAAGGTCTTTGAAGAAAAACAAGAATTTTTAAGTTCCTATGTGTACTTCAGTAAAACCACTGTCAAAATTATGCTAAAGAGGAACAATTAAAATGAGATTTTTATTTTTCCATCAAATCACAAATAATAGAAAATAATCATTACACACACGTAAAAAGCATGGATGGAAAGAACAATGTCTAGAAGAGAAAATGATGCACATTTCCCTAATGTGGTAAAATTTCAGAAACCAAAAGAAGTATCTCAATTCAATATTCTTTTATATGGTATCTGTGATTATAGATGAATGTAATTGGTAAACCTAAATGCCATATTTTTACCAGTATTTCTTCTATCCTGGAAAATAATTGTTTGTTTTTATTTAATAAAAGTATACAGCATATTTATTTGGGGAGAAATATTAAGCCATCTGGAAGCTTTTAAATGCTGAATGAAAAATTATTAAATCATATTTGATATTGAAAAAAAAGAAGACTCATACAGGGTGTAGAGCCAGAGAGTGGCTGAGTTAGTTATTTCTAGGGAGGAGAACAGGATCTATTAAATATCATTTTTCACCAATTTTCAGAGAGGGCATCATCCTCATAATGTCTTTTCAGAAGCTTCTCAAAATTGCTGCCCAGATGTCTTTGTCCCGTGGGAGTGGGGAATTCTGTGTGACTCCAATTCAGCCTCTTCTGCACATTCACCGTAGTGGCCTGTCCTGGCTCTGCTGTTGGGCTTTTGTCATAGACCTTCAAATTAGGAAGAACAGCACCCAGATCTATGCCAAGATGTATAGAAATCCCTCCATATCCCTTAGACATCATGTGTAATGAAGTTATTGCTGTGACTGTGATGGACTTTTGGACTGAATCCCTTGGAGGTCATTTTGTCTGTGGGGAAGAAAAAGAACTAAACATTTTCTTTTTTCTTATCAGAACTGTGTGCAGTGGTAGCCCTTGGAGCTATTTATAATCCACATGTTATCTGTACTCTTTTGCAAGTCTGAGACAAATGCAATTCCTGTGCCCTTTGATGAACCCATGGGCATTTGGCTTGACTTTGGCTAATGAAATGTGGTAGATGTGACTCCTGTGACTTCTGGGAAAAAATCTTTAATAGCTAGTGCATGCTTAGTTATCCTGCCTCTGGTGACAGCAATGCCCCAGATGGCAGAAGCTTAGTCATCTTGAGTGTCTGTGTTACTGATTTAAGATGAGAAATCTAGCAAGAGCCATGAGGAAAACAATGATGTTTCAGCCTCTAAAATATTTTTCTGAGGCACAATGTGATATTCTCTGGATGATAGAAGCTCAGACTAGACAAAATAAATATTATAGCCCAGTTTCTCATTATTTTAAAAATATTGACTAAAATATTAGCAAACTAAATCCAATGCTCACCAAAATACACCATAAATAAGTTTAATGCATTCTGGGAAGACAGTGATGGATTTAATATTGGAAAATATACAAATATAATCCATTGACTTACAGATTATGCGAAAACTGTGGATTCATCTTAACAAACACAGGAAAAAAATGACAAAAGGTGCTACTATACTAATGTTACAATTTTTGTTTGAGTTCATCTCTCAAAGATACATTTAATACAGACATGCCATATAGAATAGCAACAGAAACTATGAAGTAAGACTACACTGGGCCTGGAGTGATGGCTCAGTGGTTAAGAGCACTGGCTGTTCTTGCAGAAGCCAGCTTCGATTCCCAACACCCATATGGTGGCTAACAACTGTCCCTAACTCCAGTTCCAGGGGATCTGATACCTTCTTCTGATCACCATAGGCATTGCACGACACGGGTGCACTTACATATATGCAGGCATAACACTTATACATGTAAAAATAAAATAAAGAAAAAAAGGATAAATTCACCAGACTCAGTCTCAGATGTGCTTATTAAAACAATGAAAGTGTGTGGGTGCATATCGGAGTATTTAAAGCAAAGGAGAGATGTTGTGTTATTGTATACCAAAACTTCGTATTGTCATGATACTCCGCACAAACTCATTATGAATGGGTTAAGTACAAGTTCAATGAAAATCCCAGCAAGGACACTGTGAAAATTGAGCATTTGATTATAAAGTGTAAACAGATACCCAGGTTTTCTCAAAATAACCTGAAAACTGTAAAAAGGGGTAAAGTTGCCTTAACAAATGCAAAGACATCCCCAAACAATGGGCAACAATTGATTAATGTCTGTGCAAGTGCAATGTCACGCCTGTCCACAAGTGGAAGGAAATTGTGTTTCAGAAGTGCATCACGAACTTGGGACAAATGAATATCCAACTAGTGGGTCCAGGGACCATCCATATGGGGGCAAAGATGAAAATAGATCCTGTGGTAGAGCACGCTGAAACATCAGATCCCAAAGGACAAAACCGTTTATTTACTATTACAAACATAATTTAGCCCATTGAGAAGGAAATGCATGGACTAATCATAGGAAAATATATTAAATGTGTTATAGGATGTTGACTATAATTGAAAGAAAATCAGTAAATTTGACAACAGTCATATTAAGGTCAGAGGATACACTTAAGCCTTGTTCTCAGGGGTCTTCCACCTTTTGTTTGAGACAGTGTCTCTCATTGGCCTGGAGCTTTGCCAAGTAGGCCAGGCTATGTGGCAGGGGAGTTCAGGGACCCACATATGCCCCTTCCACCTTTCATAGCTGAGGCTACAGGCTATGACACCAGGCTGGACTTTTTAATGTGGGTTCTGGAGATGCAAATTCATGTCCTTGCACGTGTCAGGGAAATGTTTTGCTGATGGACCCACCTCCTCAGCTCCAGGACCCAACATTTTGCAATACATTTTGCCTGTTAGCCATCTTCTTTCCTGCTTTCCAAATCATTCTGCAGTCTCTACTGCTTTCTCCCTTTCCTTCTCTTCTCTTTGTCCTCATGGGTTAATATTATTTTCTAAGTTCTTCTGTTATCCTCTCATTGCAGTTTTCATATGAATTAAGTTTCTACCTCTGATCTATGGCTTTAACCATATAACTCCAAATTATACTCAGGTAGCCTTAATCCAGATCTCTGCTTTGAGGAAGCTTAGAACATATCCTCTACAGTCTTTGTACCCTGTGATTGTGTTTAAAATATAAATATAAGCATAAATAATCTTTTCTGTTTTCAGTATGAGGACAGATGCTGATGCCTGCCTACCTCATGCAATTTGTACGTATTAAAAGGAGGTTTACAATTCTATCATATTAAAAGAGTGCATAAAATCTATATAAATACTAAGAAGTAGGAGAAGACCACATAATATGCAAGAGAAAGGAATAATAAAATTCTTGGATCAATTGCAAAGAACACTGTCATTGTATTGTCATTAATAGTAAGTGATTTATAAACAGAGTATTGATGTAGTAAAGTTTTTAAGTGAAGTCATCATCAGTGTGGGTTTAGTGGTTTATATAAAGGAGACACATTCTCAGTCCCATTAGAGGACGTGAATGAAAGCATCATTATGGTAATGTGGGTTATTTGAAAATGAAGCTGTAGATACTAGATTCTATAGATTCAAGAAATAGGATGTCTGAGTTTATAAGGAAGGCATGAAAAAAGGAACTCAGTAATTTTTATATACATTATATACTTACTGTATTAAGACTTCAGTTAATATCTTGTAGTACCTTGTGATCCAGAATCTCTATTAGTTACTAAAAGTCTCCTTTTTCTGGTTTTAGTTCTAGGAAGTCCACCTTTCCATGTTTGGGAGAAGCTTTCATAGTCACCCCACACATAGTCTGCAGTGTCCACACTGTCACTTACTGAATGCATACAAATTTTGCCACTAGGAATTTACTGATTGACTGGGAACAACAATATTCATAGGTCATATTCTGAGACGTGAATAAGAGATATGGACACAATATGGAAATAGAGTTGTAAATAAACACCAAATAAATCAACTGTACTCAATGTGAAATACAATGTAAGCAACGAAATGCTGTACACAAAGTCCTTTGCTTTTTTATGTGCAACTATGTATTATTTGTGTTGGTGTACAAAGAACCTAAACTGAAATTTGAAAACCATAGAGAATCTCTAAATAATATATACGTAGATACATGTAGACACAAAGAGAAAGAAAGTCATAACTATTCACAAACATCCATCCATGTATATATATATACATATATACATATATATATGTATTCCTGGGAATAGGTCCCACATATAAATTTATGTATATTTTATATACATCAGTAGTCAAATGCAGGGCTGGATAAATGGTCAGTGGTTAAGAACACTGGCATCTCCTTACAAATGTATTAATTTAAAAACTAAAAATAGTCTAGTGCAATAGGGGAAATTGTATTTCAAAGCTTGTGTGCCTTTGGAGTTATACTCAGACAGACAGACAGGCACCCATTCTTAACTACCAGATGCAATTCAATATGCATCTAAATATCACAAGGTTAACATGCACACAGAAACAGAAATATTAGACAATAACCTGCTTTCAAAAGAGCTGATGGATGAATGTATCATGACTGGAGAATGGTAGGTAGGCATGGACGAATAGGCTGATAGGTGGAATTAGGAAAAAATTCTACAGACAAACCAACGAGATCAGAGGAAGTGAAAAGAAGAGGCGCACAGAAAGATGAGCTATTAAAATGTTTACAGAGGTGTCAGCAACGACAAGGGTTCTGTGTGCAAATGACCTGACGCTTCTCCACATGTTAATGCATCCCTTTTTCTACAGAGCTGTTTACTCTATTCAGCTTATAGAATGTGTGATTCAGTCTAGGAAATCGTGAAATAACAATCATCACTTTAAGAATGAAATTTTTCATGAAATTGGTGTTGTCCAGCACTGGGATTTCCTGTAAGGGAATAAAGTAATGAGTGTAGAACTTAGGAAAGCTGGTGTGGACTGTCAGTACTAGCAGGTCTTAGGACCTATGGTTCTACACAGACACAATCAGAAATCTCCAGGGAACACCTTCCACTGGTATTATTTATAGTGCTTTCTTTCTGAGTCTTACTGACATATTGTTCCTTTTTCTTTGCTGCCCATTTGAAGGAGAATATCTGCAATCTATCATCATATAGGCCAACCCGCTATACACAATATGGCTTAACAAACTCATGCACACAGAGGGGAATGAGTCCAGTTCCCACAGTCTCCTAGGGGCTCTCAGCAGTGATTACTCTTTGCTTTCTAATCCATAACTTGCCCATTGTATTCAGAAGTCAAACTTCACGAGGTACTGGTACCCTGGAGTGAGCAGGGTCCTTTCTATGTGAATCAATGTCAAAGGAAGGAACCCAGTAGCATGCTAGGAGCTGCTATGAGGCTTACTTAGCAGGAGTGATTTTGCAAATGTGGTTACATTTATTTAAATGAAAGTAATATGTGCATTTCAGATAAATGAGCAGTTTTCAATAGTGCTAACGCCAAGAATTTTAGAGTACATTTTCTAGTAATAATTTTAGTTATCATAAAATTTCATATGCTATTGGCACTTTGAAATGTTTGGGAATATGAGACTTACATGTTTAAATACCCAACAAACAAAAAACAAAGAGAGAGTTTGTTAGCAGAAACTAACAGCATGTAAATAAAGGAAATTTTATTTAAAACAGTAAAAATACTGATACAAAAATCATTTATAGTATTTGACTCACTAATATAAACCCTTATGTCATTTGACATTTTTAGAAATTTAATGCAGTGATTCCCTATATAATGGGAAATCTCATTTAATTCATTTTGTCTTTCAGTCAGTTTATTTAGTTTTGACTTTGTATTGTGAGATACAAATTACTTTATTGTAAGTTAATTTCCTTTGGGTGGGTTCCCACTGGCCAGAAATAATGCTAGCTTTTCAAAAGAAATTATTTCAATTTATCCTCATGTTTAAATACATGAGTTCAAAATACAATTAAAATTTTGACTGAGCACCTTTGATGCTAACAGGAAAATAACTCCTTACCTTGGAAACTGTAAATAAGGCAAAATATTACAATATTTATCTTTCCTTCTCTGTATGAACTATGCCATTTTGTAACAGATTACAGTAGACATCTCTTTATAATGAATTTTAATTAATAGATAAAGATTACTTATAAAAATATAGTTTCAAATGTTACTGAATCTAAGCATTGACCTTCAATGACTGCTATTAGAGAAAAAAGGAGCACCCAGACATGGTGCATTCCATGACACAAACCATAAAGAACTCAATATGTACAGCTTGGGAAAAGATACTGAGATGAAATAATCAGGCTGCTGAGTCTAATGATCTTTTAAAGGACAGAAAACATTTTGACATGTATCATGATTTAGGGCAATCCCAACCAACATTTCAGCTCAATATTTATTTATTTGTTGATTGGTTGGTTGATTGTTTATTGAGACAGGGTCTCCCTGCAGCCTCAGCTGGCCTGAAACTTGCTATGTAGGCCAGGCTGGCCTCAATCTCACAGAGATCTACCTGCCTCTGCCTCCCAAATGCTGGGATTATAGGCATGCACCACAATGCCCAGCCCTGACCTTTTTATTTATTATTTTTCCTCATTCTTAAATGAAGAAATTATTTTTATTACTATTTTGATTTTTATTTTTTCTTTGACAGTTTCCTCCAGGCATAGTGTGCATTCTGTTTACCCTTTCTCTCCGCCCTCTCTAATCTCACTCCTGTCACCTCCAGCTCCTCCCTCCAGTTCCTTTCCCACATTTGTGCCTCTTGTTTGCTCTTGTGTCCACTGATTTTAAGCAGGACCTTTTGTGCAGCCACTGATTCGTGACCATCCACTGGAGCCTGATGATACACAAGTGAAGGTAATGACTGAGCTCGTCCAGGGTCCATCAGTTGCCTTTAGGTACACAGGCATGGATTATATCTCTGTGAGCCCCTCCCAATTTAGGATTGGCTGTTGAGGATCCCAGTCTTGTTCATGCAAAATTATCTGCTGTGAGATCATGTTTCCAATAGATCTGTCATACCTTGAAGGTAGCATTTCACAGCTTTCTCCTTGTCTTCAGGCTCTTAACTTCTTTCCACTGCCCTCCTCCCAGGATGTTTTCTGAACCTTAGAAGGGACAGTGCAAGTGTCCTGTTGAGGGCTGAGCATGAAATCCATCACTTATTCTCAGCACCTTGAGGAGCCACGATTCTCTGCATTCTCTGTCATTCACTGCTAAGAGACACTTCTTTGGTTAAGCACTTATCATGGGTATAAGCATAAATATTTAGATTGCAGTTTGGTGTCATTTCAATTTAACTAAACAGTAACTGTGAGTGTTTTATTAAGGCCAATGACCTCCCAGTCGTGAATTTTTTGACCAAGTTTGCAATACCAATATCTGGAATGTGTCTCAAATCCAATCCCAGAGCAGATGGTTATTCCTGTAACAGTTGTGCATTGCACCAGTGGTCACCTCTTCCCTGGAAAGTTGATGTTGTTGTTTGTAGGGTTCCCAGATGATTAACACCATTGGTGTTTCATCTACCCCAGCAACTTGTATGGCACCTTATGTCACTATAAAAGCTACCCAGGGGAAGGTAGATTTCCATTAATCTCTGTCCTGCTTTCCTATACATTACAATCAAGGTATCTTCAGCAATAGGGTCTTATAGTTCTGGTGGGCAATAAAGAGTGACGGAAATATTTTGTACAGTTTGGGGCCTCTGGGATCTCCCTGACCAACAGCTCACAAGAAAGTATCCCACATCTGGCGCTGAGATTTTTTTTTTGATCCATCAACAATGACTTCCAGGAGCACTATTATCCAGCCATATAGATTATCTTTCTTCTATTTCTCAGCTTTTGTTTTTTATTTGGTGTACAAAGCACTAGGCTTCTGTCTGACTGTTTCATAGGTCCTCCACTTTGCTTATTCCCTTCCTTCATTTTCTCCATCCCCTTCCATCCCTGTTGATACTTGAATCTTTCTATCCTCAGTATTTCCCCTCTCAATTTTCATATTGCCTGTGTTCTGCTAGCCTGCCTCTTGTATGCCATCCCACCTTCAGTGGCCTCTTTCTAGTTTCCTGGTTTCTGCAAGTGCTCCTACTTAAACACATAAGACTAAAAGGTTGAAGCAAAGATCCATACATGTTATTTGTCTCTCTGATCCTGAGTTACTCCAGTCAGTATATTTTCTAGTTACATCCATTTACCTACAAATTTTATTTTATTTTGAGTTTAAATGCACTTTATTTTTAGACAACCTACATGACATGTTTTTTCTTAAAAAACAATGCCTCTACTCCAAATGAATCACAGTCAAAATAAAAGAGCTCGAGGTGTCATCAGTCCCATTTGTCTTAAGTCCTGGTGTTGTTTGGATGACAAGCAGCAGCCAACTGTGGTGAGAAGGTGATAGATCCAAATTGCCCAATTTGTTAGCATTTTTCCATTTCTAAGCCACCCTTAAAGAAAATCATATGTGGAGTCACACCATCCTCACTGTAGTCCAGGAGAGCAACAATGCCATCTAGATTCATGTTTTCACCAATAAAAAAAATGGTAGTTATTGAAATTTGCAAGGATGTGCTTGACTTGTTCTGTGGCCCCAGTCAAGTTTGCCTTTGAGTGATTTCATGCAGTCTTTGAATGTACTTCTTGTAGGCCTCTTTTATGAAGCTGTTTTCCTGTAAGTGATGGCTCATGACGATGTCAACACCAGTGACTACTGTGCGTTTGGTCGCTTTGCACTCAGGGCTCATGACGATGTCAACACCAGTGACTACTGTGCGTTTGGTCGCTTTGCACTCAGGGCCTTCGGTGCAAGCATTTCTATCAGTGAGGGAGTCACTGACGTTACCCTCTGTCCTGCTGATCATCTTGCCCTCCACCTTGAGGCACAGTTGGTTTAGGGAACAGCTGGTCATGGCTGAAGATGTCCCCGTAAATGATCATGATGGCGGATGAGGACAGTAGTTGGCATTGGAGCTCAGAGTGAGCGTGGTACAGCCCAAGTTGTGCTCGGGGGAGGGAGGAATAGGCGGGAAAGCTACCTACAAATTTTATAATTTCATTTTTATTTATAGATGAATAAAATTCCCTTGCGTACACATACCACATTTTCATTATCTATTCATCTGTTCCTAGATATTGTGAATAGAGCACCACAAACTGAGATGAGTAGGTATCTCTGGCTCCTCATAGTAGGTTGTTAGACACCTTTGGGTATGCTCAGGAGTGATGATGTATCTGGCTTATATAGTAGTTATATTTTTAGATTTTTGAGGAATCTCCACAATAGTCTGCATTCCTACCAACAGTGAATAAGGATTCCCTTTTCTCCACAATCTCACTAATACCTGCTGCTTAATTCGTTTTTATAAAGTCTATTCTGACTATGGTGAGGTAAAATCTCAAAGTAGTTTTAGTTTTAATTTCCCTGGAAGCTAAGGTGTTGAACACTTTAAAAAGTGTTTATCAGTCATTAATACTTCTTATTTTAAGAGTTCAGTTCCTGAGCCCAGCTTTTGATTGGGTTGTTTGCTTTCTTGATGTTTAGTTTCATCAGTTCTTTGTATATTTTAGATACTGATCCTCGGTCAGATGTGTAGGTGGCAATTACTGTCTCACATTCAGTAGGCTGGCTCTTCACTCCATTGGTGGTATGATTTGCTATATAGAAACTTTTAACCACTTTTAAAATTATTACTTTTATTATTTTATGTATATGAGCATATTGCTTGCATGTGTGTAAGTGCACACTTCTCATGCAGTACCTGCGGAGGTCAGAAGAGGGCATTGGATTCCCTGGAACTGGAATTACAGATGGTTGTTTGCGGCTATGTGGGTCCTGGGACTCAAACCTGGGTCCTCTGTAAAAGCAGCCAGTGCTCTTACCTAAGGAGCTATCCCTCTGGTCCTAAAACTTTTTAACTTCTTGAGGTCACATTTGTCAGTTGTCGGCCTTACTTCCTGAGCTGTTGCATCCTATTTAGAAATTCCTCTAATTTCTAGTATATTTTCCCACCTTTTTTTCTAGAAGTTTCTGAACTCTTGGATTCAGTTTTCAAGTATTTCATTGAGAATTTTAATTGAAAGAATGGCCTATAATTTTCTTATTGTTGTGTCTTTGGTTTAGTTATCAGTATAAAGGTGGCTTTGAAAGAAATTGGAAACATTCTTTCCTTTTCTATTGTGCACAATAATTTGTGAAGCATCAGCTTTAGTTTTTCTTTAAAGGGCAGACAAAATTATGTAGTGAATCATTTTTTTTATTGCTGTTTCAAACTTGTTGCTTAAATCTGTTTAACGTTTTATATTTTCTTCTTTTAACTTTCGTAGCTCATATGCCTGTAGAAATTCATCCTTTTTTAGGTTTGTAAATTTGGTGGCCTATAGGCTTTTGAAGTATATCCTTATGATCCTCTACTGTTATCAGTCACACTGCATCACTTTTCATTTCTAATCTTATTAATTCGAGTCTTTTCCTTTGGTTAAGGGTTTAGCAAAGGGTTTATCAATCTTGTTTATTTTTTCAAAGAACCAATTATTCATTTCATTGACTTCTTTCTTTCCATTTCATTAATTTCTACCCTGTTTTCAATAACTGCCTTCTATTTACTAGTTTTGGGGTTGGTTTGTTCTTGTTTATCCAAGGCCCCTCTCTAATTTTGTAATATGGGTGTTTAGAAGAACCAGCTTCCCTCTTAGGACAGCCTTCATTGTAACCCTGTGTTTTGGCATGCTTTGCTTTCATTTTCAATTGATCCTAGAAAAATTTTAATTTCTTTCTTGGTTTCTTCAAAGTGGTATGGGGTGTTTCTTTTCTGGTTCTGTCTGTCTGGTGTTACGTGTAGCCTTTACACCCAGTCACTGTTCAATAGTGTGTTGTTTAGTTTTCATGAGTTTTTGTATTTTCTTCGGTTTCTTCCACTGTTAATTTCTGACTTTCTATCATTGTGGTCAGATTGGATACTCGGAGTTATTTTGATTTTCCTATATTTGTTGATTGTAGCTTTGTGTCTTAGTATGTGATCAGTTTTAGAGTTTATCCTATGGATGTCTGAGAAGAGTATATATTCTTTAGTATCAGGGTTGAATGTTCTATAAATGTCTGTTAATCAATTTCATCAATGGGGTCATTTCTCTCCACTGTTTCTCTATCCATTTATCACCTGGATGGCCTATCCATTACCAAGTGTAATGTATTGAAGTCACTCACTATTACTGTGTTGGGTTCAATCTATGACTTTATACCTAGTATTACTAGTTTTATAAAATTTGGTGTACCTGTGTTCGGTGTCTATATGTTTAAAATGATATCATCTTGATGTACTTTTCCCTTAACAAGTATGATGTGATCTTTGTATTTTCTAAGCTGTGTATGCTTGAAGTCTATTTTGTGAGAGCTCAGAATGGTGACTGCTGCTTGTTTCCTGTTTTCATTTGCTTGGAATATTTTTGCCTGTTCTTTTTAACCTAAGGTGATTAACTATCTTCATGGTGAGATGTATTTTATTGAGCAGCAAAAAGAGGGATCCCATTGCTTTATCCAGTCTGCTAGTGCATGTGTGCTGATTGATGAACTGAGTTTGTTTATATTCAGAGTTATTGAAAAATATGTATTCATATTTATATATTTTTAAAATGTTTATTGGTTTTATAGTCTTTGTTTGCTTAACGAATATCTTAGCATCTTATATTATGTATCTTCCTGGATATGTTTATCAGCCTTTTCTTTTTCTCCTGACCTATCGATTTTTTAAATTTAAACCAACTTCATTTAAGAATTTCCAACAATGACAACTCCTATAAAAAACGTCCAAGCACAGGACACAGAACTGCAGCAAACATTAACAAATCTTTTTTAAGTTTTTCTTCTAGAATCTTTTGTAGAGCTGGCTTAGTGGACATAAGTTGTTTTGGCTTCTTTCGTCATGGGAAGTTTTTCTTTTTCTTTTATTATGACAGATATTTTTTGGTGGGTATATTACTCTAGATTCGTGTCTGCGATCTTGCAGGACATGAAGTACATTGCTGTAAGCTCTTCTGATTTTAAAGGTTTAATTGAGAAATTGGCTGTTTTCTGATGGGTATGACTTTATATGTGACATTATCTCTTGAAGATTTTCAATACCCTTTCTTGGTTCTGCATATTTAGTGTTTTAATTATAATATGGTGTGGGGTGTTTCCTTTCTGGATGTGTCTATTTAGTATACTGTATGTATTTTATACCTGGATGGTCATCTCTTTCCCAAGATTTGGGAAATTTTCTTCTATTGTTTGGCTATTGATGCCTTTAGCATGGGTTTCTTCTTCTATGTCTGTAATTCATAAATTTGATCCTTTCAACATTCCCTGTATGTTTCAATATTCCATGTATGTTTCATTTATATGTCTAAAAAATGGCATTAACTTTAACTGAATGATATCATTTCTCTACTTTATCCTCAAGCTCCAATAATCTGTACTCCAAATGATCTATTCTATTGGTGAGGTTTTCTAAGGAGGTTTGTTTTGGCTTACTGAAATTTGTATTTCTGATACTATTTCATTTCATTTTTCTTCAGTATTTCTATCTCTTCGTTGAATCCTTTTTTGTATCCTGAATCGATTTCCTTATTTCATCTACCTCATTTCTTTTGTTTTCTTGGATTTAATTCAAGAGATTATTTGTATTCTCTCTGAATTCATTCATATATATATATATTCATATCCTCTGAGGTCTTTGAACCTTTTAATTTGTTGTCTGGAATTTTGTATAAGTGATTGTGATTCGTGGCTGTTGCTATGGGATGGTTAATTTTTGAATGAAACATTTTATTTGACTTTTTTGTTACCTATGTTTTAACATTGGAATTTTTCATCCAGTTTTAGTTTTAGACTTTATGGCACATCTGAGCCACGTGAGCACTTGTTTGGGTGCTGGACAATGTTTCTGCTTTGAAAGTCTTCGCTGCATTCAGCGTTGCTTGAAGTTCAGTTGATTTGTGGATGGAAGCTGGAGGCAATTTCAGCTGTATGGTAAGGGCATGGCCTCTACTCTCCTTAAACCAGAGTCAGTGTAGTGGGTGGTAGGGGAGTTGTGCCAGGGGCAGTGGCTTACTGAGTCCTCTGATATTCAAAGCTGAGGTTTCTAAGGTGCCATGGGAGTGTGTGCTGAAGCCAGGAATCCTGTATCATCTAACATCACAAACTTGGCTGTGTGTTGAGCATTGTACATTGTGTAAGTGTGTGTGTGTGTGTGTGTGTGTGAGAGAGAGAGAGAGAGAGAGAGAGACAGACAGAGAAAGAGAGAGAGACACACACACACACACAGAGAAACAGAGAGAGAGAGAACCAGAGATTCTTACTTCAGACACATTATAGACATAATTGTAAAAGCTAAAAGTACCAAGATAAATAATGTGAAAAATTTTATCACCTGGTGCTGGGCATTTGTTTCTTAGATGTTAAGCCATAAAGTATATGTAAGTGAAAACTGATTACTAAAAGTACCAAACCTCCAAGAGTGTTGTTAAGAAACTGAAAAGGGGAAGGGTTAGAGAAATGGCTCAGCAGTTAAGAGCACTGGCTGCTCCTGCAGAGGACTTGGGTTCAATTCCGAGCACTCACATGGTACCTAACAACTGCCTGTAACTCCCGTTCCAGGGGATCTGATATCCTCTTCTTATCTCTGTGGGCGTTGCATGCACAAGTGCACTTACACATATGCAGGTGAAACACTCATACACATAAAGTAATAATAATTTTTTTTAAAAATTAAAGAAAGGTATTGAAAAGAAAAATCACATACAAGGAGATAATATCCATGGTATTTTTTATCTGATTTACAAGAAGGAGGTATTGTTTTTACAACTCAATAAGAATGTGTATACATAGTAACCATGAAAAATTAGAAACTGCAAACAAAGCCAAATATAAATGGTTGGAAAGGTCACAGAGCTTAGAGAAAACCATAAGGCTGAGACAAATGTACTTTCTTATTTTATATTAAATATGGATCCTTATATTTACAGATAAGCATTTCAGTCACCACTCATCAAAGAAGCTTCTTTTGCAACAGATGGAGATTATTACAGAGTTCTACAACTCTGGTCACACACAGAGATTGTCCCTTGAGATGTCCAACCCTAAGTGACATATCTACAATGAAACCTCTACAACTAAGGCTCGTGGAACCTAGAGGAACAAGGGGTAGATAGAATACTAATACATTTCTCAGCTCCCATCAGTGAAGCTTCCTCATGTAACAGAGGATGATGAAAACCAAAGACCAAAAATTGCCAAAGCATAGAGAATAAAACTAGGTGGATCTCTAGACAGGACTCCTATATTAAACTCTACCCACCCATGATTCAGGGACCATTGCAGAAGAGGGTGTGAAAATATTGTAAGAGCATGACCATATGGAAACAGAGTCTTACAGGTTCCTGGGACCTTGCTCCTATGAATCTACAGCAATGGTGTCAACATGCACAAGACCCATGCAAACTCAAGCAGACAAAATCCCAACATAGAACTGGGGGAATAGGCAGCTGGTGCCAACCTTAGCTGAAGAACTATTGGGAACTGATTACTGCTGGGTGAGGGAGAGTTGATCTAAATAGACGGACTAAACCCCAGTGGATGAACCTGTACTGAGGGACATCTTGGTACACTACCTTGACTCGATATGCTTTAACATATATGACAGAATGCATGAAATTCAGTGGGAGGTGGTTATGGAAGGGTACAGATGGGGAAGTGGATATAAAGATGATTAAGACATTTTGTATGAAATAAAAATTCAATAAAAATAAGCTTTAAAAAATTAGACACTGATGCATATAGGCATCATTAAAGGAGATTCAAATGGAGCTGATATGTACCTGTAATCCCAGCATTTCCGAGGCTCAGGTAGGAAGATTGAATGTTTGAGGTCAGCCTAGGTTATATAGGGAGAATCTAATAGAAAAACAAACAAATAAAAAAGAACAACTAACAACCCCCCTCCAAACCCCAACAGGTTAAAATGTTTTATATCTATTCCTGGAGAGATGACTCACCTGTTAAGAGCACCAGCTTCTCTTGGAGAGGAACGGGGTTTGGTTCCCAGCACCTTCATAATGGCTAACAACTGTCTGTAACTCCAGTTCCAGTAGATCAAAGTCCTTTCCTGACCTCTGAAGTCATTGCATGACATGAGTGCACTTGCATACATGCAGGCAATTCACTCATACACATAAAAATGATAAAAAATGCTTAATATCTTAGTCTTTAGAGAAATACAAATTAAAGCTAAAACAAAATAAGAGTAAACACTCAGTGAATGACCATAATTACAAGATTGACACTATAAATTATTGGAGAAGAATGAGTAGGTCTTGATATTCACAAACTAATGATAGGAATACAACATGAGCTACCGTTGTAAGGGAAGTTCCTTCAAAGCTATGTAGATATACTTTGAGCCAACTCAGAAATTTTACTTCCAGATATTGAATGAATAACGTGTCCACATAAAGTCTTGTGGTGATGTACTCATAGTACCTTTAATCATACTCAAACATTATACCAAAACATTTCCATGGGTAATTTAATGAAAAATAAATTATAATGTATCTTTATGATAGTCAACAGTATATGATATCAGGATTAAAAAATGGAACAAATTAATGATTTAGCAATTGTTTGGGAGTCTAAAAATATCATGTTCCATTAAAGAAACTAGATACAAATAATCAAATTGTTTCCATTGATAAGCATTCAAACTAAGGAAAAAAACTGATCTGGGATATAGGTCAGTCAGAGAAATGCCTGCCATGCAAGCATGATGCCCTGAGCTCAGATTCCCAGCACTCAAATAAATGCTGGGCATGGTGGTGTCCATTTTTAACCCCAGTATGAGAGGTGGAATGTGGGGGTGGAGGAGACATGGAGAAAGGCAGATCCCTGAACTGCAGTTTCAGTAAGAAATTTTGTCTTAGAAAATAAGATAAGATGGTGTATTAGTCATTTTTCTGTTGCTGTGATAGAAACACTCTCAAAGCAACTTCTAGAGGGAAGTGTTTATTTGTGCTTACAGTTCCAGGGGAATTACAGTCCGTCATGGTGGGGAGGCATGGTGGCCAGAGGTGGCTGGAGTAGAAGCAGAAGCTAGGCTCTATGTCTTCCAGCAGACACAGGAAACAGAGCAACTGGAGATCTGGCAAGGCTTAAGAACTCTCTAAGCCCGCCCCCAGTGACGTGCTTCCTCCAGGATAGTCACACCTTTTAAGACCTCCCAAAACAGCGCTATGATCTGGGGACAAAATGTCCAAATGCTTGGAACCTATGGGGGACGTTTTCATTCAAATCACCACAGATGGGACTAGGGAGATGGCTCAGCAGTTAGAAGCACTCATTGTTCTTGCAGAGGACCCAGGTTCAATTCCTAGTATTCACATGGCAGCTAACAACCATCTGTAACTCCAATTCCAGGGGATCCAATGCCTTCTTTGGCCTCTGTGAGCATTGCACTCACATGGTGCACTTAATATACATGCAGGCAAAGCACACACTCATACAAATAAATAAAATAAAAATAAAGTGAGAGCGCTTAAGAAAGACACCCACTGTCAACCTCTGACCTCCACACATAGCTTCACAAACCCAAACCAACATAAATATAAATTATACATGCAGAAATAAAATAAATTTAAGTGGTATGAAAAACTAGAGGGAAATGTATTAGTTCAAAATGAAAAAAATATCGTGCTTGTGTATAGCTGATGGTTATATAACAAGATATGCAGTGCCAAACAGGAGAAGCCTCCTTTTGAGTTGCTGGTCAGAGTAGTCCAAGAGACTCTTCAAATAACACAGGCTATTTTCACAGCCCTTGATTGACTACCAGAATTTGAAGATAAGACCCTATTGCTGAAGACAGGACATACTTCAGTAACAGGGCTTGGAGCATTCAAGCTGGAACTGACCTAGAAGCCTCCTTCCTAAAGACTAGCTTTCATAGTATCAGAGGATACAATGTAAGCTATGAAGGAAGAAAATCAATCAGTGGTCCAACCCGGCTCTAACCTAATAAAAGATTGGTTCAGCAAAATATCTGTATTGGTGCAGTAGTGGCGCTTTTATCTTGGTGGTAATCAACAGCTATCTAATTGGAATTAAGGTCCAGTCAATGGAAGGGAACTCAAATGTGGTACTGTAAGCATAGCCAAATACACATGGATGGAGAGGTCATAGGTCCTAGAGAAAACCGTGTCTGTCACATCCCCAGACGAACATGATTTCTTACTGTATGCTAAATATGTATTCTTATTCTTATATTTACAGACAACTATGCCAAATCTCACCAAAGAAGCTTCTTTTTGCAACATATGGAAACTATTACAGAGTTTCACAACCAGCCAAATGCAGACAATAAGTGTCTGTGAGATACTCAGCCCTAAGTGACACATTTACAATGCAATCTCTATACCTAAGGCTCAGGGAACACAGCAGAACAGGGGGCAGAGAGAATACTAATGCATCTCTCAACTCACCAGCAAAATTTCCTCATACAATAGGTAGTGAATAGCAAAGTAAGCCACAAGTGGTCAAAATGTAGAGAATAGGGAGTGTAGAGTGGGTGCTCCTGCATAGGACTCCTATATTAAACCTCACCCACACAGGGCTCAGGGATCATTGCAGAAGAGGAGGCAGAAAGACTGTAAGAGCCAGGGGTAGTGGATGATCACGAGGAAACAGTTTTCCAGGTGACTGGGAACTTGCTAATATGAATATATAGCAATAGTGATGGCATGCACAAGACCCACACAAACTCAAACCAGACAAAAACCCAGCATAAAACTGGGGAAATGGGCAAGAAGCCCCAACCTTAGCTAAAGAATCATTGGCAACTGATCACTGATGGGTGAGGGAAAGTTGGTCTTTTTTAAGGGGGTGACGCTAAACATTTGACCCAGTTCCAGTGGATGAACACATACAGAGTGACATTTGGGGACACAAACTTGTCTTGATAGGCCTTAACATATGACAGAATGCATGAAATATGGTGGGGGACTGTGGAAGGGTGCAGATAGAGAAGGGGGTCTAACTATGTTAAGGCATCTTATATGAAATGCCAAAATGTTCAATAAAAACCTTAAAATAGAAAATAAATATAACAAAATAATAAAATTTAAAATAAGATAATTCATTGTAGTGATGCACAAAAGCAACAAATAATGTTGCTTTGTGTTGTGGGTAGGGGTGTGGGTAATGGTAGGGGAGAAAAAAGGTAAATTTGGGAGACTCAGTATATCTGACTTTAAAAATTGTAATTAAAGATATTTTAAATTGAGTTTAAAATACCCTTAATTTAAAAAAGGAAAAGATAAAACATTACATATTATTGGGGTGACATGATATTTTCATACTTGTACACAAGTACTATTTAATCAGGTTAGACCCATATATCTCCATCATCAAAATTTTATGTTTTTATGGTGAAACCATTCAAGATCCTTTTTTCTAGCTTTTTGAAATACATAGTACCTAACTGCCATTTACTATCACCCTATTGTGAAACAGGACACCAAATTCTTTGTCCTGTCTAGCTACAGCTGAGGACCCTTAGATCAACTTCTCCATGTCTACCTCTGACCCATGTTCACAGGTTTCTGGCAGTCACCCTTCCAAGCTCAAATTCCTTCAGATCACGTTTTTAGATTTCATATGTGGGTGAGATTACACACAGTGTCCTTTCTTTTCCTAGTTTACTTCCCTTCACTTGGTGATTCTTACTTAGTTCAATCCACAGGGTAGCAAAGGACAAGATTTATTTTAATGGACGAATAATACCCCTTGTATTTATGCGGCACATATTCTTTGTCTGCTGATGGACACTTAGGTTGTTCACTTCTGTTAACAATTGTGAATAGTGTTGTAATGCACACGGAAGTGTTGTGTATTTAATTTAACTTGAAAACTATTAAGGCAAGTATTTTCAGCTTCTTCCCCCTCCCCACGGACAGCACATAAAACTTTGATGCTGGATCTAATTATTTTAAATTCCTAACAATTACTGATTGTTAATATTTATCCACTGCTGAGGTAAAAAATGAAATGATGTACAAAACATTATTTTTTTTCTCATCATAACCTTTAAAAGCTGCTGTTATTTTCTTGACTTTACCTTTAAGAAAACCATGCCTCATTAATAAGAAATAGTTTTACCAAGTTCCTTCATTTAGCAAGGATAAGTCAGTAGTTACATACCTTGGGTTTCAGAGATGGATCTTAATAATGATCTCTTTAATCTTCTTATGATTGACATCGAGCTTTTGCACACTGCTTCCTTGCATAAGCCTTAGTATTACTTCAGTTTACTCTGTTGGTTTTCTATACATCCATTTTCTTCAACAAAAGATACTGATGGGGGCAAAGGAGACTATGCCCTCAAACTTCCCAGTAATTATATAGAACATGTAAATACTTAGGCTTTTACTATTGTTCTTTATTTTACACATTTGTAGCAAGGTTGCTACTTCTGACTTATTTGTTCTTTGAAAACAACAGCTTGTGGAGGATTGATGACTGTTCTATGCAGTGTCATTCCTGTATCCAGGATCTTAACTTCTTGGTATATCAGTAATTGGGAGCAGAAGGTGTGAGCTGGGAAAATATACTTCCACAGAGGTAGCAACCCATCTAATGTGTGTGGCCATTAGCCTCTGTCTCTAGGAAGGTACAGGACTAATGGCTTGCTGCTTCCTGCCTTCAGTTTTGCCACTTAATTATCACAGTTTGCTCAAAGTTTATGACTGTTTTTGGTTAAAAACAAAAGCTATTTCTACACGGTCTCTGTTTTCATTTTTTCCAATGGCCAACCACATCTTTGAAATATGACTCCAAACTCATATCGTTCCAAAATATTTCTCAAATTATTCTGAATCCTTTATTCAGCATAACCTAAGATTTATGCTGAATTTTATGCGCTAAAGGACACTGACTTGTGTGTGTACGCATGTGTTGGTATGTGTTCATGTGTACACGTGTGTGGGTAGGTGTGCATGCATATGTGTATGTATGTGGAGCCAGACATCAACATTAGTATTCTCCTTTATTGCTCTTCACCTTACCTTTTTAGACGTGATTGTTCATTGGACCTGGAGTTCACTTATTTGTCTAGATTGGCTGGTCCTTGGACGCCACCTCCCAAGTGCTGGAGATTACTGGCATGGATCATCATGTTGTGTTTTCACGTGGGTGTCGAGGATCAAACTCAGGGCCTCATCCTTGATAGGCAGGAATTTTACAACCCGAATCATCTCTCCAGTCCTGCAGACTGATTCTTCAAAATGTTCCCTTGAGGTTGTGCTGCTCTTTGCCACCATTATTTAATTTATTAGCATTCAACAAATATAACCAATGTAGACACACACATTTGTGTGGAAACGATCACACCTTACAGAAAAGTTCAGTAGAAACTTGCATATAGAAAAGAACACTAAATATTAATGTTTATATATTCTTATATATAAATATATTATAATTAATAAATATATATTTAATATTTTTTCCTACCTGAGGCTATGTTCACAGTTAGATTACGTCTGCAGCTGCATCTACTGTATTTTCTTTTCTTGCTGCACTTGATCTGTGATTGATGGCTAGGTTTTGTTGCCTTAAATCCCAAGTCACAAGAGCAAGTATTGCCTCATGACACCGTCAAATGTGTCAACTTCTCAATGTCACTATAAATATCTCATAGTTTCCTGTGTGTGCACACTCCTAACCCTTATGTCTTATGTTAGTGTCCTCTAAAATACCTGCATGGTTCTCTTTGGGACCATTTTTCTCCCATTTTCGGTTTCTCGCCTACTGTCTGCCTGTCTACCTACATATCATGAATCTTCTCCCAGAAAATTGCTTCTGTGTAGGAGGTCCTGCTATCTTGAGTGAAATGGTCAGGAAGCACCAACCGCAACTGAGACCTTTCTAAGGGGAGATCTAATTACCCAGCTGGCATGAAAGAATACACGCATTTTCACTCTGGACAGTGCTTATTCCAACCCCCCGCCCCGCCCCCCCCCCCAAGTACGTCACTTTAGAAAGCGACTTGCTCAGCTAATCTGTAACCGTTATGGAAATTTAATTTTCCCTCCTCCAAACCAATAAGAGACACCTGGTAAGACTGTCTTATGTACCCATGCATTCAAGTCTGTTTCCATGGAAACCCATAAAGCCCTGTGTAGAAGGTTCCCAGTGCCCTGCCACACCCCCTTTTATTCTCTGCTGCATGCTTTCTTTAGCGCACTTGCATGTGATTACAGCTCTTTGCAACAGCTCTGTAAGAATCCTATCTTCCATTCTGGCCCCTGTCACTGGCTCATTCTTGCCTTGTTGAAGGGCAGGGCCGAGTCTCAGATGAGTTGCTACCTCAGCACTTAGTCCAGTGCCTTAGACTTAATGGGCTCTCAAAGCATATATATTGAATCGCATTAGATTAAGGGCTTCTTATGTCAGTCAGTTTTTCTTTGGTGATATCTAAAACGTGCTCATGAAGAGCTTCCTCAGCAAAATAGCTAGAACGAGACAAAGAGCTTGTTGACTGAGCACGACGTGGAAACCATCCATTTCTATATCTCCAAACCAAATTTGAAATTCCAGCCTTGTGCTGTATCTTCACATTTTTTAATCTATAAAATTCATCAGTGAAAGACAGTAATGCTCATGGAGCAATTGCTAAAACATAGACTACCTTAGTGTCCATGTTTCTGTGAATTCAATATTATTCACTATTGTCTACAGTTAATAAACCTGAGGTCAGGTTTGGATGATTTCTCAGAGACCACACAATAAGCAAATGATTGTGTTCTGTCACCCAGACTCTCAGATATTCTCCTGCGTTTCTTTTATGCATACTTAGGTGAATTTAATATTGAGTCCTGCAGTCTTTAAATACTGAAGTTTTCTCTTGGTCAGACATCAAGGACTCACAATTTTTCAGAACAGTGTCTGAGAAGAATAACTGAAAGACAAAAGAATTAAAACAGTTAAAACAGTTAAGAGTAAACTGAAACTACTAGTCACAATGAAGAAAGCAGCTGCTGAAAGTTCTATACCTTTCCCGTGTTGGAGCATGAGGGAATGGTTGGCATCACCGGCTTGGACTACTGGTTCCATAAGGAAGCAGTGTCACACAGAGACTCTGAAAACAGGATTATTCAGCAACTCGTAAGAAAAATCATGAGGCGTAATAAACACAGACCAGAGAACTAGAAATGCTTATCCACCAAAAAATTTAGATCAGGGAAGATGTGCAAACGGGGCAAAATTCATGAACATTGCCATTCTATAACAATGAAGTATAAAACAGAATTTATAAATATTATTCTGAATTATATCAAAAGGGCCCTCTTGGTAACAGAAATTATGTAATATGACAAGAAATTGTGTGAACTGACAGTTTTAGTACAGGACTCCTTTCTTGACATCTGTCAGCTCTACACTGTGTCCATATTAAAGACTAGTCAGGGTGCCAGGCAGGGAGACATAATAATGAAAAACATTAATAATGAATTCTTATTGCATAGGGCAGGATTTCAAAAGGAGGAAACAGTTTTGAAAAAATATGTCACTAAAATAAGTGTAAAACTGCAGTAGTTCAATAGTTTCCATGAAGGGGAATGCAAAATTCTAAGTGGCTATGCATTAGTTTGGAAGTTTAAGGAATTTAAAAATACTTTAATAATGTGTAGGACCTAAATAAGAGTATGTTTTGAAGTAGACCTCCAAGCCACATGAGTTCGGAATGAGGCATGAAAAGATAGGCTCTGAGTAGAGAGTGATTGGTTCAGTCAACCTGTGAGTCAATTCAAATTTGTAACCACTGGAAATGATTGAACCACTTCATAAGTCAAGTGATTTAATTAATCAAATATCTGTGACTTTAATCTTACAAAAATGAAGCAGTGTTGAAGGAGAGAATATTAATGTCTCTCTCTGTCTCTCTGTTACTGTCTCTGTCTACCCCACCCCTCTTCACCCACAGTCTTTTGGCAGTCCTTTATCAGGCAACTCAAAACTGTCTCTTCCGTGTTCCGCCTTCTACATTCAAGTGGAATGTTTCTTTTACTTGTTTTTGTTTATTTTTCTCCTATAGCAGCTATAGAATCTACATCTTAAACATTAGGGGTAAACTATACACACTTTTATCATAATTTACCTAAATTTACAATCACCTTAAACACAAATGCTAGAAGACTTTGTACTAGGGCATTTGTAAATGGTTATAATTAAGAAATACTGAGATAGTGGTCAATATGAGCCTTAGAGTACTTTGTAGGGAGAGAAGAAGCAGGCTAGAAGGGTATTACTACATTTTCCTTCCTTAATGGACTCTTTATTGATAAATAATTCACATAACATACACCTTCCCATTTACACAATTCAATGGATTTTAGCTCAGCATATTCGTAAGAGTATAAAGCTATCACATCTTTCAGGTTTAGAATATTTTTAGACAATTGCATACATGTATATATCATGATCATATTCATCCCAGTTCACTGATGACAAAAGGTATAACAGCAAACTAGGATCTTTTGAAGGAATTACTTGAAATTTGAGGTAGGCCAGGCTATAAGAGAAATGATAGCTACTGTGGGAGTTAAATGTCAGCTTATAAGATGGCACTGAAGGTTGGTTGGAACTAAGGCATCTCATATCATCACAGTCATGCAGAAGACATACAGTAAGTATATTGCTTGTGAGAAAGGAAACAATTACGATGTTACAAAGATTGAAAACAAGAGGATATTACTATGAACACCTTTCTACTAAATGAAAATTCCTAAAGGAATGAATGATGCATGAAAAGTGTTTTTCATCACAATTTATTTAATAACTAAATAATCGAGTAATACTCTTGAATTATTTCTCTCAGTACTTTCAAATCTCATCTAGACTTGTTTTCATGAACTCTGCCTAGATATATTGATAAAATCTCTTTCTAGATACAACATTTATTTTTAAAAAGTTGCAAATGCATTAATGAGGTATAACATTGGTGAGAGAACCCAAACTAATGACAAAATGAGCCAGCTGGAGAAGTAGGGAGCAGAAACCTGCATTTGTTTTGAAAATAAATGCTTAGTGAAACTGAAGTTTGGTAGTTATCACCCCCAAAACAGTTTCCAAGGGAACAGCTCATAGATTATTTTAGATTATAGCATCATCAGTTCTTCTAAATAATACTGGAATACCATATCTTTAAAGAGGGTATAAGTGAACTCGACCCCTGAAAACAGCACAGTGAAAATTGATGTCGAAATGTTAGTGAGTTCATGGAGTAGACAAATATCATTCCTGCAAATTTATAGACTTACAACTTACAGGTTCACACCTATAAATTCTACTATTTGTGATATTTGAAAAAGCCACAAAGCAAGAACATAGTTTAGGCAAAAAAAAAAAAAAAGAAAAATCATTTGTGCATCTAACCAGGTGTGGTGGCACATGCCTTTAGTTCCAACACTCAGGAGGCAGAGGCAGGTGGATCTCTGTAAATTCAAGGCTAGGCTGGTTTACTTTTACAAAGTAATCTAAATCTAGTGATGGTGAATAATTGATATCAGATCTTATAAATATTCAGACAGAGATAACTTTTTTGTAGAACAGTCTACTTGAAAATTTCCTTTAAATAAAAGTAGTGAAAGTTAGAAGGCATTAGGGTGAAGTAATATGTGTAATAGTCTAAGAAAAATGTCTTTTCTTAGAATCCCACGACCAATGGAAAAAATACTTAAAAGAAATTAAAAGGAAATTCTAATCAAGCAAACTTAGTGTCCTACCTGAAGAGTGAGATGCCAAACCCTAAGTGAAACATCTACAATGCAGCCTCTACACCTAAGGCTCATGAAATATAGAGAGACAAGTGGCAGAGCGAATACTAACACATTTCTCAACTTCAATCAGTGGAGCTTCCTATTTCTTTAAAAAAATTATAATTATTCTTTATTTCTTAGAAGAAGCATTTCATTACAGCTTTAACATAATAACAATTTCCAGAACAAAGATACATCTCTTTCAAAAGTGGCTATAAAATTTTTAGGTTCACAGTTGAATTAATATAGATATACAATATTGAACTCAGTATAAATCCTGTAAGACATAAAATTGAATGAGTTTTTAACATTTAAAAAAGATCTCCATTTCATTTTAAAATACACTGTTTCTTACAGAAAGACTCACTGTTTTTATTAACACTTAGATGTTAGGGCATGTGTCTCTAATCTATATGTGTCTGATTATTACTAGGCATAGTCAGTTGCACTCAGATCCTTGACACCTGTGCATGGATATAAAGTCATCAGGTAGATTTCAGTGGCAATGATTATCACCTCTACTAATTAACATGACATAAGTTTTTATGCTTCCTCCTCAAATATAACTCATTTTTAAAATTTGTTGATTTATTTTTGTGTGTATATCACACAGAACATCCCAAACCATCTTATTCATCTATACACCCACTTCCAAGATGGCACCCTCCCATAGCCTCCCCCCACCCCCCCACTAGAGCCCTTATACTCTGTCTTCCCTGCTACTGTCTGCTGTGTTGGCAGCACCCCCAGCCATTTCCTAGTACTTGTCCGTCTGGTGAATCTAGTCAGTCTATCTAGAGGTCTTTGTTTTAGGAAGATCAGCTGTTCCTCATCTAGCAACAATCAGTTGTCCATATTCCTTTAGATATGATTGGAGTTTGCTGTTCATTATCCAAATTCTATGCTGGGTTACTATCTGGGAGTCTCTTGGGTACCTCGGCCAACAACTCAAAAGAAGGTATCTCCTATCTGGTATTGTTTCTTGTTATGTAGCCTCTAGCTATACATATGGACTCTTAAAAATTTATATTGGCCCCTTTAATCTTTTGTTACACTTTCCTTTTGGGTGTTTAAGGCCATACAGTTGGCTCAGATAAAACAATTTATTTTTACTCTTAAGGCCATTTGAGGATCTGTTCCTCAGGTGTCACATGGGCTTGGGAGGAGCCCCTGGCTCCTTTCTTTTACCAGTTCTGTCTATGTGAAGATAAATCAAAGGTCCTACTTGACCATGGCTGGCTTCACTTGGAAGCATGGAGGAAATGATTCCTCTGTGTTGATCCTCCTCTTTGTAGACTGGACACTGGTTCAAGTCCATCTTGTGGGGTCTCCATGACCTCCTTGATCAAGAGTACAGGTGATTGGCCGAAGTTACAGGACATTTTGAGAGATGCTCATAGTCCCCTGGAGCTAGTCAACCTAGGAGGGCAAGGAGAAAAACTTTCCTTTAATCCCTCTGACTGAATTAGTATAGGCCTCAAAGTACATCTGTTAAACACCCAAGAAGGTTAGTTACACCTGTCTGGTACTTTTAATTATCTTGTGCCATGTAGATAAAGCTTTGGAAAAGACCAATTGTTCTCAGATAAACCTTGCCAAGACATATATTTCTTGATCTGGTATGTATAATTTGTCAGTAGGTTGTTGGACTAAAATGGTTCCCTCTGATTTGGGATATGAATACAAAGGCCACATCCCATCAAAGTGTAGAGAAAGAGAGACTGCAAAGTGTGGGTCCCTAGACAGGACTCCTATATTAAGCTTCACCCACCCAGGGCTCAGGGACCATTGCAGAAGAGGGGGCAGAAAGATTGTAAGAGCCAGGGGTGTTTATGAACATAGAGAAACAGAGTCTTCCAGGCTCCTGGGAGCTTAATCATATGAACTTACAGTGGTCGTCAGCATTCATAAGGCCCATGTAAGCTTAATCAGACAAAAACCAGCATAGAACTGGGTAAATGGGCAGGAGGTCACAACTTTGGTGAGGAACTATTGGCAGCTGGTCACTGCTGGGTGAGGGAGAGTTGATATTCTTTAAGGAAGTGATGCTAGACAGGCTGAACAAGTTCCAGTGTATGAATTCACACTGAAGAACATCTGGGTACATGTACTTGACTCCACAAAACTTAGCATATATGACAAAATGCATGAAGTCTGGTTGGTGGGCTATGGGGAGTAAAGAGGGAAGGGGGGTAAATATGATTAAGATGTATTATATGCAATCCACAAAACTTACTAAAATATATTAAAAAAGATTAATCAAAACAATAACCAAGATAACTTAGAGGGCTAATAACAAAATGGGAAGATTATTCCTCCATATATCAAGGACTTTAATGCTATGAAAATCAAAATTGGGGACTGGCGATAGAGATTGGCAATAGAGTACTTGCCTAGCTCAAGTCTGTTACCATTACACCAGTAAAAACTCAATTTATATAATAAGAAAATAAAGCAAAATTGAATGAATGAATAACTCTCATTCTTAATGTATTGAGCAGAAAAGTAAATTGAGAATAAAATAGCACGATTATGCTTACAGCAAGTAAAAACACGAGAAACCATAAGGTATTATATCTATACCTATATCTATATCCATCTATCCTGACTTATAAGTGTGTCTATCAAGATGCATACACTATTGTAAATTATTGAAAACTGTTCACAATTTAACTGTTCTTTCTTCTTAGAAATCATTTTAGTTTTGTTTTTCTACTTTAATATCCATGGAAGATTTGCAAGTCCATTGATAAGCTATGCTTTTTAGTAAAGCATCAGGGACTCCAGAAACAGACTTTGCTCCTATTTTACCCATTTTACTTGTTTAGCTGAGAAAATACAGGGCCTGTAAATATCACCACACCCATACTTTCACTAACATGAAATGTCCATTTTCACAATTTGTATTCTATTTTAGAGTGGAGTTTCTAGACAGTGAATGCAGGTAAGAAATAGAAATGGTGGGAAAATTAGGGGTTAAGTCAGTATTCGTAGTCTATGGTTGCTTAATTAGGGAAACTGATCATACATTATATATGTGTTTATATATATATGTATATATATAAAACATCATATATGTGGTATATAAATGACACATCTTATAAATATGTGTATATACATTATATATATAATATAAAATATATGCAGACTTTCTATATCTAAGAAGTGAATTCATCAAGAATACAAGGTATCAGACATAAACATCAATATAATATGATAGGCTTCCTTGGGGAGAAGAGGCTCCTTTATTCGTAGATTTGTTTGCCTTTGAGATTTTTCTCAAAAATGGATGCTCGCTATTCTCAGTGCTTTTCTGCATTTATTGTAACCATCTTATTTTAGCCCCTTTAACGAGTTAATTCTATGAATGACAATGTTTAAGTTTGGGACATTATATTAACTTTTAATTCCTGAAATAAGCCTCTTCTGATCATAAATGATTATCTTTTTTCATGATTGGACTTAAGCTGCAGAAGGTATGCTCAGAATCTACGGATATGAAGCATGGTGGCCTGGTTTCCTTTGCTCACACTTCTCCTGTCTGAGTGATATCTGTGTATAGAATACTAGCCTCTGTTGCGAAGTATTCTACTGCTTTTGATTTTATTCTGCAAAATTAGTGTGGAAATGTTATTATACACATCCTTAGATGTTTGATAGAATTTAGAAGTTAAGCTTTCCTGGGCCAGAGTTTTCTTTGTGGAAACTTTTTAAAAAAATACAAAATCAAATTATAGATTTAAGACTATTTGATGCAATCATCATCATTTTTAGTTTTGGCGTTTTTGAGATAGGGTCTCCCTGTAGCCCCAGCTGTCCTGGAACCCACTATATAGACCAAGCTGGCCTAGAACTCACAGAGATCCCCCTGCCTCTGCCTCCTAAGTGCTGGGATTAAAGGTGTGTGCCACCATGCTGGCTTATCATTTTTTTTTTTCTTTAAGCTGCATAGAAGGTGATGGACCTAGGGAGATGGTTCAGTTGGTAAAGTGCTTGCCACACAAACATGAGGACCTTAGGATCCCAGCACCATGTAAAACCAGGTACATTTGTGTATGTCTATAAACCTAGCACTGGGGCAGGGGGTGAGGGACCAGAGGCAGGAAGATCCCCAGAGCTCATTGGCCTAGCCTGCCTAGTCAAATAGATGAGTTCCATGTTCAATGATAGACCCTATATAAAATATGAGATCAAGTGTTAGAAGGTTCCTGACATTGAGGCCTGGCCTCCACATGCATATACATGTGCACACACCCACAAAAAGTATATGTACACTACACAGGGAGTAGCTGATGAACACTGCTTTTTCATCGTTTAGTTTCCATATGCTGAAATTGTATGGCATTAGATACTTGGTGAACCAGGTTGTATCCCAGAGGCCTGATTCCTCCAAGGGGTGGGGCCTGCCATGGAGAATTGACTGTGGAGGGGCTTCTGGGTGCCATTTTGGGTTGGAAGCTGGGAACACGAGGGGCAGCAGGTGTGGAGAGAAAGATGTCTCTGGCATCTCACCCGTGTGGATGTGAGAGGGGGCATTTACCATTTACCTACCTGGGACTGCGGGCCCAAATGTGTGGGCAAAATTTAAAAGAGACTGTGGGAGGGCGCAGAAGCAATCTGAAACGGAGGGCCGAGCCAAGCAGAACTGGGTGCCGGGTGCCAGGTGCCAGGCTTCATTTCTTTGTAAGTTCTCCACCCTCCCAAGATATAAACTATAATAAATTCACATAAAAATATGTTATATGGTTTGTCTGATAGCACAAGAGACCCTGAGGGAACTCAGGTGACAAAATTGGCGCAAGTTGGCAGGATGAAGTTGTTAAAAATGACAAACCGTGGAAGTTTGGAAAAAGCTAGAGAGCCGAGGGTGGTACTGATGTGGTTTTTACAATGGATTATAAAACATATAACTAAAAAGGGGCCGGCCATGAGAAGTGTGGCCACAGCGGTATTGTAAATGTGGGGGTATGTTGTGGGGATGTGAAGATTTGTTAAAGGTTGTCCAGAGGCTAGAAAATCTTTTACTGGACATAGAGTGCCCAGAGAGGGGGCGTGGCCAATTTGCATAATAAAATATGTGCCCTAAGCTGGGGAAGCTGAAAAGGCTAGGGAGGTCCTGGCAGATCCAGTTGCAGAGCTTGAGAGAGAGAAAAAGCAGGACACTTTAACTTATGTAAGGTCCAAGGACTCAGAGGAAAAGACAGATAATAGTAAAAAAGATGACCTGAATATGAAAGTAGCTAAAGCTGCCCCTCAGATTCAACTGTTGATACAAAAGGGAAAAAAAGCTAAGAGTGCTGTAGCTAGGAAATACTCCACTGTGGAACTGCTAAAGCTAGGAAAAACTTACAAGCAATCAGAGAGCCCCTAGCCACATGGCTTGTGAAAGTATGGGACATGGGAGAAAATTATTTCAGTCTAAGTCCTTTAGAAGCTTCACAGCTGAGTTATATAACCACCCATCCGTCCTTGCGATATAGGCTGTTCAACCTATGTCAATGCGGTGGGGAGCACTCCTTAATAGGGTGGCTAGTTGACAGCATTAAAGATACATGGTCATCACCAAGGGAGACTAACATGATTAGCAAAGACTGGAGGAGTATAAAAGAGGGCCTGAGAGAACTAGGTATGAGAAAAACAATATATAATGTCCAGTTCACTGGGCCAGATAAGACTGCTCACCAGAGATATAAGGAAAGCTTAATTCAGCTGGGACCTCGAGAATGATACGGGGCTTTAATGGTTTTACTAAGCCCTTAAATGGGACAGGATCTTTGTAAAGTGAGAGAGGCTTTGGCAAATCCAAATGATTCTGACCAGTGTGTAAAATGTGTCTGTAGAATAACAGAACACCCTGTAAGAGATATAAAAAAGACCAGACAGAGGAAATGGTCCACTTGGGTTACTCAAAGACAAATGTGACAAGACTTATGTCAAGCTCAAATACCCAGAGAAAAAAATTGATAGAAATCCAATTTCGTACTAAGGAGTTTCTGGAAGGCTTTAAAACCAGAAGAACAGTTTACAAAAGGCATTCAAAGACTAAAAACTGTCCCAGGGATGGTTAAGAATCCCCAAGGATTAAACAAAATGCATTTCTCTTCTGATAAAGGCTATACTAGGTGTGGAAGCAGTGTTCCCACCAAGTTCTCCTCCCAGCAACCAGGTGTGGTGAATGGGGAGATGACAGATATGGCTACAGTCAGGAGGCAGACCCAGAGCCTGCTTGACTCAGGGAACCAACAAGTGCACAGGGACAGGAGAAGCCCCCTGCCTCCTTAGCCCAGTGCAGGGTCAGGCAACTGGAGCCAACACCTGTAAGTGTATCAAGAATAGAGTACAAAGAAACTCCATGTAAAATCCCCCAAGTATGAAATGACTCCAAAGGGATAACTAAAAAAATGGTAAAAAGCTAACCAAATTAATGCCTTGTACCCATGCTATGGTGCCTAGCAAGGATCTATGGGAGAAAACAGTTAATACAAACGGACAAAACCTTTTGATATTATGTAAGACCTTGTCTATGAGTGATTTAATATATGATGTTAACCTTTGAGTGTTTTACAGATGTGAAACCCATTTGAAAGATACCTGAGGAAGCAAAGGCCAGCTGTAGCTGCAAGATTCTTGGGAGTTTTATGGTTGGGTAAGATAAAGACAGAGACTTCCAAACTATACAACTGTTAAAATCTACAATACCAAGGGTGGGTTGCCACCTTATGAGCTGTTGGTCAGAGAGAGATCCTAGAGGTCCTCAAATTCTTCAAGGCTATTGCCACTAATGTCGGTTGTACATTAGGAAGGTTGGTAAAGCCATGTTGCTGAAGACGCTGCATGTTGTGGGTGTAGGAGAAGAAGAGGAGATGGAGCTAAGACTAAGCCAAGAAACTCCATGCCACTGGATGGATGACATTCATATTGCCAGAAGGTGCTATGCAGACGGTTGGGGAAGAAAGGATCCCCTATGACTGTACTCAACAATGGACACTGCGTGCTACACACTATGGACATGCCAAGCAATGCCTGCAAGTGCAATAATGGCTCGACCAACATACATACAACTGACAAATTTCTAATTTGATAAGGCCTGCTCCTAGGGGTGGAACACACACCTGATACTGTAGACCAGGTCAATGCCTTGTGCCAAGAAAGGCTACAGGCCCTAGTGGGTACAATTATATTGTTTAATGAATATAGTACTCCTACTGGCATATCTTCTAGGCATTTGCATTTACATTAGTGTGCGTTTAGATCTGTCTACTTCCTTCTATTTGTCTTTATAGTAAAAGAAACACCACTGAGATAGATCAATGGCTACGGCTTAAAGACAAATAATGGAGAGGCCCAAGAAGTCATTATCTCACCATGATATGAGAGAGATCACCCTACATCTGTCACCTCCTCCAAGGCTCAGGGACCTTAGCGGAAGATTGGTGGAAAGATTGTAAGAGCAGAGGAAAGGGGTGGAGTGTGTCCCAGAGGCCTGATTCCTCCAAGGAGTGAGGCATTCCACAGAGAATTGACAGCAGAGGGGCTTTGGGGCCCCTTTTTGGGATGGAAGCCAAGAACGTGCGGGGCAGCGGGCTTGGAGAGAAAGATGGCCCTGGTGTCTCACCCGCGTGGACACGAGAGGGGGCATTTACTGACCTAGGGCAAGATTGATGGCCCAAGATGTGTGGACAAAAGTTAACAGAGACTGTGAGCAGAGCAGAACCAATCTGGAATGAAGGGCCAAGCTGTGCAGAGCTGGGTGCTGGGTGCCAGGCATTCGTTTTTCATTTCTTTGTGTTTCTCCACCCCCCCAAGATATAAACTATATAAATTCACATAAAAATATGTTACTTGGTTTGTCTGATAGCACAAGAGACCCTGAGAGAACTCAGGCAACACATGGCTTTACCACTAATTAGCATTTGATGATAGGTGATGATAGTAGCTATTTCCTCTCACTGGATGCCATGGACTGAGGATGTTCCATTTCTTACTAGCAACAGGCTCACAGGTCACTTAGATACGTATCCGAGATGTCTAAGTTGAGATTATGCTCCCCTGGACACACTTCTGGTGTCAGTAATGACCTAAATCTAAGTTTTGTTGGGGAACAGAAGAGTTCAGAGTGTTATGGGCTTTATGAATTCCTATGTCTTAATTGTGATAGAATTTAAAGAGCTACAGATCTTCCAGATTTTTAAGGCATAATGTTACAGAGCCAGGCATGGTGCCTCATGCATATAAACCCAGTACTCATGAATTGGAGGCAGTAAGATTGTGAATTGAAGATCCACCTTAGCTGATAGTGAATCTTGGGTAGCCCATGTTACATGAGAAACTTTGTCCAAGGAAAAGGCCCCCAAATGCTGGAGCATTGCAAGGCTGAGTACATTAAATTTCTTCCACTCCAACATAATTCTAGTTTGAAATAACTTCAACATTGTCAGACCATACCCTTTAGCAACATTCTGAAAAATTAGCAACAAAATTCACTACTTAATATTCTAGCATTAAAATTATTTAAAAGTAATAACAATTGTCTTGTGATAGTATATGCCTGCATTTCCATCTATAAAGCATCAAGAAAAAATCTCTACACTGAAATGCACTATATAGAAGATTTATTTATTTTCTTGGAATAGTAGACTATCCATACTTTACAATGTATCCAGATAAATGTTATGTATGGGCTTCTATGTATTCATAAATATAAGAGTTAATAGGTTAAAAATGGAAAATGACTCAAGAATCATGATGCTGGAAAAGAATAATAATGTTCAGACTCTGGAAAATGATATTCACTTTATTGGTAGGCATGACAAATTTGGAGACAAGCCATAAGAGTGGTCACACATGCACACACACACACACACACACACACACCTATATTTGGGAACTGAATAAAAAAGCATAAATATGCATACTTCTAGATCAATCAAAAAATGTTGAGAGACTTGCGTGGTACATTCTTCAAGATACAGCTGAAACAAATGAAAGAACACTACATGTATTAGATACTTTTCTGTTGTTTTGAAATATACTATGTCCCAAAGTGATTTAAAGAAATGGTCTATTTGGCTTATGGTTACAGAGTTACGAGTCCATCATGGCAGGGAAGGCACAGCAACAAGCAGCAGGTGGAGTAGAAAGCTGAGAGTCACATCTTCAATAGAAAACACGAAGGAGAGAGAGAGAGCAAACTGGAAGTGGGGCAAGTCTATGAACTCTCAAAGCCTGCCCCCAGTGACATACTTCCTCCAGCAAGACTGCATATCTTAAAGATTCCACAATCTCCCCAACAGCACCAGCAAAAGGTACTTATGTTCATATACTTGAATGGATGGGGGAGAATTCCAATTTAAACCACCACACCTGCACAGAATGGAAGGATGCGCTGTGCATGAATCAAGAGATAAAATTATTATTGGCATGTAGGTTATTACCTCACAGATCTATAGATTCAGCACAGTGCCAGTCAAAATCCCAGAAGGTGTTTCACTATTACAACTGACAGACATCTTAAAATTCAGATGCAAATGCAGAGTACTTAAATCATTCAAAGCACACTTTGAAAATGAAAACCAATAGAAGGACTAACATTATCTGATTTCAAGATTTATTATGAAACTATAGTCAACAAAACCATGTGTTATTGGTACAAACACAGAAAAATAGAACAAAATAGAGAGCCAAGAAATGCACCCACATATTCATGTACAACTGATTTACAAAAAAAGGATGCCAAGAAAATTCAGTAAAGGAAATATATTCTTTTCAACAAGTGTTTATAGTACAATTAGATACATTTGGAAGAAAAAAAGAGACTTCTATACTAACCTCTTGTGATACATAAAAAACAACTCAAATTTTACTCTAGTATTACATTTTAAAAAATGAAACGTTCAGTGAAAGTATGGGCAAAAACCTGAATGAGGTTAGGAAACAGCTAGTCACTTTCTAAAGAGTGAAACACACAGACCATCGGAGGAAGCCATTCCTTTCCTTCCTGCTTCCTAAGACACATCAAAGCATGTCCATGCAAAGATCTGACCATGGATATTCTTAGCAGTTTTCCTTGAACTTGACCATACTTAAATAGTACAATCGTCCTCCAGCATGTGAATGAATGAACTGTAGTGTGTGCACACACATTTAAATACTATTAAGAAATAAAAACAAAATTAATGATATGAACTGCAACATAGGCAATCTTAGGGTCATTTTATGGTGTGAAAGAAACCAAACGAAAATTAGTACAGGGGACTGGAGAGATGGCTTGGCAGTTAAGAGCCCATGTTACTCTGGGAGAGGACCTGGATTCAGTTCCCAGCATGCACTTAGAGGCTTACACTCATCTGTAACTCCAGTCAGTTCGAGTGGATTCAACACCCTCTTCTGGCTTCTATAAGCATCAGATATGTATGTGGTATACATACATAGATGCAGGCAAAACATTTTGTGAGATAAAATAAGTCATTATGAAATTCTTGCTTCCAAAATCCAGAGAATACAAAGCAGATCAAAGGCTTTAGGGTTGGAGCTGGACAATTGGGGAGATGTGTTATGCAGTGGCTTAAGAAAATTTGGAAGATGATGGATATGTTCAGTACGTGGATTGTGGTGAAGGTTTCACAGGTGTATACAGGGACCACAGAATTGGACTGTGTATTTTATATATGTGCAGTTTAGTCTATGCTAGTTATAGCATAGTAAAACTGTCATCAGTTTATATGACAACTATAGTCCCTCAGTATTTACTTAAGTATTCTGATGGCAAAATTTTCTTTTCTCTCTTCCCACAGCCTTAGTAAAAGTCTGATGGGACTTGTAATTTGGAATTATTAGATTGTTCAATGACTTCTGCTTATCAACCAATGAAACATTTATCTTTATTTCTAGGGACCATCCTTCAGAGAATTTGTTAATTTGCTTTACCAAAATAAAAACTCCCTAAAGGAGGCCACTGTGAATGAAAACCTTCTTGGATATTGTCATACACTTTGTCAATGACTGTGGCCATAATTAGAAGACATCAGAATGCAAAGCTTGGTTTGAGGAAGGGAAAAAAGATTTTACTTTTAAAATACCGAAATCTATATGTTAAACATTAGAAAGTAAATTTGATTTGGGGGGAAGAGGAAATATTTTATTTTCAAAATATAGAAACTTAATTGATGTACATAAAGCAAAACCAGATTCCATTTATGATGTAATGTAATGTAATAGCTAATTGCTAATGGCTTTCACCTCTACGTCACCAAATATCAAAATTATTAGGCTCTTCAGGATAAAGAGAGACAATACATTCATTGCCAACCAAATTCCCAGGCATCTGTTACCTGATAGAGAGAAAACAAACCTCTGCTGTCTACCACCAGTTCGAATTCTCCAGATAGTCAGACAATAGAGTCAAAGCCTAGATGACTTATTTTTGCCATCGGTGGGAATGAAAAACGGAACTCAGCTGCACACAAATCAGGATTAAACTAGAAACCCACTTAACTACGAACTCATTTGGCATGTTAGAGCTGAAATATGAACTTACTGCTTCCATGAGACTTAGCAGAGAATCAGGAGACCTGAGTCCCTTGAAATGAACAACTGAGACTACAACTGGCTAAACTGTAGGGGTAAGGTCAACCGTGGTTCAGTGGAAAAATCCAACTAGGATATATTGGATTACTTAATGAATACAGTTCAGTTACATGGAAGAGGGAGGTTTGTCCTCCCTCAGATAAACCAAAGCAAACAGGTCACTAACAGAAAATAGATACAGTGGGGAAGGGTGTGTTTCAAGTAGCTTCAGGTAGGAAAAAGGCCTGCAGAGCTGAACGCTCTGCTCAAGCTGAAGAGGTCATCAAAGAAAGAAGCTTTGCTTCCTGATGAATTCTTCAAGAAAGCTGGAGGGTTAGCCAGAGCAAGTACAGATGGCCGGTGAATATACAGTAGGGATTTCACCTTGAGTGGTTAAAAGAGACAGCATTATTTTTTTCAAATGAGTTCTATTTAGTCAACAAAGTATAGAATAGAAAGATCAGCTGAATGTTGGTTTGAAAAGTGGATGCCATGGGTGAAGAATTTTTTAAAAATTTTAATTGGAGAAAAAGGCACGAAATAATCATTCTTACTAAAGAAATAGTATATAATTAGAGAAAACTCCCAAATAAAATAATTGTGTGTGTGTGTGTGTGTGTGTGTGTGTGTGTGTGTAAAATAGTCGGGGTGAATGCAGGTGGGGGTGTATCTAGGTATAGAAGCCAGAGGCCAGCCTCTAGTGTTATTCCTAGAAATGGTCCGCTTTGCTTTTTTGAGACAGATCTGCCACTGAGACCTGAACTTACTGATTAGACAAAATTGATAGACCAGTGAGCCCCAGGGATCCTCCTACTTCCAATCCCCTTTCCAAGCATTGGGATTACAAACATGCACCACCATGCTCTGCTTTTCTGTGGGTACTGGGGATCAAACTCAGTTCTTCAGGTTTGCAAGACTTTAACCATTGACCTAACTTCACAGCAGAAATAAAATGAGTCCTATAAAAACCTAAGTAAATTTTGTTTTACTTTCCTTAACACATCTACAAAATGTAGATTACCCTTCAGATTAATTTGACTTTCTTTTCCTATGAGTGCATATAATGTGTGTGTGTGTGTGTGTGTGTGTGTGTGTGTATGATATGAGCATATATATGTGCATGTTCATGTGCTTGCGATCACCAGTGTATATGTGACATGGTACACATGTGGAGGTCCAAGGAAAATCTCAGGTGTAGGTACTCATCTGTCACCTCGTTTGAGACAAAGTCTCTTTGCGTGTGTATGGTGCATGTGTGTGGTTTATGATCATATGTATGTAGGAAGTGTGGTGCATGTCTCCATGCATATATGAGGCCAGGAAGCCAGCAAACCCCAGTAATTCTGCTATGTCTGCTCCCCAAAGAACTGGTTTGCACACTCAGATTTTTTGGCTAGGTCCTGGAGACTGAAAGTTAAGTCTCCACGCTTGCCCAGGTAGTGCTCTTAGCCACTGGACTCCCCAGCCTGAGACAGGATTTCTTGTTCACCACTGCACATGCCAGGCTAGTTCTTCAAACTCTCAAGGATTCTCCTCTCTCTACCACCCATCTTCCCAAAAGGCCACCGGGATTACAGATACCTGGTACCTTGCCAAGCTTCACCTGGGGAGTCAAATTTGGGTACAATGTGTAACACTTTTACCTAATGAACCATGTTCCTCAGGCCCCTGATTAGTTTTTAAAAATACCAAATATGTAAATCATACAAATTTCATTTTCCCTATGTTTTGCATGTTATGACTTGCATAGGCATGAATGTGCGTATGATATGAGTTTCCCTTAGGTCTTCTATTCATCTCCTGAAAGCTCCTGTATAATTATTCCTTAATCACTCCTGTTTGTAACAGGCTATGTCAGCCTTCCCCACCTTCTTTATACTCATTCTTTTTTTTAAATATCAAGCTTTCTTTTTTTAAAAAAATATTTATTATGTTTTTAGAAGAAGCATTTCATTACAGCTTTAACATACTCAATAACAGTTTCCAGAGCAAAGATATATCTCTTTCAAAAGTGGGTATAAAATTTTTTTGGTTTGCTGTTGAATTAATATAGTTATACAATATTGAACTCAGTATAAACCCTGTAAGACATAAAATTGAACGAGTTTTTAACCTTTAAAAAAGATCTCCATTTCATTTTAAAATATATTGTTCCTTAGAGAAAGACTCATTGTTTTTGCTAATAACACTGAGATGTCGGTGCATGTGTCTCTAGTCTGTATGTATCTGATTATTACTAGTCATAATCTGTTGCACTTGGATCTTTGGCACCTGTGTATATCTATAAATTCATTGAGTAGATTTCAATGGAAATGTTTATCACCTCTAGGCTTTCTTTTTTTATTATTGTAAAGTTTATTAAAAACATTTTTATTGAGTTTTGTGTGTTTCATATAATAGAACTTAATCTAATTTAGGCCCTCTGGCCCATCAGATTTCATACATTTCTTCATATATGTTAAGTCCTATTTGGTCAAGCATTTGCATCCAGATGTCCTTCTGTGAAAGTTCACACACTGGAGTCTAGTCAGTCTATCTAGATATCTGAAAGAAGATCTATTTCCCTTCACTCAGTGGGTGACAAGAGTTCCTTGGCTAAGGCTGGGACCTGCTTAGCATGGGTCTGTGCATGTTGTCACAACTGTTGCCTGTCACAACTGGTTCCTTATGTTCATGCACCAATCCTGTCTCTTACAATCTTTCCACCCCCTCTTCTGAAATGGTCCCTGACCGTGGGTGGGTGACGTTTAATAAAGAATCTATACAGGGTATTTTGACTCTCTTAATTGGATGCAGTTCTATATCATGTTTTTTGTTATTTTCCTTTTTAAACTGATTTCTAATAAATATTGTAGACCACTGATAAACAGCTAAAATTCAAGCAGAATAGAAATGTGTTGCTATCTTTAAACTTAAATATAAAATATTTAATATTTACTAAATAATATTAATATTTGATATTTTCTACAGTGTTCACCATTATTAATTTCTCATTATCCTTTTCCCCAAAGTCTCAGGACATACAGATGGCTAAGCATGTATTTGTATGCATAAAAGGAATACAAACAATCGTGCTTTTGACATAATTTATATCCTACAATAATAATGTGGGATTTTCCATGTGACAGTGGAGAACTGGGAGATGTATGTCAAACTGTTAAAGTTTCAATTAGACCAGATAGGTGTGTTCGGAAGAACTATAATACAGCATGAAGGTTATTGCAGCCAATAATGCAAGGTATATCTTATATATTCTTTCAGCATAAAATGTGAAGTTATAGGAATAATTAACCTAGTTAAACCATTTCATAACATGTATAATATATCAAAAATGCTGTGCACAAAAATATGTACAATTTATTTATAACTATATTAACATACATTATATACATATATATGCACACACATCATGTGTATATGTATATCTGTATTCTGCCATAATATGAAGAGGTGTTTAACTGAATGAAACTCAGCTTTCCATTGTGGAGGCAGAATTGAGAAAATGTTGGAGAGAATAAATAACTTTCACAGGGCAAAGTTTTAATATTTCTTAGTTGAGGTTGGCTCCACCCTGGTGACAGTTTTCTCTTTTAGCTTAGATGTCTAAGGATAATTACTTGTCCAGTGACAGGCTAAGCTATTTAGCAAAACACCAGGGACTCCAGCAACTTTGGCTCCCATTTCATCTACAAGATCTTAGTGGTTTCACTGGGAAAACAGAACCTGTGGCTATTTACACAAAAATCTTCCCTTATGCCTCCAGATTGGAGTTGCCTGCTACTTCTTTACTGGTCCAGCCATCTCTTCCTATCCGTATGTGGACTGGGTGAAGGAGGGATGCCATTAATTGATAGCCATTCAAGTTATTGCTAAACTATATTTTCCCAGGGTTCTTCATCATTATTGATGTTCTGAGTTCATCTGGTTATTATTTCATACCAGGAAATCTAGATGCAGCTCATTCTTTTTAAGGGCCATTTAGTCCTCCATCACATGCATGTGGCACGGGCAGGCAGCCAGGCAGATGTTTTGCTTTCCAGATAACATTCTGAGGCTGATCAATAATTCAGATGCTTTCTATCGGTGTAACTTCTGTAGGGCAGGTCTGGGCTTTTAATATGTCATACCGCAGTTGCTGGAAATTTATGTTTGAGCTCTTTAGTGCTTAATTTAGAACATCAGTAGGCTACTCAATGTCAATATTCACAATTACTTTCCTCTGTGTTCTCTTTCCTGCCCATTTCTGTCCTGCTTTGTATAGGCTGACTTCACCACCCTCTTGAGTTGAGTTCATTCTTTTCGGCACCTCATTTTTCTGTCTTTTCTGATTTCATAAACGAATATTTTAGTGCCTTCCTAAGAAGAATTAATAAAAAAATCAATTTTTCAAATAGTTTCATGTCTAAAAATATTCTCCTTTGTTTTTCACAGTTGACTATTAGCTTGCGATGTCTACGAATCTATACTGGAAGAATGTTTAGCCTACAGTTCTGCTGCTGTTTCAAGGTATGGTCAATTAGCATTTTCAGCTTTTGAAAATATTTGCTCATTGTCATTTTAATTTTATTTTTGTTTTTCATCAAATTGCCACCTCTGAAAAATAGTCTAAATTGTATAATATTCCAGGTTCATAACAAAGGCCTCTTCCTGCATCCTTTTCCTGCTCACCAATTCCTGTTCTGCACAGTACCCTACTTTTCATGCCTCCTCTTGCTTCAGGACTAGCACCAATGGAGCAGTATTGCACTGCACGTTCTCAGGATTTCCTGTGGCCATAAGAGACAGGGAGCAGTTCAGTTATAGCAGGGCAGCTGCAGTCAGCATGGCCTGCAGGACAGTGCCAAGCTGGTGAAGTTCAAGAATTTCCAACTAAGGAACCAGCTCCTACGTTCATGTTGGATGATGTAAACATACAAGAAACATAGTAATATGAATATACCAACACTGGTTTATTTGAACACTGAGAGAAATTAATGTATTCTGGAAATGCTAAAAATTTGCACGCTTTGATTTCCATCTTTTTACTAAAATCAATGGCAGCAGTAAGTGCCTTATTTCCCTGTTATTTCAGCGGTTGCCGCCTCGCAAGTTCATATTTCTATATGTGGATCCCAACTAGGTGAATTAATGCATTCTCTTCAACTAGTATATTAGCATATCAGAGGGTTTTCCTGGTGTATGCTAACTTTAAAATATTTCCTTCCTTCTCCCTCCCTCCCTCCCTCCCTCCCTCTCTCTCTTTTTTCTTTCTTTCTTTCTCTCTCTCTCTCTTTTCTTTCTTTCTTTCTTTCTTTCTTTCTTTCTTTCTTTCTTTCTTTCTTTCTTTCTGACTGTGTTGCCTGCATGTGTATAAGAGTGCCACATGTCTGCAATGCCATCAGTGGTCAGAAGAGGACAATGAAACTGGAACTGGAGATATAGGTGGTTGTTAGTGCCATGTGGGTGCTGGAAATAGAACTCAGGTCCTCTCTACAAGAGCAACCAGTGCTCTTAACTGCTGAGTCATTTCTCTAGCCTTTGCTGTATACTTTCTCCTAAGCATGTGCAAGCCAAATTTATAGTGCTGTGATAAATGTTATACAGAATTTCCTAATTAAATATTTATTTTTTGTGGTGTCCTACAGGCAGTGGCTGGAGTTGTCATATATGTTTATTTTAAAAAATGTGTGCGTGTGTGTTCACGTGTGCAAGATGGCTAGTTTTACTAATTTTTCCTTTAATTATCCAATATTTATATTAACAGTATTTGCCTTTCACATTTATACATTGTTTTAAAAATATTTTTTATTATTTTTATTTTATGTGTATGAGTGTATTGCCTGCATGTATGTAAGTGCATTTGTGTCATGAATTGTCCATGGAGGCCAGAAGAGGGCTTAGATTCCCCTGGAAGTAGAGTTATGGGTGGTTGTTAGCCACCATGTGGGTGCTAGGAATTGAATCTGGGTCCTCTGCAAGAGAAGTCAGTTCTCTTACCCTCTGAGCCATCTCTCTAGCCCTATATTATTTCTTAATATCCTAATTTAAAAAAGAGAATTTAGAAAAAAATTCCTCTGTTCTAACAATACAATTAGATTATTTTATGTAATCAATATTTATTGATTATAATTAAATGACATATACTTTTCAGGTTCTCTGATTACCAATTCCAGTTCCAGTTAGTCTTAATATCTGAAAAATGTACTTCCTCTCTTCCTAAAGAGTACAGTTTCTTGCAGGGAAGCGAAGAGTAAAAGAAGGCATTTACTACAGGGATTTGGTCCCACACTGTTGCAGGAGGTGATGACACTCTGGTAGGCTGTGGTCTCTGCATCTCCGGGCCATGGTGATGAATGAGAAGCAGAAGACAGCCAAGATTCCCTCCAGCTCATAAGGGAACGATGTACCCTACAAGCTGGCTATCATGAAGACCACCACATTTGCTTTTTGACTTCAGTCAGTTCCTTTCTCAATGATATACTACCTGTGGAAACACTGTCAGCTTTGTTCAGGTACAGAGATACGGCTACCCAAGACTTAGAGTGTCTGAAAGAAGAACTGGGCCTACTGACACACAGGTACCAAGAGCACTTGGGAGAGCACTGACAGTATTTGTCAGTCTTTGGCACTCTGCAGCTACCAGTTCTGGCCCAGGACAGGAGAGGAAAGGGATTCTGGGAAACTTAATTTCCACTTAGAGTAGCAGACAGTACAAAATTACTAGTAATGTGCAGAGACAAAAACACAACCAAAATAGAACAGTTGGGTCCCCAAAATAAGAACACAATGCAAAAAACAAAGTAAATTAAAACAAAAAAGTAATTCAAAGAATTTATCCATATTGCCTTTGAAATTGGTATATAATAACATAAGATGTGAATTTGGCTCTGAGCCATATTTTAATGGCCAGTGGCAATAAATGACTGTAGGAACAGTGGTAAGAATTAAATAATTTGATGAAAAGTACTCTTTTTATTTTCCAAATATGAAGTGTTATATTTGCACACGAAATGTTCCAATACAACAGATCAAGTAGGCAAGGAAAAGAAAAATACAAAAGAAAAAAGAAAGCATTTAAATTAAGCTAAATATTCAAACAATAGAATTTCGAGGAGGAGAACAGAGGGAGGAGAATAGAGGAAAAAGAGAGGAAAGGATTTTTGGTGTTCAGTGCCTGCCAAGCCTGGGGCTGTGACTGTGAGAAAGCGCAGAGTGGTTAGAAATGAAGTGTATTTGTTTCTCAGCATCGCTTCATGAAAGTCAGAAAAAGAAAACATCTACCAGTTTGTCACTCAGGGGCAAATGATATACAGTAATACAGTTATTCCCACTTAAGGAAAGGGAGGTCCTAATGTGACCGAAATGTCAGTCAAGATTGTTTGCTACTGGTAACAGGAGGCTGAGTGGCAGCCAGTAAACACAGGACTGGAGAAAACTGTATAGATCTCCACCTGAGACACTTGCAAAGTCTCTGCGTAAACCGGTCAGACCTTTCCTTTGGATCATACTGCCTGTGCGACTGTCTTTCACCAGCTCCAGGCATCTCTTAGGATCCCTGACACATACAGAATTTCATATATTTTAAGGCAAGAACCTAGTTTTACTTTCATTGTTCTTGGAGTATATTTTATGAGGTGGTGTTCTTTCAAACTTCCCAATACGCATCCTTCTGCAGCATTTTGGGAATTCTATTACAAAGCTCAATGAATTAAATTACTCCCAATTCTTGGAACATTCCTATTACACTAATTGGCACTTTGACTTTACTGGGATTGCAACTGCATTCTTGATTCTAAGTTACATTTTAGGATTTAGTATAGGTAACATACCAGTTTCATATCTGGACTCTACTGTTGTTTGTTTTCTTGCTTGATTGAAAGAGATTCTTGCCATGTACTCTGACCTAGTCTTGAACTCACTATTTAGTACAGACTGACTTCAAACTTGTGATCCTCTTGCCTCAGCCTCCTGATTGCTGGTGAGGCATAAGGTATCAGAAATAGTTTAAAAACCAGGGATTCAACTTGATTTGGACTTTGCATTTGGCCACCTAGGACTCTCCTGCATGTGCTATGCACACACACCCCTCTCCAAACAATGTACTTTGCAACCTATTGGCAATCTACAATTCCCGCCTACATTGAACTTCCCACACACCCTACTATAAGCAGTGAAATAAGTTTCACCTCTTCTAACGACCATGAAAACTGAACAGTTTCTGTTCTAACATTTCCCCAGTGTATCTGGGTACAAAGGAAGGAGGGTCCATCTGACATAAATTTGGTTTTGGGTGCATGTGCAATAAGACAAAACAGTGCCACTAAGTGAATTTTTAGGAAGAAGTCCCTATTTATCATCTTATGTCTATGCATAATTAAACAAGCATATGATTATCATAAGATGCATTACCGGAAGGGATATGTAAAGTAAGCAAAGACTCATGTAATCCAAGCCTATCAATCAAAACCGAGGATCACCCAAATTATACCCCTTGAATCCCATAAAAGGAAACCCCAAACAGTCACTGGGATCCTTGAGTCTCTTAACAATGTATTCTAATCTGTTCTAACTACTTTAAATGACAATTCCTTATTACTTTGAAATCTATGTGGGGTTTTATTTAATTCTTGAATAAGAGGCTAAGAACTTGGAAAATATATCTGACCCAGACCCTGACCATCTGTAACACCAGGATTAGGAATACATATTGCCACTTCTACTTTAATGCTTGGATTCTTGTAGAATGATTTGCCTGCTAATGAATACCAAGTGTTGATCCCTTGAGCAGTGAAGAACTTGAAAAGTTTTAAGAAAAGTGAGAAAGAAAAATAAGGGCATTTTATTAGTTTTCCATGAAATCGAATGTGTCCAATTTAAAGATTCTGAATTCATCTTCCCTAAAGTAGTTGTGATGTTTTATTTAATGAAATGGTGGAAGTATCAGTTGTTTGTTTTATTGAAATGATCTTATTTGGCCAGATGAAACTCCTACTTCTGGAAAAGGGAATTAAATTACTCAGCAGTATCAGTCTGCAAATACCGAGTTGAAAACCCTTGGTGGCAACTTTTCCAACTCATCGGGACAGAAAAGGCATCGCCCCCATCATTTCACACTGCAAACGTGAATGTTTCTTTACAAAAGTGTTGAAATTAGCTTTAAATATAAGTCAAAACCTGAAACACAGTCTGAATGAAAAAGTATATACAAAAACATCAGCATTTGATGGGACTTCTCATTTCTGTCTAAAAAAATCTATGGCTGTTTCTACTTTAACTGACAGATTGTATTCAGCCTCAGTTTTTGCATGTATAAAGATGAGAGTCATCAGTAATCTCATGGTTGGATCTGGCTGTACTTCTGCAGAGGTCATTCCTCCCTACAGTCATGAAACAAAGATGAGATTCTTCAATGTTTTTCAGTTTACATGAACTCTATTTTTTCCAGAATTCCGTGTATAAATTTTAGCAGCTTACCTGTCGGCTACCCATAAATATTTCTTAAATGAGTAAATAAATTTATGATATATGTCAATATACCAACTACACTACTAGCTACAGAAAACAAACACAATGGTCTTTCAACATTGTAAAATAGGAAGAGATTAAATTATAGGATGATTTCCTCATATAAATAAGATTATAAGGAATTATTTGCTCTTGCTTAATATACTTATTACTAGATGTAAATAATTGGAGGATTTTGCAGCAGATGGACTATTTCCACTGTATTTACATATTTTCCCAGAACCTTTAAACCTGTTGGAATTTCGTTTAAGAATTTTGGTTTTCCAGCAATGATTTTCGCAGTGCATAGTTTCTATTCACATGCGTTATAAATACTTTTAATGTCAGGCTCTAATCCTGAGCAAGATGACAATTTTACATCTCTAATCATGAGTCAGACGGAGGCATTTCACACGCCTGTGAAGCAGCAGTGGGTGTCCAAGCTGTTTAGCTTACTGATCCTTCAGCGTTTGTCTTCTTATGGAAATTTTGAAAAGCATGAAAATGCTGCCAAGAGTGACCTTTGTGTCTTGCATGGCGATCCCTCACCTCAGATCTGACAGTCACTCATGGGAAAGATGACGGTATGAATTGTCAGAGGCTTTAAAAAGATTTGAAGCTTGATGAGTCTCTAAACCTTTTTTCTTGGATTCATGATGAGAAGACAAGAGGGCATGTTTCCAGGAGAAATTTCACAGCACCTCTAAAGTGCCAGCACTTTAATTAGAACAATATTTCAAGTGTCAGGGGATAAGGCAACTAAATAAAGCTGAAGGATAAGCTGCTGGAGGTGAGAAAGTCCTTGAAGGCATTTTAAGCTCTGCAGAGAATAAAGAAATGTGTAATACATACATCATGGGAGAGAACAACAATTAAACATGATTTACACCCCCAGATCTCAATGTAATCAAATGTCATCTTCTTTTTCTCACTAATGGACTTGTGTTTTGTTTCCAGTAGTCATGTTGATGATGCATGGCGTTACTTTATAGAATGCGGAGTGCTGAGCTTCTTCTCACATGACAACTTTCTCTGCTGAATTTACCTTTCGCCCGTGGGCAGAGAGGAAATATGCTGTGTGTTCTATCTGGAATACTTTCCTTTTTATCTCTCTGCTCCTCCACCAGACTACATCTTACATGACATTTGGGACTCAGCTTATAAATCTCCTCCACAAATTCCTCCCTGTTCCCGGAACACTGGGATTGTTTTCCAATCTCAGAACCCCACAATCCTTTATACAGCCCCGTGTCGCAGCACTTGATTCACTATGCCTCTCTATTTCTGAGCTTCTGCTAGAAAGCATAAATGTCTACTTTGTTGTACCTAAAGCTTGGACTCAAGAGTCAACATACAACTCTATTATTAGCTTTGTAACTATCTCGATGACTTTCATATGGCTATTTAACCTATTTGCATTAATTTTACATCTGACACATGGGAATGAAAATGATTATTTCGTAGGTTTACTGTGATGACAGAGTTTGTTTATGCATGTGAAGAACATAGAATGCTGCTTTGGTGAGTAAATAAAGTCAAACACATGAGCTGTTACCATTACTATTTTCTCTGAACACAGGCAAGCATATTTGTGTTTAGTGCCTGGTATACAGCAGTGGCTGAAGAAATTCAATAAGGAAATAAACATTTTTCTCTTTTTATTCAATAACAATGAAGATCATCATAATGATTTGGAATGGAGTCTTTTTAAAGGAAAAGAGAGCAAAACCAAAAACAACAAACATGAAACCTTCCCCTCTCTGCCCAGTGAATAAGATCACAAAGTAGATCTTATCTTTACAGAGGGAGGGGACTCCATTTAAAGAGATACATCTTGTATTAAACTTAATGCAATAAAAGTCTTAGAAAATTTTATTTTAAAAAGGACCCTGGTAGCAGAGGTCTGTTTTCAGGGCCTTGCACTGAGCTATCTTTTTATTTGAATTACTAGTGCTTTCTAAAATATCGCAGACAGCCACATGCAGATAAGGTCTTGGGGCACTCAATATTTTAGAGTTTTCTATTTTTGGCTTTTGTTGCACAGATCAAAGGTCTCTCATTACCAGGAGGACCTGGCTATCTATAATAGGCAAGATGTTCAGACGTTCTGAGAGTTATTATCAATGCTTTGTATAATCAATGCTTTTATCTCCCAGTTTGGATACAAATATGGAAGCATCATATCTGTTTTGAAGATTGTTTCCCACCAAAAGAGAAACAAAAGGACATTCAGGCTTTCTGTAGTCCTGTCAGTATTTTATAATTATTATTTTTATTGCATTAAATATCCAGGTTACTGTCTGACTTCTAAAGTGATGTTGATAATAAATTTATTATAACTCAAATTTACACACTGCTCTGCAATTTACAAAGTGCATCCTCAGTTACTAGTTCATTTCTCCTGGCACTTTCTACCCTGCTTGAAGAACAGTCAGCAGAGATTCTAAATGATTCTTTCAGAATTACTTTGGATATATTACAATATGACCCAGTCAGACTCTAAAACATGTTACGTTACTGAGAAAACTTTCTCTATAAAGAAAGAATTCTATTTTAAAAGACTTCCTACCATCGCAATTTATGGAATGACTGCTTCTTGTGAACTAGTTAGTCATATAAACAGCATATACTATGGAACTGACTGGATGTCTTTTTGTGTCAACTGAACAAAAAACCAATTACATATAATTTTATTAAAAACCAACAGCAGAGGTCGCAGCACTTACATTAGGTCTCCATACATTTTCTTCTTCTTTTTTTTTTCGTCACAGCATCTCATATTTATGCTTCCCTATAAACTACTTTGAGTTCTTTTTAAATAAGGTAGGGCATACATTATTAATTTTTTACATATAACATTCTCTTTGATTCTCATATAAACCTCATGAAAAAGACATATTACCAGACCAGTTTTAACTACCCTTATTTCTATTTTCCATTTTATGCAAAGCTTGAGGCTGATAACTATGTTAGTATGCAGTGCTCTGCAGCCCTGGACCTTGCTTTGTATAACAGATTCCAAATGCAGGCTTATGGAAGCAGGCATCCTGGAATCTATGCCAGGATGTCTCTCCAGCACTGATTAATTTCTGTGCCTAAAAGCCATGTGTTCAAGCTTGTTGCACAAACACAAGCTTGCCACACTGACTAGGCCTGGCATTAGTTCTGCATGAACCCCAGTGAGGAGGATATTTGCCAAAAGGAAGGAAATTTTTCCTGCCAGTTTAGGCGTGAAGGGAACGTTTAGAGGCATCTGTAGACTTTTACATGCTAAAAAGAGAAAACATACATTTATAAAGCTGATTTGAAATTTGATCAACTGAACGTGTTGTGCTCATTCCCAGATTCTAGGTTTGGGGAATGATCTAGACAAGTTTGGAATAGAAGATACAGTTAAATACAAATAACTCTAAAATCGTTTTTAAAAAAAATCAAAGCATGTCAAACATACTCTTATAATAACACTGCACCCAAACCTTCATGTGCAAAGAAAATGAGTGATTTGCAGTGTATCCAAATAGGATTTCTTTTCTATTTCTAACTACAGAAGCATTTCAAGATCAAATTTCCTCCATTAGGAAAAGAGAAAAAAGACAAATGAAAGGAAAACAAAGCAAAATAAAATCCCACAAAACCTGTGATGCCCAAGTGACTCCAGGCACATGGGAAATGGGCTTATCCTGAAAAACTTTACTTTCTTTACTATTTTCTCATAAGACAAGCTCTACTTATTATTTTGTAAGAAGGGTTCTTTTCGTGCTTCTGGATGAAGGTGAAATGAGGCCTTATGTAGATGACCCAATTAAAAACATAGAATTTGCTGCTGGAAAGGAAATCTGGGATCCTTTCCTGGATTCTCCCACCTGGTGTAGAAATTCTCTGAGCAGTCTCTCTAGCAGATGGTCATGGAGCCTCTGCAGGGGAACCCAGCCTGGGAAACTTTGCACATACCCACTGCCACCACCGCCACAGTGAGGGAGGAGGCGTGCTTTACCCTACATACATTGCTGCTAAGCTCTCCTTTTGTGTTCTTGCTGTCTGGAGTATCAAAGGACAGCACATTCTTTCTGCTATGTGGTGTTTCTGCACACAAGTTGAAGGGATTTTCTGAGCTCTATTGCTATCCTGAGTCAGACTCATATGCTCCCCTTGTTTATTCCTTACGTGACATGGCATCTAGAAGCTTCTTTCATCTAGTCACTGTCCTCTGGGAATCAGCCTATTCCTGCTTTGCCTAAAATACAGTTTTCCCAGATGGGAACTGGTTAGTTCAGAGAGTAGGGGAATGATGACTTCCTGTGATGAAGTTCCAGAATATTTTAGTGGCTTGGCCCAAGACGGCATTCATATTCAATAGCTGAAGCAGCATTATTGTGAGAATTACACTCACAAAACTCTCTAAAATGTCTAAAGTTTTCCCCTTAGCCTAGTTGTTAGCCAATTATGCTTGGTTATTATCTAACATTTAATGGGAGGACCACATGCTAAAGCTAATAACAACGATAATCAGAAGTGTCTATTTCTAGAGACCGCATGGAGATGTGTGCCTATAATCCTAGCTCTTAGCAGAGAGAAGCAGTATTATACTCCAGTTTTAGACCAGCCTGCTGTACTTAATGAATTTCAGACTAGTCAAGACTACACAGCAAGATTCTGCATCTGTGAGAAGAAACCAAGTTGATCATGATGGAAGATCTTTGAGATGTGCTCTTGATTTCAATTTGCATAAACATAATTCACTTATTTTGATTTTATTTGTATGACTGGTTTTCTTACATATATGAAAGCGTACCATATGTATGCTGGTAGAAGTCAGAAGAGAAGGGGATCCCCTGAAACTGGAGTTATAAACAGTTGTCAGCTGCCATGTGGGTGCTGGGAACTGAACCCCGGGTCCTCTACAAGAGCAGCCAGTGCTCTTAACCACGATGCCACCTCTCCAGCTGTATGTATGTACATATGTACATATATACTAAGATGTTTTGCATCTATCTTCATTGGGGAGATTGGTCTATAATTTTCTCTCTTTTTTTGTACGTTTATCTGAGTGGTGCTGGCTTCATAAAAAGCCTTTGGAAGCATCCCTTCTTTTTATATTTTATGAACTAATCTGAGAAGCATTGGTTTCAATTCTTCTTTAAAGGTTTTGTAAAATTCTTTAGTGAATCCATATGTGCTTGAGTTCGTTTTGGTAGGGAGCTGCTTAAATTTCTTTCCTGATGGATCTGTTTCATGATTCTGAGTGAATCCCAGGAACATAGACAAACTCTTGCCTACCCTCTGCATCATGCTGTTGTGGGGCACTCTGTGAGGCTGACCTAAGGAAAATAATTTCTACTCTAGATTTCAGGCTTTTGGTAGATGCAAGGCAGCTTTTCCTTTTAAACTCTTTTACTACATCCTCAGAATCAAGGCTAAGGCTTTTCTGCTCTATTAACTTTTTATGGTTTGAAAATGAAATATAGCTCACGGGCTCATGTGACTACACTTAGTCCCTAGCAGGTAGCTCTACTTTGGTATGTTCTGGAAACTCTGGGAGATGGGACACACCTGAAGGAAGTATGCCACTGAGGGGCATGTGTCTTTCCTTAGTTCCTTCCAGTAATCCCTTCATGCCCAACACAAATTGAAAATCCCTTCTACCTCTTGCTCTTGCTACCAGGATGCTCTGCTAACGTTCATGGGGCCAAAGGACCATGGAGTACAGCCTTTGAAACTGCAAGCCTTCTTCCCTTAAATTGTTTCTCTCAAAAGTTTGGGCACATCAAGAGGAATATTAACTAGTAAAACTCTCCCCAACCATTCATAAAGTATTGCTGTCGCTCTTTCCACACTTTTACCCTCTTCTCTTAGACAGTCAGAGTAGGAATTCTAGTCTGTCTATTTGAGATGCAGATAGTGAACACAGAACCCTTCAATTGCTGCTTGTAGTCTTAGTGGTAGGACGAGAAGGGTGGATGCAAACAACAGCAGGGAGAAATATTATAGTGCAAACTGCCTATGATATCTGTCCAGTTTCTTCTATTGTCATGATCTTCCCTCCATGTATGATAGATCCCAAGTGAACATGCAATTAGACAGATTTTTTTATATGCAGTTGTATACAGAAAGGTCCCTTGCTCTGATCTCATTAATGCAAATATGTGATATATTGATAGTGATGTGTACGAACCCCAAATATGATCATCCTTGCTGTCACTGGAAGCTTTACTTTCTATTTTTAAATCTTCTTACAGGAAAGTACATACTTTAATAAGAATAACAATGGGTAATTTTATTAATTGAAAATGATCAAATAAACGAAAAGTCCATGAGACCAGAAGTAAGGATGGGGACAGAGTGAACATAAATTTGACAGTATAAACTTATTAACATGTTGGCATCTGCTTTGTATCAATGACCACACTTTTTAAGCTGGTTATTGAGAAATGAAGATGGCATAAATATATGTAAAATACTTGATTAACCAGGCTCAGGGAAGGCTAACTCAGAGAAATACACAAGTCAAGGAGCAAAATTAAATGGATGTATTTTTAAAAAAGAATGCACATTTTGAAAAGCATTAACTGTATTTATCGGCCTGATTCAGGGGACTTCTAGATTTTACCTGGCTAGGCTCCTTTTAAGTGGGTGCTCAGCTTTGACTGCTGGGAAATTTGAAGGGATAGAAAAAAGCTGACATAACTGGAAAGGTAGAAGCCAGTCTTGTGATGTGATTATCAAAGTGATTTAATTATGGCTATCCCCTATTCAAGTGAGAGACTCCTGTAGCGAATACAGAGAAGGTGAAAGAAGGGTCTCAAAACCCTTCCTTTTCTAAAAGATATTTTTAATTTTTTGTGCATATGTGTTCATGTGTGTGTGCACATGGAAGCCAGAGATTGACATTGAGGATCTTCCTCAATTGCTCCCACCTTGTCTTTGTAGACAAGTTCTCTCCTGAACCCAGAGCTCACTGTTTCAGTGAGACTGATTGGCCAGCAAGCTCCATGGATGCACCTGTCTTCACTACCAGCCCTGGGGTTACAGACTCATCCTGTCATGCTCAGCTTTGATTGGGTGTTGGGTATCTGAACCCAAGTCCTCATGTTTGTACTGACTGATCCATTCTCATAACTCAAAACTCTTTTGGATTCAGGTTGCAAAAACACAAAAGTTTACAAAACAGAAAACAAACAAAAAAGCCCAACACACTTTTTGGCAAAGTTAATAGAATTTTCTGGTACCTACTGGTAAATATCAAAGAAAGAGACTTATCCCTGGCATCAAATGAGGGAGTAGTTTCCTCTCTCATTAGATAGCCTGTTGTACAGTTTTGGATGTTTCCTTCTTTCACGCTAGAATAGAATCCATTCTCCAGTCAGAATCTCATCAGAACCACTGAGAATCCCATCAGGAAATGAAATATCCTTGGGTTGCTCCTATATACAAAGATGGGCCATGACTTGGCCTTGAATCCTCTTCTCTGTGCTAATGCTTCCCCTGTGTTCCTAGGCTGCCTCGGCCCAAGCACGAGATCTTTGATATACATGCAGGGATGGGTTTTTGATGATCTGTCACACAGGAAACAATCACATGCCTGCTGTCTTGTCAAAATGCCTACTCTTTCCTCATGAATTCTGATCTATGAGGAAGGTGGTAAATTTCCATTAGAATGAATGATTGTCTCCAACCAACAAAATCCTGCAAATTTGAAAGAAATTTGCTCTTTGAAGAAAATTAGCTTAAAGTGATTCAGAAATTGCTCTGACATTTAGGTAGAACAGTTTTCCTTGTCAAGGGCATCCTATGTTCTCTTCCATCATAGCCCTATTTTTTAATCTTTGCTGTTCGTTTTAAAGTATTACTAGGCCCAAAGCTATGACCCCTCCCAAAATTGTCAAATAGAATTTTAAAAAATTTGATTTTATATTTAATTATGTATATGTGTGTATGTCTGAGTGTGGGTATGTGCACAATGATTGCAAATGCGCAGCGAGGCCAGAATGTCCCTAGAGCCAGCCTTGCAGGCACTTTAAGCCCCCTCATGTGGGTACAGGGAACTGAACTTAGGTACTCTGCATGAGCAGATTGTTTTCTTAACTGCGTAAGAACCATCTCTGTATCCCTCAGACAGATTAATGTCTATAGCCTTAAAATGAAATAAATGCAAAAGTGATAAACATTTAGTTGAGCATTGCACCAACTTTCTTTTAAGGTAAGCTTAGAGACTTTCTTAAAGACAACTTAAATATATTTGTATTGGCGTCTTCAATCACCTTGGTGAATTTCAAGATACCCACCCATATAGTCAATAATATTAGCACTAAAGATAGAACTTTCTAATTTATAAAAATAATGGTACTAAAAGGTAAGAAAAATAAAATGGAGAAAATACCTAACTCACCATATTTATTTTATTTTTATAAGCAAGGCTTATTGGAGAAGACGGTTATAGAGCTGCTAGCGTATTTCACTTCGGAGTTCAAGAGTACAGAAATGCTAAGCAATATAGAGTGCTGTATCTCATTTACACCAAGTGTTCATTTCACTGTTTAAATAAAACAAATTCTATCCAAGTAATTCTGCTCCCATATACACTGTATGGTAGTTTGAATGAGAATGTTCCCCATAGGTTCCAAGTATTTGGACATTTTGTCCCCAGTTGGTGGTGCTGTTTTGGGAGGTTTAGAAGTGTGGTCTTGCTGGTGGAAGCTGGTCACTGAGGGTGGGCTTAGAGAGTTCTTAAGCCTTGCCAGATCTCCTGTCACTTCCTCTGCTTCCTGTGCCTGTGTGATGATGTGACTGCTTTGCTCTCTGCTCTGGTCCCGACTGCGGCCTTGGTTTCCCTTTACGATGAACTGTAAGCTGAAGGTGAGATAAACTCACCCTCCCCCACCCAAGTTAGTTTTGACCACTTCATCTCTTTGGGTTTTTTTTTTTTTGAATTAATAACCACATGAAATCTCAAAGTAATATTTCTAATAAATTGGAAAAATTCACAAATTTACCCAAAAGTTCCCAGGTTAATGTGAATAATTGGTTCTGTACTTCTGTGTCCTTTCTCAGAAATGTACAATTTGATGAAGCCTTATAGCACAAGTGCCATCAATGTTGACATAAGAAAGTTGTCATATCAAGTCTGCATTTCTTCATTTTACACAGGAAAGCAGCTCCTTCTTACTACCAAAATCCCAGACTCTAAAGCCTTACATGATTTTCATATATTCCTGAAGGTTCATGGAGGAAGCCCTCAAACAGCTTGATCAGCTTCTTGTGTTCCAGCCCGACTGCAGTAGCATCCAGTGAAGCTGTTCTCTCAAACTTGAATGGTGACTGCAAGAATCAACAAACCTACCCCTATGGGCCTAGAACCAGCTAACAATAGCTTGAAATCATCAATTAACTAGTGGAGCATGAGATCAGGAGTACGAATGGAGACAGAATATAAATTTTACAGTATAAATTTATTAACCTAATGATATCCACTTTGAGTAAATGACTACACTTTCATGTTGATTATTGACAAATGAAAATGATTTTACTATGGGTTGAAAACAAATCACAAACACAATTTTATGTGAAAATGCTAATTATTTACAAAGCATTTTGTATGTATACACTATGACCGCCCAATTGGTTTGAGACAGAATACTTCCACTTAACAAAAGTATTTAAGAAAACACATGCAGTATTGTTAGGTAGAAAATACCCTGAGACTTCACATCCACGTACTCAACGTTTGTTATACCAGATGGAAAAAAGCACAAGGCTCCCTGAGCTAGTCCTCTCCCTCAGTTGGGAGAAAAAAGATGGTCTTTAATTTGGCATTTTCCAAGGAGTGTCAACTCAACTGGAGAGGGGTTGAAGGTCATTGCAGTCTATGGGTCCTGAGACAGAACTAGGCATTGCCACCTTCTGTCTGTGAACTGGATGCTGCCATTTTCTGAACTCCTTGTCAAGAAGGAGATAAAATTACAAGCTGTTTCACATTTTGCCTCAACACACAGAGTAACTTTTGTTATTCAGAAGTAACAGAGGAAAACATTTTTTGTATTTTTAGATATCTCAATAAACCAGTGATATCTTAATAGTCCAGGTGACTGCCTGAGCCAAGTGTACTCAAACCTTTTTTGGCTCATTCCTCAATTTGGCTGCTGGCCCAGGAGAAAGAGCATCTCCATGATATGCCGCCTCCTGTCTTGCCTCAGGTGCACACAGCTTCATATAAGCCTGGCATAATAACATAGATGTTTGGGGGAAACACAGCAGCCTGAGGTCACATGAAACAAAAGAAATACCAGACACTATTTCAGGAGCACTCTACTAGAACTTGGCAGAAAATCAGTAATGGAGAACAAGCTAGAAAATTAGGAAACCCTAAGGAAATTTATTTATGCTTATTTCATCCCAGTTTTTTTTCTCAAATGGCGTGTATTATGACGAAAGGCCTTGTATTAGCCAACTTGAGATGCTACAACAATAAACACAGAATGGGTGGCTTGATTGACAGATTTGTTTTCTCATAATTCTGGAGACTGGAAATACTAGATCAGCATGCCAGCATCCATATTTCAGTGAGGCCTTGTCCGTGGTTGTTTATTACGGTGTGCTTGTGTGTCTGGATGGCTTTCCTTGATATGGGGAGGAAGTGGTAGAGCAGGAAAGGGGGAACAGAGGGAGCGAGAAGGGGGGGTGATCTTCTTCTTACTAAGGTCACTAGTCCTAACGGTTAGGGCCAGTCCTATGACTTCAATGGAAACTAATCATCTTCTAAAGACTCTATCTCCAAATGCAGTCACTTTAGAAGTTAGGGCTTCATTAAATTAGTTGTGAGGAATCAAAATTAAGTCCACAACAGGGAAAAAAGATTTTGTGTTATTTAAAATATCAAGAAACATACCTATTTGCTAGAGGAGAATAAAGAAATAACATAAAGAGGCAAATTACATAAGAAACAAGAGATTTCTCCCAGTGGTAAGTGCAATGAATATAAATGAATGTGCCTAAGAACTGGTAGATGGAGATTCTCAGGATGATTGAAACAAATACACAAACAAGCTGAACAAAATGGCTTTATGAGAAAAACAGATATGCGTAGAATATACACACACACACACACACACACACACAGACATGCACACATGTTGAAAGCAGAAGGATCAAAAAGGCCCATCAGTGAAACATAAAGCAGAATAAATCTTAAATGGCAGTATTAATCTCTGAGAAAGTAAAGACATGTCAACAAATATCTTAACTAATAAGCAATACGTCTGTTGCTATGAGAAACAATAAGAAAACAATTATATCCATTAAATACATATGTGTATATCTACTTATTAGTAAAGTTTCAAAACACATAAATTTATAATAGGGAGTCACAAATTCATATTGATGAAATATTTTATTAAGAAACATTGCAAAATCTGGGGCTGGCAGGATAGCCTATCAGGTAAGAATACTTGAGGCTGAGCCTGAAGACCTTAGTTTGATCCCCAGGACACACATAGTGAGACGAAAAAGAACAACAGTTCCAGCAGGTTGTCCTCTAACCTGTGTGTGTGTGTGTGTGTGTGTGTGTGTGTGTGTGTGTGTGTCTATGTGTGTGTGATTATTCACACATACACATAGATAGACTTGAAATAAATAAATGCGTTAAACCTTAATGGGGGATTGCTAAATCTACAAATTCCTTTCAACTTCTATTGATCCACTTTAATTTTTTAGATGACTATATTTCTAGTTTTTAGAAATTGAGACATTCTCTTTCCTAGAGTCTGAAGCACCTGGTGGTCAAGGCTGTAATTTTGATTTTTCCCATTGCTTCTTTCTTCTAGTATTTTGATTAGTTTATTCATTTATAGTTCTCTATATGTGAGTATTTTGCCTGCATGTATGTAAGTACACCATGTGTGCACAATGCCAAAAGAGGCCAGAACAGGGTGTTGGATCCCTTGGGACTGGAGTTATGGACTATTAACTGCAATATGGTTCCTGGGAACTGAACTGGGGTCCTCTGCAGGAACAGCTAGTGCTGTTAACTGCTGATCCAGCTCTCCAGCCCTGCTCTAATATTTTATTTTGTACATTTTTATTGAATTTTTGTGTATTTCCTACAAAACATCTTAATCATCTTTATATTCCCTCCCCAATCTTCACTCTTCCATAGCCCCCCACCAGATTTCATACATTCTGTCATTTATTTTAAGGCCTATTGAGTCAAGTTAGTGTACCGAGACTTTCTCAGTGCAAGTTCATCCACTGGAGTCTCTCAGTCTATCTAGAGTCACTCCCTAAAAGAAGATCATCTCTCTCTCACCCAGGAGTAATCAGTTGCCAATAGTTCTTTGACTAAGATTGGGACCTTCTGCCCATTTTACAAGTTCTATGCCCGGTTTTTGTCTGATTGAGTTTTCATGGGTCTTGTGAATGCTGACACCATTGTTGTAAATTCCTATGAGCAAGATCCTAGGAGCCTATAAGACTCTGTTTACACATGGTCATGTACCTCCTCCCCTGGCTCTTACAATCTTTCCAACCCCTCTTCCACAATGGTCCTTGCACCCTGGGTGGATGAGGTGTAATATAGGAATCCCTGTCCAAAGACCACACTCTGTAGACTCTCATTCTCTATGCTTTGGCCATTTGTGGTCTTTTGTGTTCATTGTTTCATTGATGAGAGTTGGGAGATGCATTAGTATTCTCTCTACCCCTTGTTCCACCATATTCTGTCAGCCTTAAGTGTAGAGGGTCCATTATAGATGTGCCATTTAGGGTTGGGAATTTCACAGACACTTGTATGTGTGACCAGTTGTGGAATTCTGTAATAGTCTCCATCTATTGCAAAAAAAGGTTCTTTGATGAGTGGTTACTGGCATACGTGCCTGTAATTATAAGGATCCATATTTAGCATATTGTAAGAAATTACATTTATCTAGGTGTATGACAGCCTTGAGGTTTTCTTTAAGATCTATGACCCCTCCAACCATGTGTATTTGGCTATGTTTACAGTAACACACATGAGCTCCCTCCCAGTAGTGGGCTTTAAGTCCGTAGGTAGCTGTTGATTGCTCCAAAGATAAAAGAGCCACTCCTGCACCAATATAGCTTGCTGTGCTGGTCGTCTTCTGGTTATTAATCCTTCAAGCTGGATTTGGACCATTGATTGATGTTCTCCCTTAGCAGCTTGCATAGCACCCTCTAAAACTATGTGAGCTAGTCTTCAGGGAGAAGGTTTCCAGGTCAGTTCCAGCTCCACTGCTCCAGTTCTGTGTCCGAAGTATGTCTTATCTTCACCAATAGGATCTTACCTTCAAGTTTTTGGAGACAATCAAGGGCTATGGCATAGTCTCTAATTTTTGGAGCCTATTGGCCTACCATGGTCAACAAATTGAAGGGAAGTTTCTCCTGACTTTCACTGTTTCTTGGTATATAGCCTTCAGCTATACACATGGAAACGTGTAGAGATGGCATGTGTAGTTTTCTTCAGTAGGCTTTTGAGTACATTTCCTTCAGATTTTTCACATCAGCTAAGAATTATCTCTCCTCTGCCTCTCCCTTTCTAACCGTTCTCCTCCCTCCCCAGTTAAAGTATCCACATTTTCCCCATTTCACCCTTGATAATACCAGTCTTGTATGGTCCCCCTCTCGTGAGCTCCTTCTTCCCTTTTACCCTCATGGTTTCTTGATTAACCTCCCACTCCTTCTCCCATTTAAATACCTGCATTTTACCCACTTCCCCTTTGATAATACCTGTCTCCTATTGTTCTTCTCTCTCAGACTCCTTCTTTGCCTTTGCCTCATTCATTTTCCTGGTTCCTGCAGTTACATATAAGGATTTGGTGCTCAGATCCACAAATGAGGGAGAACATTTGTTTTTCTGAAACAGTTTCTATTTTAAGAGCACGTATAAGCCTGAAGTGTCTTTTTCAAGGACAAAAGTGGGACTCAATTGTCCTGCTGCACATGACATAACCTTTCTAGGCAGCAATTTCCTCAGTTCGTTATTTTTTAAAATAAATAATTTATTGAGAATTTCATAAATGCGTATAAGATGTTTTGATCCAATCCATGCCCACTCCCTCCCTTCCAGGCCCTCCCATATCTCCCCATCACTTTTTTTCTAAGAACTTCAAGTACTCTTTCTTCTTCTTTGATTTATTTATTTATTTTTTCAGTGGAGCTACTGGCTACACTAACATTCCCCACTCAGAAGAGGTAACCCTAAAATCTTTTAAGGATAAAAGCTCCCAAATATTTTTGACATCTTTGGTCTTTGGAACAGTATGTTGCTAAGAATTCCAAGGACATTGGGAGTTTTAGCTAAGAAACTGGCTACTTTTCTTTGGGGTCTTTTTACCCTAACTGCCTAGCCAATTCCTACCTCCTATTCTTATCACACCATCCTCTGAAGAGGTTACCTAAATTGCCAATAGGGAATCGGGACACAGACCACTCTGGCTTCTTCCATGCTGAACAGGGACACAGGTGAGGCAATTGGAGTACCCCTTCAGTGCAGCTATCTAAAAGACTCCCAAATTGCATAACTCTTATCTCTATCAATTATGGATAGGAGATGTGAAAGAGAAGTAAAGGCAAGAGTATTTAATATTAGAAGTGCTAGACAGGGAATTAGAAAAAAGTCAGAACAAGGCAATTTTCAAATGTTCATATGAGAGTCCACTGGAATTTCTTGATAAGGGCTTCCAAAAGCATCTCTCTATTGGGTTCTTCCTCATTTTTCTTTCGTCTTCCAAAGCTGGACTCTAGAGTGATGGATTCAGGATTTGCTTTCAGGCATTTTGATAGCTGTTGGAGTGGTTAGAATCAGTATCACTTCCTTCTCAAAAGCTTCTACACAGGGGGCGGGGGCGAAACCAATTTATCCATCATTTTAGAACAACAGCTAGTTGTCTCCCTTAGCTACAGGTGCACACTACAGTATTGGAGACCAAGATTTGAAGTCTTACATCTGAGAAGTACTTTCTGGCTAGGAACAAAATCATCAATGAGAAATAATTGTCTAAATAACTTTTTATGTGGGCTTAAGCCTAATGTTTGGGAAGTGTAATCCCTTGAATGCTTAAAGAAGTACGACTTTACTCTTTGGTTATCCTTTCCTTTTGGGTGTCTAAGACCATACAGTTGACCCAAATATCAATTGATTTTTACACTTAAGGTCATTTGAGGATCTGTTCCTCAGGGGTCACATGTGCTTAGGAGGAGCTCCTGGCTCCTTTCTTTTACCAGTTCCATCTATTTGAAGGTAAATCAAAGGTCCTGCTCGATCATGTCTGGCTTCACTTGGAAGCATAAATGAGATGTTTCCTCTGAGTTAACCCTCCCCTTTGTAGACTGGACACTGGCTCAAGTCCATCTTGTGAGGTCTCCATGTCTTCCCTGAACAAGAGGACAGGTGACTCACCAGAGTTACAGGACATTTTGAGAGATGTTCCATAGTCCCCTGGAACTTAGTCAACCTTGGAGGGCAAGGGGCAAAAACTGTCCTTTAAGTTCCTCTGACCACATCCATTTTGGCCTCAAACTATGGCTGTTGAACATTCAATAAGGTTACTTCCACAGTCTTGTACTTTTAATTATCATGTGCTATGTAGATAAAGCTTGGGTAAAAAAACAAATATTCTCAGATAAACCTTGACTAGATATATATTTTGTTCCTTAAACTAGTTGAGTAAATTGTGGCCATAGAAATTTTAAGATTATGTGTATATTATTTTTGTCTCATCCTTTATATATCATAACAATCCTACATGGACCTTCATCACTTGCTTAGGTTTTCTCATTTTTTTTTCTGTCTATTTTGGAAAATATCTCCATTCCCATATCATTTTAACATCTTTTACCTTCTCATTTTCTTTTTAAAAAAATAATTATGGGACAGAGTAGCAGTAACCAATAAATTTTCCATCAGTTGTGAGACTTTTTATCCTGGGCATGCTAAGCAATGCTTATTACCTTTTAAGGTCCTAGTGTCAAGCCAATGTTTGATTAAAGTTTTACTGGGGAACCAATGAATTTATTGAGTTTACTTATTGAGGTAACTGAGGGGTTGCTGAGGTGTATGTATGACCTGAGGGTATGCACACTGGAAATCCTCTACTCAGCATGAGTCATGTCTTTTCTTCGTAGCCTTCTTTAGATCATATACTTTAGTCCTCCTCAAATCCAGGAAATCCAGTGATTTCCTCAGTTCATGATTTTATTTTTATTCAGTATTGATAGACTACACTATTTCTCCCTACCTCATATCCCACAGAGGAACGTGAGTAAATTGAATATCTGTGAGCACATTCCTGGCTTGTGCCATAGGAGCAAGTTGATGATATAGAGAATTCTTGCTAATCTTCAAAAGCCTGTGTGTAGACTGCCATGGTTCCTGTGATACCTAGTGCGACAGACCAACTCTGATCATACTGTCCCTCCAGTGTGGCCCCTGTTTACATTCGATCATGTGAGATGAGCAAAAGTAAAAGTCTCAAAACTAGTGACTGTTAGCAAAGGTAGATAAGACAATCACAGATAGTGAAGTTGGAGATTTAGCTGTGCATGAAAATATCTGTATCTCTATTGCAATACTTATGCAAATCTAAAGAAAGTGAACACTTTTCTCAGAAAATACCATTTACTGAAATTGATCTTGATAGAAACAGGGAGCTTAAGAAGATCAATTTCATACAAGAGTTTGAAAGGAGATTGTTATTAAGATACTCTTGCAAAACAGACTTCCTGCCTGGACTGCCTTCAAGAAAGTAGAAATCATTAGCACAGTCACAATGTACCAAACTCTCAGAAGCAGGCAGTGAGGTGCTTAGCAGTGGAAGATCTGGGACTTCAGAAGTGTAGTGTCTGCCTGTGTGTATTAGCCATGAAGGTATTTGAAGGAAAAGAACAAGGCAAAGAGTCTTTTAGTCCTCAATTTTTTCCAGTTAATTATTTATTTAATAACCACCTACTTAGAAGAAGCATTTCATTACAACAGCGTTGACATATTCAATAATAATTTTCTGAGCTCAGATGCATCTTTTTCAAAATTGGCTGTAAATTTTTTAGGTTTACAGTTGAATTGTTACAGTTATACACTATCGTACTCAGTATAAACCCTATAAGACATAAAATTAAATGAGGTTTTAACCTTTAAAAAAGATCTCCATTTAATTATTAAAATACACAGTTTCATACAGAAAAATTCATTTTCAATGCAATTAACATTAAGATGTTTACACATGCATTTCTAATTTGTATATATCTGATTATTACCAGTCACAGACGGTTACTTTCTGAGCTCTTTGGCATCTGAGCACTGATATAAAGTCATCAGGTAGATTTCAATGGTAATGTTCTTCACATTTACTAATTACTATTATTTTTAATCATTATTTTTTCAAATTTTTAATAACTACTTGATTAGAAGAAGCATTTCACTACAGATTTAACATATTCAGTAACATACTCCAGAGCAAGAGTATATCTCTTTCACAAGTGGGTGCAAGTTTCTAGGTTCATAGTTGAGCTAATACAGTTATACAATATTGAAATCAGTATAAGTCCTGTAAGACATAAAATTGAATGAGTTTTTTAACCTCTAAAAAAGATTCCATTTTCTTTTAGAATATATTGTTCCTTGCAGAAAGACTTTCTTTTTGCTACTAACACTGAGATGTTGGAGCATACATCGCTAATCTGTATGTATCAGATTATTACTAGTCATAATTGGTTGCACTTCGAATCTATTGCACTTGGATCCTTGGTGCCTGTGTATGTCTATAAAGTCTTTAGGTGGATTTCAATGGTAATGCTTATCACCTCTACTAATTAACATGACATAAATTTCCATGCTTTCTCCTCAAATATAACATATTTAAAAAATTTGTTAATTTTTTTTTGTGTGTGTATATCACACAGAACATCGCAAACCATTTTATTCGACTATACACCCACTTCCCAGTTGGCACCCTCCCATAGACGCCCTCCCCCAACTAGAACCCTTATATTCTGTCTTCCCTGCTACTGTCTGTTCTGTTGTTGGCACCCCAGCCATTCCCCACTACTTGCCCTTCTGGTGAATCTAGTCAGCCTATCTAGAGATCTTTGTTTTAGGAGGGTTAGCTGTTCCTCTTCTAGCAGCAATCAGTTGTCAATACTCCTTTAGATAAGATTAGGGTCTGCTGTTCATTTTCCAAGGTCTATGTTGGGTTACTATTTGGGAGTCCCTTTGTTCACCCTGGCCAACAACTCAAAAGAAGGTATCTCCTACCTGGCATTGTTGCTTGTTATGTAGCCTTTTACTATGAATATGGAATCATAAGTAATTATACTGACCCCTTTAATCTTTGGTTATACTTTCCTTTTGGATGTTTAAGGCCATACAATTGGCCCTGATAAACCAATTTATTTTTACTATTAAGGTAGTTTGAGGACGTGTTCCTCAGGGGTCACATGGGCTTGGGAGGAGCCCCTGGCTCCTTTCTTTTACCAGTTCCACTTATGTGAAGATAAGTCAAAAGTCCTGCTCGACCATGATTGGCTTCGCTTAGAAGCATGGAGGAAGTGATTCCTCTGTGTTGACCCTCTTCTTTGTAGACTGGACACTGGTTCAAGCCCATCTGGTGGGGTATCCTCGGCCTCCTTGATCAAGAGTTCAGGTGACCCACCACCATTACAGGACATTTTGAGAGATGCTTATATTCCTCTGGAAC